>NW_027256896.1:6013630-6371130 GCF_029215685.1 Pituophis catenifer annectens | reverse complement strand
TAAAATATACCATTCGTTTTCCAAAGCCTCAGCTGACAAGAGTCCTGGGCCTGGTGTTTGTTTTAGGAACCTAATGGAATGGCCTCACCTTCATAGCGGGAACGAATATTTGATGAATTTTGACTCAGATTTGATTCAGGGTAAATTTCAGCCGGTCTCCATGTCCTTCCTGGGTGTGATTTTTTAACAGCATGGATTTCAGCAGGATTTTGATAAGACAGAGGTTTTACCAGGACCTGGTTGTCTTCTGCTGTATTGCATGAAGGAATGAATTTTGTCTAAACCCGTGTTTCAGGCCTGAAAGCCATCTTTCCATTGGATCTTCAGGCCTGCCATATTTAGTGCTGTGGGAAACTGGGAGGGGAGATTGTATGGAGCAGGGGAGATATGTAGCCATAATAACATTCCTTTCTCTGGGAGTCAAGGACATCTTGCCCTGCACCTGAAGGGGTGTGACTGGGAAGCATCTCCAGTTGGGATGGTGCATTGATTGGAGTATGTGATGGACATGTTGGTGCTGGGCAGGGACTTCGACTTTCTTCTGGATGGGGAAAACCTAGAAGCTTTCAGATTCGGGTTTCCCCAGATGTGCCAATATGTCATCTCTAATATGACACCTCCTCTTTGAGGAACGCTTAGCCTCAGAGTCTTCTTTCGTTGCGGGGAGTTACTTGGAACCCTGACATGGTGTTTAAATTAGTTAACTATATTTTCAGGAGATGAGAAATAGATGCATTGATGGACAGAATCCTAGATTGTGTGGCTGGAGGGTGCACATGGGATTGGGTGGTTAAAACCAAAAACCCTCAAGGTGTTCGTCACACTTATGTCGTATATGTCAAAAGGATAAGGCTGTGGTTGTGTCGTCAAAGCACTAGTTGGGTTCTATGGTTGTGAAGCATTTTGGATTGAACAGGACAATGCTTTAGAGCTTGTGTAGAGGCATATTCCATCAACATCTTAATATCTTTTATGATTATGGGTTTCCTTTCTAATTCTATGTCAGGTTTACTTCACACTTATGCTGGATTTGGGTGTATTGCTCTCCACAATGTGGTAGGAGAGCGTCCTTCTCATCTGTGTGAAGCATATAGACATATTGACTGCCATAGTTGGAGGTTTTTTATCTACTGTATTTACTTATAGCCTGGTTGTTTGGAGGCCTAAGACAGACCTTCTAGGCTTATTGTAAATAGCACAACTGGCCACTTAGTGACTGTTTGAGGTTATGATGGACCCTAAAAAAGATATTTACAACCCAGATGTTTTGAAATCCCCCTGGTCATGTGATCACATTTTTGGGCACCCTGTAAACAATCCACATTTACTGTTGTGTAACAGTACTAATGCTGTTTACAACATTCCACAGTTATTTAGAATGGTTTTTTTTTTTTTTTGTGGGAACCTGGTGTTTACTTCTGCTTTCCACAAAAAAAAGAAAAAAGAAAAAAAAAGCCCATTGCAAACAACAGATTCACTTAACAATTGTGACATTTGCTGCCATAAAAATGTCATAAAATTGTGTCAGTCACATGATGGCCTGCTTAATAACCCATACAATTTATGATTGTAATTCTGGGCTCAATAGCAATAACAATAGCATTTAGACTTATATACCGCTTGACAGTGCTTTACTGTTGTGCTCTGCCAGCAGCCTGGGGAGCTGGCAGAGGAGTCAGACAGTGAGGAGGCTGGAGAGGAACATGGGCCTGTCTTGGAGTCTGGAGAAGGCCCGGATGAGGGCTCTGCGTCAGAGGTAGAGATGGGGCCAGGGCCATCTGGGAGTGATGCACGGACTCCGGAGCCCCCAGAGTTGGACAGCAGAGAGGCAGAGGAACAGGAATAGCCTGTTCCTAGTGCACACACGCTCAGAGGTGTCAGAAGGCAAGAGCAGTTAAAGCAAAAGGGACGACTTGAGAGTAAGGCCAGGAGATGATTGGCCCCTCCCATAAGGCTTAAATGAGAAACAGAGGCACTTGGGGCCTTTTGCAGGAAAGCAACATTGCTAACTCTGTTTCCAGTTGGCATCTCTTGTTTGTTTCTGAACTTTGTGGGGCTTTGCCAAGTAAGATCTTTGGCAGGGTGTCAAAGAAGATAAAGGTTGGTGATTATCCCTAAGGACTTCTTCCGAAGGACTTGTTTTGCAACTAATTGGGACTTAGCTGGGAATGAACATAATTCTCAGCTGTTACAATAAAATAGGTTGTTTGGGACTAATTGTGTATTGTAATTACTTAGTAATTCTAGGTCACAACATTTACAACACTCTCTAAGCAATTTACAGAGTCAGCCAGTGGTGGATTGCCCCCGGTTCGGACCAGTTCACAAGAACTGGTAGTAAAACTGGTGGGAGGCTCCACCCACCAACTCCAACATCATCAGGACGCTTTTGTGCATGCGCAGAAGCTTCTGTGCATGCGTGCACGTGGCCCCATTGCAAACCAGTAGTAAAGGTAAGTAGAACCCACCCCTGGAGTCAGCCTATTGCCTCCAACAATTTTGGGTCCTCATTTTACCCACCTCAGAAGGATGGAAGGCTGAGTCAACCTTGAGCCTGGTAAGATTTGAATTGCCAAACTGCAGTCAGCGGAAGTCAGCAGAAGTAGCCTGCAGTACTGCACTCTAACCACTGCGCCACTGTGGCTCATAATTACAATTACAGTTGTAAGTCGAGAACTCAGCTTTCTTGCAGGAGGAATAAGATGAGAAGTTCAATTTTTAAAAAAGACTCTGCTGAGCATAGCAACAGGCATGTAGAGCCCATTCATTCAGCAAAATAATCTACAGAGGAAGATGCAATTGTATAAAATGCTTGATTTTAAATAATGTATACTCTGGGTAAGCATCAAAACCAAGCTGGCACCTTTGATGACCCTTTCAAAATCCAAGTCCAAGTAGGAGCAGGTTCCTACTCTGTGTTACCAGTAAAAAAACATAATAGAATATGGTATTGAATAACAGAGTTGGAAGGGACCTTGGAGGTTTTCTAATCCAATTCCCTGCTGAAGCAGGAGATCCTACACCATTTCAGACAAATAGCTGTCCAAGCTCTTCTTAAAAGCCTCCAGTGATGGAGCACCCACAACTTTTGAAGGAAAACTATTCCATTACTTGATTGTTCTCACTGGTGAGGAAATTTCTCCTTAGTTCTAGGTTGTTTCTCTCCTCAATTTCTTTCCGAGCATTGTTTCTTGTCTTGTCTTTTGCTACTTTGGAAAATAGTTTGACCCCTTCTTCTTTGTGCAGCCCCTCAAATATTGGAAGATTGCTATCGGGTCACCTCTAGTCCTTCTTTTCATTAAACTAGACACACCCAATTGTTTGTTTCAGCCTCCAGCCCCCTATTTGTCTTCCTTAGTCTTCTCTGCATTCTGCACAGGAAAAACCAGTTCTGATCATACAGTATAAATATGGCCCAACCTGTCCCAATTTTTCACACTGTCTACCTCTAGATGAAGGGATGCGGTGGCTCAGTGGCTAAGACACTGAGGTTGGCGATCAGAAGGTCAGCAGTTCAGCAGTTTGAATCCCTAGCACCACGTAACGGAGTGAGCTCCCGTTCCTTGTCCCAGCTTCTGCCAACCTAGCAATTTGAAAGCATGTAAAAAATGCAAGTAGAAAAATAGGGACCAGCTTTGGTGGGAAGGTAACAGCGTTCTGTGCGCCTTTGGCATTTAGTCATGCTGGCCACATGATCACAGAGACGTCTTCGAACCGCGCTGGCTCTTCGGCTTTGAAACTGAGATGAGCACCGCCCCCTAGAGCCAGAAACAAGTAGCACGCATGTGCGGGGGAACCTTTACCTTTACCTTACCTCTAGATGCTTCCTTCCTTATTATTTTTTTTTGCCGTTACATATTTGCCTTGCCCTGAAAGCTCAAGACAGTATATTTTCCTTGCATCCCATCTTACAGCCACCAGAATTATGCAGTAGATTAGGGGGACGAGATTGTGATGGCTTAAATTTGGATCCACCAAATCCCTGACCAAAGCTTCTTGGAAGCTGAAGAAGATTCTGAGACACACAAATTTAAGATGAATATGAATGCACACATACATGGGCTTACGTACAAATACATATATGCAATATATGATGAAAGTTCACTCATTTAGGTTTGAAATATCTAGGGCACTTAAACTCTTACTAAGAGTTTTCTTTCCTGTTGTCTTATGTATTGATTTCTTTCTTCATCACAATCCTCTTGGGTCAGAGAATTTAGATTTCCATGAAAAATGGGGATTCTGCTGAAAATTATAAAGGTCTGCTTGAGTTCTAAAGTATTGTGCAATATTGAGCCCAGCAAAACAATGAACCAACTTGGTATTAAGTAGCTTCTTAAATTTCTATGTTTCTAATTCCATTTTCCGTTTCTGTTCATGTGCAAAATAATTAAGGTGGTTTAGAAAACAAAGGCCAATTAAAAAAAGCCATTACATTTTATAATGTAACAAACCATAAACCTGAGTGCAACAATAGATTACCATGAAGGCAGGAAAATGAGCATAAGACAGATGAAATTATGATAAAATCCACCGAAAACAAAACAAACTTGCAGGAGCTGTTGTAAAAGTACAGTCTCATAATTCAATTAAAAGTAAGTGAAATCTCACTTGAGTTTGACTCCCGATAATTTCATAGAGACATCTGGGGTTTAACCTAGCGGCAAGAATGGAATGGAATGGAATGAAATGGAATGGAATGGAATGGAATATAGAGTAGAATAGAGTAGAGTAGAGTAGAGTAGAGTAGAGGAGAGGAGAGGAGAGGAGAGGAGAGGAGAGGAGAGGAGAGGAGAAGAGGACCTTGAAATATCTATTTCATTTCAGCTATATCATTTATAATTATCATTTACAAGCTATATCATTTCACGTAAGTGACTGTTCAGTCTCTTCTTAAAAATCTCCAGTGATGGAGCACTCACAATTTCTGAAGGCAAGCTGTTTAACTGATTAATTATACTCACTGTTAGGAAGTTTCTCCTTAATTCCACGCTGCTTCTCTATTTGATTAGTTTCCAACCATTGCTTCTTGTCCTCTCTCTGGTGCTTTAGAGAATAATTTGATCCCCTCTTCTTTTTGGCAGCCTCTGAATTACTGGAATACTGCTATCATGTCCCCCTTAGTCCTTCTTTTCTCTAGACCAGGGGTTGGCAACCTTAAACACTCAAAGAGCCATTTGGACCCATTTCCCAAACAAAAGAAAACACCGGGAGCCACAAAACCCTTCCCGTGCCTGACTATTTCTTGAGCAGCCACAAAACTAGCATATATAGTTGAATTAAAC
Source organism: Pituophis catenifer annectens (assembly GCF_029215685.1). NCBI lineage: Eukaryota > Metazoa > Chordata > Lepidosauria > Squamata > Colubridae > Pituophis > Pituophis catenifer. Next base: position 6,365,845 of record NW_027256896.1, on the reverse strand, counting down.
ATTCTGTTTTCTTCTGAAACTTTTCTTTTCCTGGATTTATCCATGGTTGGCCTACCGGAAGTTGAAAAGCTCAATGAATTGTGTGCCGGCAGGTGTCGCACCTTGGCCGTTGTGACTCATATTTTGAGTGACGGGGAGCTGCAGCAGAGGGATGAAAGAGCCACATGTGGCTCCAGAGCCGCGGGTTGCTGACATCTGCTCTAGACTAACCAGACCCAAATCCTGCAGCCGTTCTTCTTATGCTTTAGCCTCCAAGCCTTTGATCATCTTAGTTGCTCTTCTCTGAACTTTTTCCAAAGTCTCAATATCTTTTTTTGTAGTATGGTGACCAAAATTGGTTGCAGTATTCCAGAAGTAGCTTACAATTGCCACCTTCTGAGTTTGATTTATGGGTTCCTTTTAGATGGATTTGTATCCCTTTTAGCTGTCCTCATCCCCATTATGGGTTATTCTTAGCCTCAGACTCCACTTTTGACCTTCTCAGCCAAGTAGAAATTTCTGGGAGGATATATTCCTTCCAGCATCACTCTCATTGTCCCTGAAGCTACCAAGCCCTTCCACCATGCCATAATGGTAATTCCCTGTGAGAGCTTATGTGTCACGATATCATTATCTGAATCATTGTCAAATCCCAACAATTGGGAATTGCACACAAGCTCGAAACCCTTGTGGGGTGATCATAGTTGACTTCTTAAATGGGTCACATCAAATTCCCTGGTGTGGAAAGAAATAGTGTGGTCAGTTCTGCCCTCAGCTGACTTGCTGAGTAGACTGGAGATGGTTTAAAAAAAAAAAAAGAACTCCGGTGAAAAATGGTTGTCTTTTGGAAAATGTAACTGCCACTGTTGAGTTGTCTTGCCAAATATATTTCCTGCAAAGACTCCTCCCCAAAAAAATCTGTTGTGCAGATAGTCACTCTAGTTTGATCTAGAATTGTAAAATAGGAAGGTTGCATTTAGATGGGTATTTCTCAATCTCAGCAATTTATAAGTCATAAATCAACCATGCAGCCTGCAGAATTCTGGGACCTGAAGTTCCATGCATCTTAATGCATGGAACTTCAGCTCCCAGAATTCCACAGGCTACATGGTTGACTTACAGAAGATAGATAGATAGATAGATAGATAGATAGATAGATAGATAGATAGATAGATAGATAGATAGAATGAATTCTTTATTGGCCAAGTGTGATTGGACACATAAGGAATTTTTCTTTGGTGCATATGCTCTCAGTGTACATAAAAAGAACAGATACATTCATTAAGAATCATAACTTTATGATAGTCATAGGATACAAATAAACAATCAAATCATACTAGGAAACAATCAATATAAATTGTAAGGGTATAGCAACAAGGTACAGTCATAAAGTCATAAGTGGGAGGAGATGGATGATAGGAACAATGAGAAGATTAATAGTAATAATAATGCAGGACTAGTGAACAGTTTGACAGTGTTGAGAGAATTCTTTGTTTAGCAGAATGATGGCGTTCGGGAAAAAACTGTTCTTGTGTCTAGTTGTTCTGGTGTGCAGTGCTCTATAGCATCGTTTTGAGGGTAGGAGTTGAAACAGTTTATGTCCAGGATGTGAGGGGTGTGTAAATATTTTCACAGCCCTCTTTTTGACTCGTGCAGGATACAGGTCCTCAATGGAAGGCAGGTTGGTAGCCATTGTTTTTTCTGCAGTTCTAATGATCCTCTGAAGTCTGTGTCTGTCTTGTTGGGTTGCAGAGCCAAACCAGACAGTTATAGAGGTGCAGATGACAGACTCAATAATTCCTCTGTGGAACTGGATCAGCAGCTCCTTGGGCAGTTTTGGGCAGTATGGATTTAGACCATGAAGTCCAGTCTCTGTTTACTGCAGGAATCATACCCATCAGACAGCTGACTAATAGCAGAGGGTCTATGTAGATCAGAATGGGTGTTCCCTGATCATGGTTGTTTTCCTGCAGACTTTTTATGACCAGGGTTGGTGACGCCATCAGTGCAAAGGAGACCACTGAAAGCTTCATAGAGCAGTGGCACAGTGGTTAGAGTGCAGTACTGCAGGTTACCTCTGCTGATCACCGGCTGCCAGCAGTTTGGCAGATCAAATCTCACCAGGCTCAAGGTTAACTCAGTCTTCCCTCCAATGGTGGGTTTCAAAAGTTTTTACTACCGGTTCTGTGGGTGTGGCTTGGTGGGTGTGGCATGGCTTGGCGGGCATGGCAGGGGAAGGATACTGTAAATCTCCATTCCCTCCCCAATCCAGGGGAAGGTTACTGCAAAATCCCCATTTCCTCCCAATCAGCTGGGTTTTGGGAGGCAGAGAATAGATGGGGGCGGGGCCAGTCAGAATTTTTACTATGGTTTTCCGAATTACTCAAAATTTCCGCTATCAGTGCTCCAGAACTGGTCAGAACCTGCTGAAACCCACCTCTGCTTCCCTCCTTCCGAGGTCGGTAAAATGAGGAACCCAGATTGTTGGGGGCAATATGCTGACTCTGTAAACTGCTTAGAGAGGACTGCAAAGCACTATGAAGCTGTATATAAGTCTAAGTGCTATTGCTATTGCTATTGTATGCTGCCCATCTTGCCTAGAGGCGACCCTGGACAAGCTTGCAAACTGTAAAAGCCAGTAAAATATTAAAACGATAAATAATAACAATAATGAACATCTGGCCGACTGCATGACAAACCATAATTATTTAGAATGAAAAGATGAGGAGGAAGGGAGCAATCATGTTGTTATTGAGCCTGGTCACGAAAAATCTGCAGGGAAAGAAGTCTAACCCACACCTTAACCCTAACCCTAACCTAACCCCAACCTAACCCCTAACTTTAACCCTAACCCAGCGATCCTCAACCATTGTGGCTTAACAGCCTGATGGGGAGTGGGGAGAGAGGAACCGGGCTACACGAGGGGTAGGCCAGTGTGGAAGTGTGAGGACACACAGCTCAACTTGCACAAGTAACCGGCCAGTATGCATGCACGCATAGCTCAATTTGCCCATGTTGAGCTGTGTGCATGTGTGCTGGCCTGCCGCTCATGTAAGTTGATTTGTGCGCACAGGTGTGCACACCAGCCCACCACTCACATGGCCCAATTCTGAATAGGCCATGGCCCGGTAGCTGGGGACTCCTGCCCTAACCCTAATCCTAACTCAACCAAGCTCGGACAACACTAAGAATCTAATAGATTACAAATTTCAGCCAGGCCATGCTCAACTGTAGAGAGTGACCTTGATCGAAATATGCAGCCTAGGAAAAGAAGTTTGAAATATTCTCCAAAGATACCATCTGTCCCAGCTCCTATATAACCCCGATTCTTGTCTATCTCGCAAAAGTCCAGTAAGCTTGTCTGCTTCTGCACAGTCCATGATCTTTGCAATTAACATAGCCTCCGATGGGATATTTTTAGATTTCCATTCTTGCGCGAACGAGATCCTGGCTGCAATGATGATGTGGAGAGCGAGATACCAATTAGATTTGTTTAAATTCTCTGGTTTCATGCCTAGTAAAAACGTTTCCGGGTTCAAATCTATTCTACATCCTATGATTTCTAAAATCCATTTTTGAATTCTAACCCAATATTCTTTTGCTCGGGGACAGGTCCACCAACTATGAAAGTAAGTTCCCATAGCGGCGTTGCATTTCCAGCAAACCGGAGAGGTCCCCGGGAACATCTTCGATAATCTAGCCGGGGGCAGGTGCCATCTATATAGCATTTTGTATATATTTTCCTTATAGGAAACTGACATTGTTAATTTTAAGGTTGTCTCCCAGATTTCTTCCCATTTTTCAAGTTCAATCGAGTATCCCAAATTTCTCCCCCAGGCAATCATTGAGTCTTTGATGACCTCCTCTCCAATCAGTCCATTAAGAGGAATTGATAGAGTTTGGATAATACCTTCTCATCCTTCCCCAACAAGATCTTATCAAGTTCCTGTAGAGAATTATAAATTCCTCCTTTATTTTTATCCTGAGCTGTCCTAGATTGGATCTGATTGTATGACCACCAATCTAGCTCATAGCCTAATTCCCCCAGCATATTTCGAGATTTTACTTTGCCTGAAGGATCCAACAGAGCTTGGTAGATTAGTGGTTTATTTCTGTTGTAAAGAGTCGGATGTGTCATTGCCTCTAAAGGGGAAAGCCAAATCGGAGTCATCAGGTAAAATTTATTTCTTATTTGATCCCATATGGTCATCAAAACCTTTCGAATAAAGTGGTCCATAAAATATTTATGTTTTTTGGGCCTTTCCTGACTCAGATAATAGTGCCACCCCTGTTGCAAATTGTGGCCTTCCAAGCTAAGGATTCTCCTCCTCCTCAAGGCAATCCAGTCTCTGATCCAAGTTAAGACAGCTGCCTGATGATAAAGCTCCCATTTAGGTAGGCCAAATCCTCCCCTGGAAGGGGATTCTTGAAGCATTTTCAATTTAATCCTTGGTTTTTTATTCTGCCATACAAATCTATGTATACACTGATCTAAAGAATGAAAAAAAATTGTATCTACTAAAACTGGGGCTGTCTGAAAGAGAAAAATCCATTTAGGCAGGATATACGTCTTAACTACTGCAATTCTACCTAATAATGATAGCTGTAAACTTTTCCATCCTTCCAACATTTCTTTAGTTTGACTAAGTAGTTTTTGGTAGTTGTCTTCTTTAATGGTCGAGCATTTAGATGAAAGCCAAATTCCTAAGTATTTTAGTTTTTTGACTATCTGAATCCCTAGTTCTTCCTCTAACTGCGCTTTTTGATTCTTCGTCATATTTTTAATTAGGATCTTGGTTTTATCTTTATTTAATTTAAATCCCGCTACTTTCCCGTAAGCCTCCAATTCCTGTAGCAGGATTGGTCCCGATTCCAAAGGTTCTTCCAAGACAAATATCAAGTCGTCCGCAAAGGCTTGGAGCTTAAACTCTTCCCCTCTGTTTCTTAGCCCTCTAATTCCTTGATTTCTTCTGACCTCATTCAATAATAACTCTAGGGTTAAAATAAATAAAAGTGGAGATAATGGACATCCCTGTCTAGTACCTTTACTTATATCAATTTTTTCAGACTCCTCCCCATTAATAAGTATTTTCGCTGTCTGTTTTGCGTATACTGTCCGGATTGCCCTGGTAAATCTTTCCCCGAATTCCATTTCGCTCAACTGTGCAAAGAGAAATTTCCAGCTCACTCTGTCAAAGGCTTTTTGTGCATCCACGGAGACCAGGGCCACCTGTTTATCAGAATTACACTCATAATATTCTAATATATTCATTATAGTTCTCACGTTATCTTTCAATTGTCTATGAGGTAGGAAGCCATTCTGGTCTCCGTGGATGTATTCATTCAGGAAAATTTTTAGCCTCTTCGCTAAAATCGCAGAGAATAATTTATAATCGAAATTAAGCAAGGAAATCGGTCTGTAATTTTTAATCAGAAGCGGATCAGTGCCTTCCTTTGGAATTAGTGTAATATATGCTTCAGACCAGGAGGGTGGTATTTGACCAAAGACCAGAACCTCATTAAATACTTGAGTCAAAAATTCCCCCAAAGTCTCAAGGAGGGCCTTATAAATTTCTACTGGCAGACCATCCGTACCTGGGGTCTTTCCCCCCTTTTGTTCCCTTAATACTAACTCTACTTCCTTCAAGGTAATCTCTGCATTCAATATTTCTCTCATTGGGGGTGGGACCTTCCGGGGATCCGCTCTAGCCAAATACTCTCTAATCTCCTGGTCCTGTTCATCTCCAGCTGAATACAAAGCAGTAAAATATTCTTGTATTATTTTTCCTTTCCCTTCCTTATCCGAAACACATCTTCCCCTTTGGTCCTTCAAACAAACTATCCTATTTCTCTCCTGTTGCTTCTTCAGTCTATAAGTAAGCCATTTTCCTGCTTTATTTGCATGCTCAAAATGCCTTTGTTTTGCCCATCTAATTTTAGTAGCCAATTCTTCCTGATCTAATAGGTTTAACTGGTGTCGGGTTATTTTCTTCTTCTCAACTAGTTTCAAGTTCCCTGGGTCTGTCTGCAACCTCGCTTCCACTTTCTCCAATTCACACCTCAATTTACTCCGTTTCAGTCTTTGGGTCTTCCTCTTTCCAATAATATAAGATGATATTACTCCCCTGATCACCGCCTTCGCCGTATCCCAGATAATCTGTGGACTAGTATCCTCTTTCCTATTGACCCTAAAGAAAAAAACCATCTCCTCTTTTAGCTTTTGGAGTAAATCTTTGTCTTTTAATACTCCTACATCCATCTTCCATCTCTTTATTCTGCGGGCTCCTCTCCATACTATTTTCAACGGGTTATGGTCTGCCCAGTCATTTACCTCAATTGCCACATCTAACACCTGGTCACATAATCCTACAGTCATCCAGGCCATATCTAATCTGGACCAGGAATGATGTCTGGGGGAGAAATAAGTACCCTGTTTCTTTCCCGGATTTCTGTCCCTCCATATATCTCTGAACCCTGTTACCTCTCTAATCTGTTTACAAATTTTTGGCAGAAGTTTCCTCCTCTTTTTCCGGGCTTTACCTCTCTCTGGTATATAATCCAAGTTTGGGTCTATAACCGCATTAAAATCCCCGAGCAAACAAATATTGGCATAGTTAACCTCTAATAGCTTCTGATATAATTTCCTGTAGAAGTTTACTTGGCATCCATTTTGGGGCATAAATTCCAACCAACAAACATTTCCTTTGGTCCATTGTTACCTCTACCATCAGGACTCTGCCTTTTTTCCCGGCATAAATTAATTTAGATTCTAAATGTCCTTTTACATATATCACTACTCCCTTCTTTTTTTGATCTGCCAGGGAGGCATACAAATTTCCCAGTCTTTTATTCTCCAGTATCGCTTTCTGGTCTCCTTTTATATGAACCTCCTGCAGGCATATCATATCATAATTTCCTTTTACCAACCGGTTAAACACTCTCTTTCTCTTACATGGATTATTTAAACCATTAATATTAGCTGAAAATAAAGATAAAGACCTTCCTTTCGTTTGATGAGTTAGCTTAATGGAAGTTTGTACTTTCTCCAGGCGAAAATTGATACTTTAAAACTCTATATGTATTATATTACTCTCTGCAATTCTATCCATATTATTATATTTTTTTCTGTATTTTTTAATAATTTTCAATAAAAAAATTAAAAAAAAAAAAAAGAAATATTCTCCAAAGACTTGGGAAGCAGGGTAAATATTTGGAAACATTTCAGGCAGACCCTTCCCTAATTCACTCTGGTATGAGAAAGTGGGGGGGGAGAGGTGAAGCCCAACCAGGCTTCCAAAACTGATGTCAGATCCACCAGATCCACCAGACGAAAAGCATCACTTCCACAGGAAAACTGGAAATTGTTCTGACCTAGGCTCCCTTAAAAAGCAGGAAGCAGGGTCTTGGTCCCCGCAAAACCTCTTTTATTTACACAACTGTGAATTCCTTTCATTAACAGTCAGCAAGGCCTTTCCAAACAGTTTTTCAAAGGAATATTTATCAACACAGACCTTATCTCGCTTGGCAAGCTGCCACATAACTAGTTTCCAAACACAGTACAAGGCAAAACTTGGCACAGAGTTTCTCAGAGTCACGGAACGAATGAATTGTTTTCTGCAAAAGCCCACTCCCCGTTCATTCTTCCTTTGTTTCCTATGGGAGGGGCCAATTACCTCCAAGGTGTGGCTTTACTCCCAAGTCGACCCTGCTTTCTGAGTTCTTGTCTTCTGGCAGCTCTGTGCATGCGCACACTGGGAACAGGCTCCAGCTGTTCCTCTGCCTCACTGCTGTCTAGCTCCCTCTCTGCCTCTGATGCAAAGCCCTCGTCCGAGCTTTCCCCAGCCCCCAGGACTGGCCCATATTCCTCCCCAACCTCCTCACTGTCTGACTCTGCTGCCAACTCCACTGGCCGCCGGTGGGCCACAACAGAAACAGAGAGCAAACCTCACTCCCTTCTAGACTGATAATGTTACCTAGTTGGGTCATGAAATGTCTGCGAGAAAACAACCAAGCTCAGACAGCACCGAGGGTTCTACAGCTTCATCCCCGAGCTAGAAATATTTTCTTCTATAGAAAACTAAAGCTATAGTTTATTGAGATGGGCTGTAACAGAATCTTGCAATTATTTCCTAGCTTTCAGGATCTGTGACTTAAAACCATTAATCCATGTCCTGCACCCAGGAACAAGAGAAGTCCTGACCTCCTTCTCTGTGACATCCGTTCAGCTGAAGGGAAGAAAACAATCATCTCTTTTCTCAAGGCTAAACCGACCCATTTTCCTCTAAACTCTCCTTAAAGACTCTCTTTCATTATTTTCCCCGGGGTTCAGCAGGTTTGTTGTGTTAGGGGGCTCTAAAAACTCATGCCTTCCAGTCTGCCCTTGATGTGGGAGCTTTTTGAAATGAGGAGATGAGAAAAAGGCATTTCTTAAGCCTCATAGCTAGAGGAACACAAACATTTTCATGGCGATTTAAAGTAAGATCTGGATTCCACACTCAATGTCAACATTAATTCGAATTGACCAAAGAGCTTAGAGACTTTGGGGCATCTTTCTTATACCACCTTGTTTTTTTGTTTTTTTTAAAGGAAGAAATTCTGCAATGTCTCAGAAAAAAAAAATGCTGCATCTTCTCAAAGCATCTTTTTCTAGCCACTGGGCATAGCAACCTGCTGGGATTTTGATTTAGACTTTCATCATCACTTGTTTTAAAAAGACACAGAGAGAGACCCCTACAGTGGTGAACAATTCCCCCACCCTTCTTTCATTTTTAAAGAATTTCTCCCTTCGTTGGGAGAAAATGCTGAAAATTGCCACCTTGATTTCTCCACCTGAAAAGAGTTGCACAGAATTGGGGTGGCTTTTTTTCTTTTTGGTTGTTGAGGCTTTAGTTTAGCTACAGCATTAGCTTTGGATGATAAAGATAAGTTGACTGACGTGCTATTTGTCCCGAAAGAGAGAGGATTAAGCAGTGACATGATATCTGTCTTCAAATATTGGAAGGGCTGTCAGAGAGATAATGGAGCTATTTTGTTTTCTGTTGGTTCTAGAAACTAGAATCTGAATCAGTCGGTTTCAAATTACAAGAAAGGAGATTGCAAAATTGGTTTCAAATATTGGTCCTCCAATTACCTGAAAGTTTTTTTTGCTTTTTTCCTCTGCAAAAGTTTTAATCTCAGAGTACTTTATAACTTCTTTATTAATTCCTTCTTGAAAACACGCCCGAGCTTATGTTATTCATGTGAAATGCCGCAATTATCGTGCAGGAAATGATCAACATTGCAAACATTTGTTTCAGTGACCATTGAAATTTACAATGGTGCTAAAGAAAAAAAAAACAGTGACTTACAACCGGTCCTCGCGCTTACAGCCATCGGGGCATTCTCAGTGGCATGTGATCAAAATTCAGGTGCTTAGCAACTGGCATATATTTACCATTTGTGATCTTCCCATCCCAGCTTTCAACAAGCAAAGTCAATGGGGGAAGTTGGATTCACTAACAACTGCATCAGTGGTGGGTTGCCCCCGGTTCGGACCGGTTCGTAAGAACTGGTAGTAAAACCGGTGGGAGGCTCCGCCCACTGCCCCGGATATCGTCATTGGTGATCTGCACATGCGCACAATCCACTGGTGGGTTGCTACCGGTTCTCCCTGGTTCTTGCGAACCAGTAGTGGAAATTTTGAGTAGTTCGGAGAACCGGTAAATAACACCTCTGCCTGGCCCCGCCCCCAATCTATTCACTGCCTCCCAGCTGATCGGCTAGAAGGAAAAAAACTGTTTAAACTCTTGCCGTGGGGCTTCAAAGGGCCGCCCTACAGCTGATCAGTGGTAAAAGGCAGTGTGGTGGTAGACCAGTGCGCTCCAAAAACAAATGGCTAGACCGGAATGCTCCAAAAACAAATGGGTAAACCGGTATGGCTCTGCAAGCAGTTAAAAGCCTGGTAGATCAGTACCTCTGCTAAATCCTAAAGAATTGTCACATGACCATCAAACCACGCCCACAAAATAAGCCACGCCCACAGAACCAGTAGTAAAAAAATTTAGAACCCACCCCTGGCACAATCACATTGCAAACCAGTAGTAAAGATAAGTAGAACCCACCCCTGAACTGCATGATTGATTGAATAACTGTAGGGATTCCGTTAATGATCCCAACAAAAAGGTCATTCTTTCATCTTCTAAAACGGGGGTTTCAAACTCAAGGCCCATGGGTCGGATCCGGCCTGTGGGTGGTTAGATCTGGCCCGTGGGGCTGCCCTGAAAGCAGCAAAGGACCGACTTGTGGGGCTTCTGCCAGCAAAAACGGAGCTCTGGAGGGTCGCACATGGCCCTCCCGGGCTCCATTTTCTACCGCGACGGCCTCCTGCACTTATTGTCCAACTGGACAATAAGTGTACAGCAGTACCAAAGAAGTATGACAACAAATTATCTGATTCAGCAAAGATGCTACAAGCTGATATAAAAGTTGTAGAATCATTTCAAATACTCAGAAGTATTTGCAAAAAAATAATTCCGACTGGTTGGGGTCTGGTTGCTTTCTCCTTTCCTTTCTCCATCCCTTCCCTACCCTTCCTCCTTTCTTTCCTTTTTCCTTCCCTTCCCTTCCCTTCCTCCCCTTCCTCTTCCCTTTCTCCCCTTCCCTTTCTTCTCCCCTTCCCTTCCTCCTTTCTTTCCTTTATGCTTTCCAGTCCTTTCTTTGCTTTCCTTCCCTTTCGCCTTTCTTTCCTTTATCTTTCCTTTCCTTTCATTCCCTTCCCTTTTCCTTTCTCCACTTCCCTTTCTCCCCTTCCCTTTCTCCTTCCCTTCCCTACCTTCTTTCTTTCCTTTTTCCTTTCCTCTTTCCTTTCCTTTCTTTCCCTTCTCTTCCTTTTCTTCCCTTCCCTTTCTCCTTTCTTTCCTTTTTCCTTCCCTTCCTTTCCCGTTCCCTTTCTCCCCTTCCCTTTTTCCTTCCCTTCCCTTCCTCCTTTCTTTCCTTTTTCCTTTCCTTTTTCCTTTTTTCCTCTTTTTTCTTCTTTCCCTTCTCTTACTCTAGAAACACTGAAAATGGCACCCAAAGTATCGTTTGGGTATCTTAAGAAATTTCTTGTTGAGGATTGTGAAGTGGCTAATGTAAATGAGCCCTCCATTGCAAATACTTCAGGCTAATAAAGTAGACATTAATCTCCTTGATCATTTTTGAAAATGCAGAGGCTGATTACGTATGATGCATTACGAGATATTTGGCCTCTAGCTATAAATAGATTAATTTCTAGAAAGCAATTCAGTCCCTTCATTTTTTGAAAAACGTTAGCTTGATGGACAAGTATTTCCCTACACAAAGGAGCTGTTGATGCTTTCTTCATCATCAATCAGTTCTCTGCCTCTTTATCAGGTTCGCCTGATACGCCAGTTGCGCCCCTTTCTGGATCGGGACTCCTTGTGCACAGTCACTCATGCCTTGGTTACGTCACGCCTGGACTACTGTAACACTCTCTACATGGGGCTCCCCCTGAGGAGCACCTGGAGGCTCCAGCTGGTGCAGAATGCGGCCGCGCAGGTGATTATGGGAGCGACGTGGCGCTCCCACGTAACACCTCTCCTGCGCGAGCTGCATTGGCTCCCGGTGGTCTTCCGGGTGCCCTTTAAGGTGTTGGTTCTCATCTTTAAAGCGCTCCATGGCTTAGGGCCAGGGTATTTGCGAGTCCGCCTGCTGCTACCGATAACCTCCCACCGGCCAATACGCTCTCACAGAGAGGGCCTCCTCGGGGTGCCGTCGGTCAGGCAATGTCGGCTGGCGGCCCCCAGGGGGCGAGCCTTCTCTGTGGGGGCACCCGCCCTGTGGAATGAGCTGCCTCCTGGAATACGATTGATCCCGGACCTCCAGACCTTCCGTAAAGCCCTGAAGACGTTTTTATTTCATCAAGCCGGCCTAGCCTAAATGGTTTTTAATTGGGATTTTAAATTTTATGGATTTGGGGTTTTAAATTGGGTAGCCAATGATTTAATTCTTTTAATTATCTTAACTTTTGCATTTGTATGTTTTTTAATTTTGGCTGTTCACCGCCCTGAGTCCCTTCTGGGAGAAGGGCGGTATACAAATTAAATAAATAAATAAATAAATAAATAAATAAATAAATAAATAAATAAATAAATAAATAAATTGCTTAGACCAGTGATGGCTAACCTTTTTGCCATCGCGTGCCAGGAGCGGGGGGGCAGGGGATCACATGCATGCATGTCCACACCCATAATTCTATGCATCCTGCCCCTGTGCATATGCGTGTGACCCCCATTGCCCCCTGCTCCTGGCATGCAATGGCCCGGTAGGCCCATTTTTCTCTCTCCCCAGGCTCCAGAGCCTTTCTAGGAGTCTGGGGAGGGTGAAAATGACCTTCCCCACCCCCCAGAGGCCCTCTGGAGGCCAGAAACGGCACATTTGCCAACTTCTGGTGGGATTAGAAGGCCGTTTTTTTTTGCTCTCCCCAGGCTCCAGAGCCTTTCTAGGAGCCTGGGGAGGACAAAAAGAACCTTCCCCACCTCCCTGGAGACCCTCTGGAGGCCAGAAATGGCCCGTTTGATGGCTTTCAGTGGGCCCAGAAGGCCTGACAATGAGCTGAGATCACATGGCCACCGATATGGCTACATGTGCCATCTATGGCACGTGTGCCATAGGTTTGCCATCACAGGTTTAGACAGTTCCTCCTGTTCCCAGTTTTTTTGTAGGCGACATGCCTTGTGATAGCCAGTGTTGGAAGGAAAATCTGTCTGGTTTTGTTCCAAACTGGGAGAAAGATGCTGGAAACAAAATGGAGGCTGATTGGAAAGAGAGGCTTATTGATAAAGCAGAACCAGCAGGGTTTGTGGTTCTGGTGCAGCTGACAAAATGGAGGTGAGAGTGGTTGGGTTTTTATACCTTCTTTGGGCTTTGTATTTGAGCTTTCTGTTCCTGTGCAAGAACATATCCTTTAATATTCTATTGGCTGTTGTCAGATTCCTATGGGGTCACAGCTGGCTCTATAGGCAAAAGGGGAGATGCAAATCCTAGCTGTTTGTCTGAGCTAATCTTGTCAACCTTTCGCTTGCCTAATTGTACTGCTTATCTGGAGTCTCTGTCTGGCCCAGTCTTTCTGAATGGATTACCAAATCTGTATTTCTAAAAGCTGGCCTCCTCAGTTTCTGCTTGGGGGCAGGGAAACTGGTGCTGGCTTCTGCCTCCCTTAAGATTTTTTTTTTCATTTCTCCTTTAGGGGAAATATTCTATCCTGCCTTTTTGATATCCCTCCAAATATTTCATTCTTGGGGTTGGGGGGGCTTCCCACACCAGCAATCATAGTTTTTTTTCTTTGCAGGAACCAGAAGCTTCTAGCATAGTCCTTGTAAATCCTTGACTTAAAGCCATTTGTTCAGTGACCATTCAAAGTTACAACAGCAGTGAAAAAAGTCGGTGAAAAAAGACAAGGAATTTGTCTCTGGCACATAAAATCTCATTGTACATACAACAATAGTGATGGATCGTTATCATAGTATGTTATCATTGTATGTTATCATTATCATTATATGCTTTCCGCCTGGCATATTTTGTGTGTGTGTATATGTTTGTTCACATGTGTGCATGCATTTGTGCAGAGAACTTTACTTTCAAACCTCCTTTCCTTACTATTGCAATGAACAGAGAAAACCTTCCCATGCAACATTTTAAAAACGAATTATGGTTGTGGTCACAGGTAGTCCTTGCACTTCACAACCACAATTGAGCCCAACATTTTGCTTCCTTAAGTGAGATATTGGTTAAGTCAGGTTTGTCCCATTTTACAACCTTTCTTGCCACAGTTTTATAAGCGAATCACTGCAGTTGTTAAGTTAGTAACATGGTTATTTAGTGAATCCGGCTTCTCCATTGATTTTGCTTGTCAGAAGGTGACAAAAGATGATCACATGACCCTGGGACACTGCAACCGTCATAAATATGAGTCAGCTGCCAAGCCTCTGAATTTTTATCATGTGACCATGGGAAGTTGTAACGGTGAAAGACAGTTATAACTCACTTTTTTCAGTGCTGTTTTAACTTTGAATTGTCACTCAACAAACTGTTGTGAGTTGAGGACTATCTGCATCAGTGGTGGGTTCCTCCCGGTTCAGTCCGGTTCAGCTGAGCCAGTAGCGGTGACGATATGACATCACCGAACCAGTTCTCCCCCCCCCCGCTCTCCCCCCCACCCACGTTATTCTTACCTTTTATTTGGTCCCACCCCCAATCTATTGCTGCCTCCTGAGTCCCAGCTGATGACTAGAGGGAAAAAAACTGTTTAAACTCTTGCCGCAGGGCTTCAAAGGGCCGTCCTACAGCTGATCAGTGTTAAAAGCAAACAAATGAGTTGGGTCGTAAGTGCGAGGACTGGTCGTAGGTGTGAGGACCTTCCAGAAATGACTCTGACCAGCTAGCCACGCCCACCTAGTCACATGACCTCCAAGCCACACCCACAAAATAAGCCACGCCCACAGAACCGGTAGTAAAAAAATTTAGAACCCACCCCTGACCTGCATGTTTTATCAGTCTGGCATTGTGTGTGTGTGTGTGTGTGTGTGCACGTGTGTGTGTGCGTGTGTGTGTGCGTGTGTGTGTGTGTGTGTGTGCAGGAGGATATTCAGCCAACACTTCAAACCCAAGAATACACTAAGGCAGAAGCTTCTCCACCCCAAGGATAAAACACCCAGACACAAACTGAGCAAGGTAATGAGCCACATGCAGATCTTACATTGGGAAAACAAAACAACCACTTCATAAACACATGGCACAACATTGGAGAACCAACCCATCAGGGCTAGATTCAGCAGTCCGTCTGCATTTAAAAGACAAAGGCCACTCTTTGGGGGTTGGAGGGAAGGAGGGGGGAGGAGGGATGGGAAAAATTGCTGTAATACTTGTTAAAACTTTTTAATAATAATAAAAAAAAGACAAAGGCCACTCTTTTGAAGACAGCAAAGTCCACATTTTGGATAGAGAGGACCACTGGTTTGAAAGAGGGGGTCAAAGAGGCCATCTATGTCAAAATTGAACAGCCCTCTCTCAACAGAGGGGGAGGGATACAACATCATCTATCTCCAATCTACAACACAGTCCTTTCAGTAGTTGCAAGAAAGCTCCACACCCATTTGCACCACTCAGGTGACCCTGAGGACACAGATAAATCTCCAGGTGACCTTAACAACTCACTAAAAGAATGCAAACAACCAGCTGTCTGCAAGGAGTATAAATCCTTCCATTCCCCACCATCTAGTCAGAGCTGAAGAAGCTTCTTGGATGAGAAGTGAAATGTCTTCAAAAGAAAAACCAGAAAGTCCAATTGTCTCTTGAAAAAAAAGCACCTTTGGGACAATTTATGGTTATTGTTATAAACATTGCTGACCTAGAGTTTCCAGCATCATTGAAATAGTCCATGCTATACAGCTATTGCTAGAGTTTGAGAGTCACCAACATATCAAGAACTTGGATTATTTTCCTTAGTTAACACTGAGAGATACTTCATTTCCCTAGGCACTCCTCTGTCACGTTTAAGCAATATCTACAAAATGAACAGAAGCAAACCCTCTTGATATGTCCTTCATGGAAAGAAGCACCAGAATTAGAGGTTTAAACATTTCCTGTTTAAAGATGGTATCCTCTGCAGTTGATGTATGATCCTAAGGAAAGAAACAAGTTGGTTGAAGTGTTCATAGCAGGTATGAGATTCTAGAAACAGTGCAGAGAAGAGCAACAAAGATGATTAGGGGACTGGAGACTAAAACATACGATAAACAGTTGCAGGAACTGGGCATGGCTAGTCTAGTGAAGAGAAGGACCAGGGGAGACAGGATAGCAGTCTTCTAATATTTGAGGGGCTGCCACAGAGAGGAAGGGGTCAAGCTATTTTCCAAAGCATCTGAAGGCCAGACAAGGAATCATGGATGAAAACTGACTAAGGAGAGATTCAACCTGGAAATAAGGAGAAATTTCCTGACAGTGAGAACAATCAACCCATGGAACAGAAGTTGCCTTCTGAAGTTGTGGGAGCTTCATCACTGGAAGCTCTCAAGAGAGACTGGACAGCCATCTGTCAGAAATGGTGTAGGTCTCCTGCTTGGGCGGGTGGTGGTGGTGTTGGACTAGAAGACCTCCAAGGTCCCTTCCAACTCTGTTACTCTTATTCTGATCATCTACATTCAGTGAACTGTTCTTCCAACCCTTCCAACTCTGTTAATCTGTAATCAGTTGCCCCACTAAAATAGAGTCTGCAAGCTTCTGTCCCTCCACTCCATGGAAGTGGAGAATCACCAGCAGGTTTGCTTAGGATGACTGGGTCAGGCAAGGTGACACTGGGGTTGGAGATGGCAGTCCTCTAAGTATGTCAGTGCCAAATCAAATATTCAAGTACAGTATTCCAATACTTGAGGGGCTGCCACAAAGAAGAGGGAGTCAAGCTATTCTCCAAAGCACCTGAGGGCAGGACAAGAAGCAATGGGTGCAAGGAGAGAAGGAAACAAGAACTAAGGAGAAATTTCCTGAGAGTGAGAACAATTAATCAGTTGAATAGCTTGCCTCCAGAAATTGTAGGTGCTCCATTACTAGATGTTTTGAAGAAGAGACTGGACAGCATTTGTCCAGAATGGTATAGGACCATGATGGCGAACCTATGGCACGCGTGCCACAGGTGGCACACGTAGCCATATTGGTGGGCACGCGAGCTCAGCTCCGGTATGCATGCGCGTGCCATCCAACTGACTTTTGAGCCTTCTGGGTCCCACCAGAAGTTGGCAAATGGGCCATTTCTGGCCTCTGGAGGGCCTCCGGGGAGGGGGAGGGAGGCCATTTTCACCCTCTCCAGGCTCTTAGAGAGGCTCTGGAGCCTGGGGAGAGCAAAAAACAGGCCTACCGGGCCCACTGGGCCATTGCGTGGCAAAAGCGGGGGGTTGTATGCATGCACAGGGGGTGGGGTGCATATAATTATGGGTGTGGGCACGCGCATGCGTGACCCACCCCACTCCCCCCGCTTTTGGCAGGCGATGGCAAAAAGGTTAGCCATCACTGGTATAGGATCTCCTGCTTGAGCAAGGGGTTGGATTAGAAGACCTCGAAGGTCTCTTCCAATCTTCTTCTTCTATGTTTTATGCCTACCAATTTATTCTCCAAACCACACTGAAAAAGAAAAATTCAAATAGGGATTTCTGCATGGCTCTAATCATTTTATATCACTTGCACATTGGTCTCCACAATAGTATTAATTGAGCATCATGTTCGCCATTGACAATACAGAATGCAATGAATGTCTGTTTTTGCAGCAGATGAACAATTAGTTTAATTGTACAACTGCATACATAATTAAGCTGTTTTTGTTTCTTTGTTAGCGATAGCTATTTTTTTCCCTGACACTGTTAATAGTAAAATTCTCTCTTTGGACTGTGCATCAGCAGAAATAGAGAGGATTCATGTTGTACAGGACAATTACAAATGTGAAACATTCCCTTGGTTGACTAGTACAAAATCTGCTGCTCCAGGAAAGTTGAAAGCCCCCATTTCTCCGCTGGATTAAATCTCGAGAAAAGTAACACATTCCATAACTCCTATTTTCATTCCAAGGTTTACTGTTTAATGGGGTTGGCATTATCTATTCAGATGAGAAGAGAGGAAGATGAGAGGAAAAAGAAAAGGAGAGGGGAGGAGAGGAGAGGAGAGGAGAGGAGAGAGGAGAGAAAAGGAGAGGGGAAGAGAAGGGAGGAGAGGAGAGGGAAGAGGAGAGGAGAGGAGAGGAGAGGAGAGAGGAGAGAAAAGGAGAGGGGAAGAGAAGGGAGGAGAGGAGAGGGAAGAGGAGAGGAGAGGAGAGGAGAAACCTTTATTATCACTGGCACATATAAAAAATGAAATTCTGAGGCCTGCTCTCAAAAGAATATTCATACATACATACCCCACACATATATACACACATATATACATATATATATTCTTCTTACTTTTCGTAGGTTTTATGTGTGTTTTTCTTTTAGCCAGGTTTCTCCTACGTAACCAAGATTTTTCTTTCTACAGCCCTAGCTCAGTGGAGTCACATCCACTCGATTCTGGGCTTTTTTCTTCTGGCAGCCAGCAGGCCCTATGCTGCCCTATGCTGCCTAGTGAGAGACTTATATAGATCTATTTCTGGCTCGTTAGCCATCATCAGTAAGCCACACCCACATCTCATGTATCCTCCCTGTAAAGGTACAATATCTATTTTCTTCTTACTTTTCGTAGGTTTTATGTGTGTTTTTCTTTTAGCCAGGTTTCTCCTACAGGGGAAATCTCTTTACAGGGAGGATACATGAGATGTGGGTGTGGCTTACTGATGATGGCTAATGAGCCAAAAATAGATCTATATAAGTCTCTCACTAGGCAGCATAGGGCTGCATAAGGCTTGCTGGCTGCCAGAAGAAAAAAAGCCCAGAATCCGGTAGCGGAAATTTTGAGTAGTTCAGGGAACCGGCAAATACCACCTCTGGCTGGCCCCAGAGTGGGGTGGGAATGGAGATTTTGCAATATCCTTCCCCCAGGAGGGGAGGGAATGAAGATTTTGCAATATTCTTCCCCTGCCATGCCCACCAAGCCAAGCCCACAGAACCGGTAGGGAAAAAATTTGGATTTCACCCCTGATACACACACACACACACACACACACACACACACACACACACACACACACACACACACCCATGCATGCATATACATAATTATACATATACATGCAATGAGCCAAGGTGGTGCAGTGGTTAGAATGCAGTATTCCTGCTCACTCCAGCAGCTTGATGAAGGAGGGAGGGAGGGAGGGAGGGAGGGAGAGAGAGAGAGAGAGAGAGAGAGAGAGAGAGAGAGAGAATCAGGATCGAACTCCTGAAGTGATATATAAAAAATACACTTATGTGGAATATTAATATAAATCTGTGCATGTTATGAATTCAGGTGTATTACCAATTTCCACTTCTTCTGTAGCAATTATTTTGTGATATAAAAGGGAAACCATTCCAACCCTGGGTGATTTTATGAATGAATGAATGAATGAATGAATGAATGAATGAATGAATGAATGAATCAGGTATTTTAAAACAGACTTTGGAGAATGAAAACACTAATACCTAGCTTAAACTGCCTCTGATCTCTGGATCTTGGCTTCACGTTCACAACAGTTTAATTAAAATTGATCCTCACCTAGGATTATTATCTGAAAGGTAATTCCATTTTTCATTACATATAGAAGGGATAACTTGGGAAGCCCTGGCTCAGCTAATAATGTATTTTTCCTCTCATAATTAGCCTGCTGAGGGCAGCTTCCTTGCAATTCAAATAAAATTGTCAGTTGCAAAGTCATTTAGACGACTGACAGTATAATCGGGCAGGGGTAATACTTTTCCTCAGAACTGAAATTTATTTCCCTTCCTTCCACTCTTTCTCCCTGTCATTCTGTTCCTTCCTTCCTTCCTTCCTTCCTTCCTTCCTTCCTTCCTTCCTTCCTTCCTTCCTCCCTCCCTCCCTCCCTCCCTCCTCTTTTAAAGAACCTTCCTGAAATTTACATAATTCTTGGAAGTTCTCCTTTCTTCCTTCCTTCCTTCCTTCCTTCCTTCCTTCCTTCCTTCCTTCCTTCCTTCCTTCCTTCCACTCTCCCTCCTTCCCTCCCTCCCTTCCTTCCTTCCTCCCTCCCTCCCTCCTCTTTTAAAGAACCTTCCTGAAATTTACATAATTCTTGGAAATCCTCCCTCCCTCCCTCCCTCCCTCCCCGATAAAAACATTGATATCATAGACTTTGAAGCCATTTGAATATTGAAACTCCCCCATTTCTTTTTGTTCATTAGTTTGTTTTTTAACTCCAGTATTGGCCTACCCAAGTCTAAATGCTCTGGGCAGTCCAGAAAATGGAACTTAAATCCATTCAGTATCAGGCCTGTATAAAACCTAAATTTCCAAAGTCAAAAACAAATAAACAAACAAAAAAGATTAAAGACAACTGCAAAGGAGAGCAAACTCTGGCAAAGATTAGTATGAACAGATCTGCTGCAGGCTTTCTATAGTAATAAACAAATTGGAATTTAGTCTTCAGCTGAATTTTGTTTTTTCCAGGTGTTCCAACTGAGATCTCACTCTAAAAAGCATATGGCTTTTTCAACAGGGAAAAATTGTGCCAGAGCAAGTCTATCTATGCATTGCAAAGAGTTGACACCAACTTTTATGTGATTATGATGGCACATAATCAAACAATCAGCTGTCCACCCACAAGTGGAATTGTTTTGTTTCACTGATGCTCCTCGACAATACTTAAAGTATAAAACTATTTTACATGCAACTTCTCTTATCTGAACAGATAGGCTGTCCATCTAATCATCTTTGTCCTTGACCCTTATTCCCCTTTCTCCAAACCCAGAAAAGAACACATTAATTAAAGTGAGGGTGGACCAATGAGAATACAATGGGACCATCATTCCCATGAGCCAGGAATATTTCAAACTGAGTATTCTCTGGACTGTGGACTGAATTTACTGCATGGCAATCTGGTTAGATTCCCCCCCCCATCTATCTATCTATCTATCTATCTATCTATCTATCTATCTATCTACCTACCTACCTACCTACCTACCTACCTACCTACCTACCTACCTACCTACCTCTATGTCTGTCTGTCTGTCTATCTATCTATCTATCTATCTATCTATCTATCTATCTATCTATCTATCTATCTACCTACCTACCTACCTACCTATCTACCTACCTACCTACCTACCTCTATGTCTGTCTGTCTGTCTATCTATCTATCTATCTATCTATCTATCTATCTATCTATCTATCTATCTATCTATCATTAACACACAAACACACCAAATGAATAACAGCCAAATAGAATAAACTAAAATATATAGAAATATCTATATCTAAAATATAGAATGATAAATATACTCATAAATGCAGAGAGAGAGAGAGAGAGAGAGAGAGAGAGAGAGAGAGAGGATAGATATAATAATCAGGAAGGCAATAAACTAGATTAGAAAACTACCACTGAGAACAATTAATCAGTGGAATGGGTTACTTTTGGAAGTGTTGGGTGCTCCATCACTGGAGGCTTTTAAGAAGAAATTGGACAGCCATTTGTCTGGAATGGTATAAGATCTTCTGCTTGAGCAGAGGGTTGGACTAGAAGACCTCCAAGGTGCTTTCAATGTTCATAGGGAAAGCACATTTGGGATAATCATATGGGTGTCCATAGAGGAAGGTCCTTCTACTAACTTTATGTATGAAAATCTGTATTGCTATCAACCATCTTGCAAAGAATATATATATATATATATATATATATATATATATATATATATATATATATATATATATATATATATATATATATCTCCCTCTCTCAGTTATGAAATTATACATTCTAATGATAGACCAATTACTTTGGAAAAAGAAAGAAGGAAAAGAGAGATGAGTATTAAAGATCCCAATTTACCAAGGAGGCTATAATGATCATACTGCAATATAGGACAAATAACTACTGCCAAAAGGGGAATGCGTACATTTCAATTTTATGAACTACTTTAATAATTTCTTTTGTGACACAACACTGCATGCAAATAAATTAACTGTGATGCTACTCAATGAAATACAATGAGTGTGTATTTTAGAGACACAAACAAATCCCTTTTTTTTTCAAGCACCCATTCTGAAATTGAATTTACTTTCACTGATCTGATTGTGTTGATTACAGCTTCTTTTTTTAAAAAAAATATTATTTTATTCCTCTCTCCTAGCCATTTTTAATAATTGCTGGTCCTACTTCCAATATATGGGTAGCAATGCATGATCCAGCATAGGGAAAAACAAGAGAAATCCTTGCATAATCCAAGGGCCACTCATTCATACAAACATTAGATTTATTTCTTTTTAAAAGTGCCGTGTGCCAAGACCATGAGAAAATGTTATATAGATAGATAATACATAGCTAGCTATCTAGATGATAGATGGATGGATGAAAGGGTAGATAGAAAGGTAGATGATAAATAGAAGACAGAGAAAGAAAGAAAGAGAGAAAGATGAGAAAGAAAGAAAGAAAGAAAGAAAGAAAGAAAGAAAGAAAGAAAGAAAGAAAGAAAGAAAGAAAGAAAGAAATGATAGATAGATAGATGATGATGATGATAGATAGATGGATGGATGGATAGATAGATAGATAGATAGATAGATAGATAGATAGATAGATGATAATAGATAGATAGATAGATAATTATATAAAAAGAAAAGCAAGAGAATTTTATCCATTTTCTTCCAAACATACATTATCTTTTTCAGACAGTTTGGAAAAAGATATAGTCTAGCATTAAGGCCATGCCCCGTTAAACTGTTGGACTAGGACTAAAGGGATCCAATCTCCTTGCACCATTCAACCATGGAATGTTCGTCAAGATCCAGAGGAATATTAGAATATGTATGGAAATGATGGGAAACTGAAAAGACATACTAATAACAAGAATATGAGCTATGGTGGCGCAGTGGTTAGAGTTCAGTACTGCAGGCTACTTCTGCCGACTGCTGGCTGCCTGCAGTTCAGCAGTTCAAATCTCACCAGGCTCAAGGTTGACTCAGACTTCCTTCCTTCTGAGGTGGGTAAAATGAGGACCCAGATTGTTGGGGGCAAGAGGCTGACTCTGTAAACCGCTTAGAGAGGGCTGTAAAAGCACTGTAAAGCGGTATATAAGTCTAAGTGCTAGTGCTATTTGTAGTTCAGGATTGAACTCTGGTGTTCCTGGTGCTCTCTGAGTTTTGTTGTTCCATGCAGATGTTTCATTATCCAACTAAGAAACAAAATCAAAAGATGGTCCGGGGGCTTGGGAACTGATCCATGTTACGTCTTTTCAAACCCATCAGGGCTAGAACATAGTAGGGTTTGAAAAGACATAACATCGATCAGTTCCCACGCCTCTGTGCCATGTTTTTTGTCTCCACCTCTCTGTTTCTTTCCATTTCTTCATGCCATCTCTTCCTGACAATGACGGCAACCCTTTTTATTTCAGTTGCTTTTTTTTTTAAAAAATGTGTGTGTGTGTGTGTGTGTGTGTGTGAGAGAGAGAGAGAGGGGGGGGGATGCATCATTTACAAAGACCTATTTTATTCTTCTGCCCTAAGACTGGCTTATCAGTAGGAAGAGGGCTAGGTAAAAAATTCCAGAAATCTAAAGAAGAAAATAACAGCCGCCACATTCAAAAATTCCCTTAGAGTTGAACAGTTTACCAGACATGCTTAATAGAGATTTTGAGTGACCCCATGAAGAATACTTCTTACACTATTTAAAGCACAGGTAGTTCTCATTTTACGTCCACAATGGAGCCCCAAATTTCAGTTGTTGAATGAGTTTTGCCTCATTTTGTGACCTTTCTTGCCGCCCGGTTGTTAAGTGAATCTGGCTTCCCCGTGGACTTTGCTTGTCAGAAGGTTGCAAAAGTGGATCACGTGATCTTGGGACACAGCAATGGTCATAAATATGAGTCAGTTACCAAGAGTCTGAATTTTGAACACACGGTCATGGGGATGATACAAAGTTTGTAAAAACAATCATAAGTCACATTTTTCAGTGCCTTTGGAATTTTGAATGGGCATTAGATGAAATAATAATAGAATAGAATAGAATAGAATAGAATAGAATAGAATAGAATAGAATAGAATAGAATAGAATAGAATATAGAGTAGAGTAGAGTAGAGTAGAGTAGAGTAGAATAGAATAGAATAGAATAGAATAGAATAGAATAGAATAGAATAGAATAGAATAGAATAGAATAGAATAGAATAGAATTCTTTATTGGCCAAGTGTGATTGGACACACAAGGAATTTGTCTTTGGTGCATACGCTCTCAATGTACATAAAAGAAAAGATACGTTCATCAAGAATCATAAGGTATAACACTTAATAATAATCATAGGGTACAAATAAGCAATCAGGAAAGAATATCAATATAAATCGTAAGGATACAAGCAACAAAGTTACTGTCATAAGTGGGAGGAGATGGGTGATAGGAACAATGAGAAGATTAATAGTAGTGCAGATTTAGTAAATAGTTTTAACAGTGTTGAGTGAATTATTTGTTTAGCAGAGTGATGGCGTTCGGGAAAAACTGTCCTTGTGTCTAGTTGTTCTGGTGTGCAGTGCTCTATAGCCTCGTCTTGAGGTAGGAACTGAAACAGTTTATGTCGAGTATGCGAAGGGTCTGTAAATATTTTCACAGCCCTCTTTTTGACTCCTGCAGTATACAGGTCCTCAATGGAAGGCAGGTTGGTAGCAATTGTTTTTTTTTTCTGCAGTTCTAATTATCCTCTGAAGTCTGTGTCTGTCTTGTTGGGTTGCAGAACCAAACAGACAGTTATAGAGGTGCAGATGACAGAGTCAATAATTCCTCTGTAGAACTGGATCAGCAGCTCCTTGGGCAGTTTGAGCTTTCTGAGTTGGTGCAGAAAGAATATTCTTTGTTGTGCTTTTTTGATGATGTTTTTGATGTTAGGTGTCCATTTTAGATCTTACGATATGAACTGTTTTAAGTTGAGGATTGTCTGTATTTATATTCTCTGCAAACTAAAAATGCTATTCTCTTCCTCTTCCATTAAACCACAATTCCATTACAGGTTAAAACAGGCAAAAATCATACCTCTACATTACACAAGATACAATCAAATCAATAGTATATTTCTGCATCGAAATTTGTAAGAGAGTGTCTTAAGAAGTCCCTTTGAGTTGTATACATGAGAAAAGAACAAAAGACTTGAGATATCTGAAGTGGCTTTAGCAAAGCTTTTAGACTCTTCCTAATGTCATATTTGCTTAATGGTTTATATCCCATCTTTTGAGAGCTATTTATTGACAGATAACCTGAGATAAGAGCCTTTTTTTCTTCCCCGAAGCATAACACAGTTGTGTCAAGCATCTTCGTCAATTTTATTTTTCTTCTCTGAGAGGGATTTACGTAGATAAAATATCTGGAATAGTTATGCAGTATGTCTTGCAACAACTTTTCTCTTAGCACGTCTCATTTTATATTCCTTCTGGTGCTGAATTCTATTGATATGGTGTCAGGAGGTGCTCCGTTCAAAATTGTGGGAATAAAAACTGGGTTGTTTTCTATCAAACTTTCCATCTCTGCTTCTCTTATCCTAATTTTTTGGCTCACTGTCCTGTAGCCCTTTCTTTTTCTTCTCAAAGATATTCTGTATTTTGATCAATTCATATTCCGATCTAAACTGAATTGCAGTTGCAATTGCATGGGAGATGCTTCCTATTGTAACTTCAGTGGCAAATGGAAAGTTGCATAACATTCTCAGAGACTCTTCCCATCCTGCTTACAATCTTTTTGGACTGTTGCCTTCTGGCAGAAGATACAGAACAATTTAAAACTCGGACCACACGTTTTCTGAATAGTTTTTATCCCAAAGCTATAATTGCACTCAACAATGAACTAAAGGGCCACCATCAGTGAGCTGTTGGACAGCATTACTTAGTCTGTTGTGTGGATGTTTGGGTGGTTTAGGGGTGGGGAAT
Source organism: Pituophis catenifer annectens (assembly GCF_029215685.1). NCBI lineage: Eukaryota > Metazoa > Chordata > Lepidosauria > Squamata > Colubridae > Pituophis > Pituophis catenifer. The sequence continues at coordinate 6,340,326 of NW_027256896.1, read as the reverse complement.
GTGTGGTGGGTGCGGGTGTGTTTGAGGATTGTTATGTGTGTTGGACCTGGTCTCTGAGTGTTAAGTGAATTTTGTTGTATGGGTATACTGTGTATACACATACAATGACAATAAAATTGTTGTTGTTGTTGTTGTTGTTGTTGTTGTTGTTGTTGTTGTTGTTGTTATTATTATTATTATTATTATGGGGTTTTGATAGGATGGTGGGGGGCAGCTGGAAAGATTGCATTTATTTGCAGTCATCTGGTCGTTAGTACTCTGTCTGAGAGCTGTTGAGGCCACTTGGGGGTTTATCTGTGCCTCAGGATCAAGTGAATCAGAGTGCAATTGGTTGTGGAATCTTCTTGGAACTGTTGGAAGAACTGCACCGTAGACAAGAGATAACTGGTGTCTTATTCCTAGGGAGGGAGGGATGTTCAACCCTAACAAAAGTTAACGGATGCCTAGAAAACAAGAAAGCCAAGATTGTCTCTCAAAGATGCTTTTTCAAAAAGCAACTGGACTATTTTTGTTTTGTTTTTTTTGAGGAAGAAGATGTTTCACTTCTCATCTAAGAAGCTTCATCGATTCTGGCATGATGGTGGGGGTGTTGGAAGGATTAGTTCTGGCAGGATGGTGGGGGTGTTGGAAGGATTAGGTCCAGTGGTGGGTTGCCCCCGGTTCAGACCGGCTCACAAGAACCAGTAGTAAAACCGGCAGGAGGCCCCGCCCACTACCCCGGATGTCATCATTGGTGATCTGTGCATGCGCAGAAGCAAGACGTGCGCACGAGCGATCCCATTGCGAACCGGTAGTAAAGGTAAGTAGTACCCACCCCTGATTAGGTCTGACAGGATGGATGGGTGGGGTTGGAAGGTTTTTTTTTGTTTTTGTTTTTTTTTCAGTCCTCTGGTCATTAGCACTCTCCCTGAGAGCTCTTGAAGCCACTTGGCAGTTTTTCTGTGCCCTTAGGGTCACCTGAATCAGAGTGCAATTGGTTGTGGAATCTTCTTGGAACTGGTGAAAGCACTGTGTTTTAGACTGGAGATTGGGGGTATCTTATCCCTCCTCCTCTGTTGACAGAGGGCTGCTCATTGTTGACATATATGGCCTCTTTTACCCCTCTTTCAAACCAATGTCCACTCTATCCAGAACGTGGTAACTTTGCTGTCTTCAAAAGAGTGGCCTCTTGTCTTTCAAACGAAGATGGACCTTTGAATCTTATCCTGATGGGTTTGATGTCCTATGTTGTGCCATGCATTTGTGAATGAAGCTCCTTGGATGAGAAGCAAAACCTTCTTCTTTTTCTTCTCAAGGAGAAAAAAAATAGTCCAGTTGCCTTTTGGAGAACAAAGCATCTTTGAGACAAATGTCCAGAGATTTATCACAAGACATGGCTGGAAGAAATAGCTGGAAGAACTATTCCTAAAGTTACAAACAGATCCATACCTATTTATTTCAGACTATATTCCTACAGTGCATCCTGTTGATCTGTCTAAATTCATTTTATGTGTTTTACTATTATTATTATTATTTTTAAATAATGCACACTAATATAGCTTCTGGGTGGTTTACAGAGTCAAGAAATCAAACTTCTCGGATAAATATGAATAAAAAATAATAATTGGCAGCCTGCTGAGTAAATATAATTGGATAGAAACAGGAATAGATAACTCTAGTTTCAGCTGAAGGAGAATATTTTTTCCCCTTATTTCCCCCTTTTCTTTCTAGCATGCCTCCAATTATCCTACTTGAAATTGGAAATGGCCAGTATGTTGGATAGGCAACCACACTGAGCTTGTCGATCAGAAAGGTCGGCAGTTTGGCGGTTCAAATCCCTAGTATAGGTCTCCTGCTTGAGCAGGGGGTTGGACTAGATGACCTCTAAGGTCCCTTCCAACTCTGTTATTGTTACAAAACTCTTACCTTCCTTTGTATGACTACATTCATCCATCATTCTAACCCATGGTTTATTTAATAATGGTTTATTGGTTGAACCACAATTCACATAATTTGCTAAATCGCAAAGATATATTTTGCATGTTGAATAAGATATGTGCTGTCTCCAAGTTGCTAATGTTTCACTGGAGTCCAGATGATCTATCTAAAATAATCTATGTGTCTGGTGTGAAGGATCAGGTTCACACATGACGGTGCAATTATTTATTTATTTATTTATTTATTTATTTATTTATTCATTCATTCATTCATTCATTCATTCATTCATTCATTCATTCATTCATTCAACTTGTATGCCGCCTTTCTCCGAAGACTCAAGGCAGCTTACAATGCATTTAAAAACCATATATAAAACATTAAAAGTTAAACTATTAAAAACAATTAAAACAATTTTAATTAACAATTAAAATTAAATTCACACCATTCATGGCTGGATTTCGCCAAATAGCAGCAGCGAGATCAACGGCCCCAGGCCTGCCGGAAGAGCCAAGTTTTCACCGCTTTTCAGAAGGCCAATAGGGTGGGGATGGTCTGGACCCCTGATTTATTGCTGAAAGGCTTATGCACAGGAATCTTTTCAACTAATGGTTAGCACCTGCTAGAAGTTAAGCAACACTGGACATTTTTAAGATGTTGGATTGTCTGTCTGTCTGAAGGTAAGAGTCATGGAACTCAAGGGGAGATTGCACTTAATTTGCTTGTGACTACGTTGGGATGCTAGGCTGACCCCTACTTTAACTCCACCCCTTCGTTCTTCCACTTGTTTTATATCATGAGAGTCATTTTCTGATTTTTTCTACTGAAGCATCTACGTCCTCCCAAAACCCTGGTCCCAAATAGGTAAATAAAATTCTTGGCAATTGGATTTTAAACTCTCCAAATTTGACCTTTGGTCCTGCAGTAGAGTAGCAGATTCTGAGCTAACAATTTCTTTACTTCATTAGTGAGAGTCCTGCAATTATCCCCTGGTGATACGTACCTGACTTCTCTACCTTAATCAACAGCCTTTTATTTTATTTTATTTTATTTTAAAAAACTTAAAATAGCAACAGACCTAACAGAAAACCTGTAAGGAAGAGGAAAAAAGGTGGGATAATTATATTTGGCTGCTGCCTTCTGTATTATTATGTTTGTTTCTATTTGGAAACGACTGACAGTGCCAATTGCTGTTAAAGGGAGGAAGAGATTATACGACTTCCAGATGGTCCTAAGTGTTATAAATAGAGAGTCCTTGGAGATTCAGATGGTGACAATAGGGAGGTGTATCATAGCCTACTCTAGTGAAAAGAAGGACTAAGGGAGTGTTTTAGTATTTGAGAGGCTGCCACAAAGAAGACTGGGGTCAATTTATTTTCCAAAGCACCAGAAAGCAAGACAAAAAACAATGGGTGGAAACTAACCAAGGAGAGAAGGAGCTAAGGAGAAATGTCCTAAAGGGGAGAACAATCAACCAGTGAAATGACCTGCCTTTAGAAGTTGTGGGTGCCCCATCCATGGAGGTTTTCAAGAAGAGACTGTACAGACATTTGTCTGTAATGGTATAGATCAGTGATGGCTAAATAAACTACAGTATAAACTAAATATAAATAAGTATAAACTGGGGGAAACCAGGCTTAATAGCAGTGACTGTGAGAGGGATCTTGGAATCTTAGTGGACAATCAGCTAAATATGAGCCAGCAGTGTGCAGCGGCAGCCAAAAAAGCCAATGCAATCCTAAATTGCATTAACAGAGGGATACAATCAAGATCAAGTGAGGTACTATTACCACTCTATAAAGCCTTAGTAAGACCACACCTAGAGTACTGTATCCAGTTTTGGTCACCACACTATAAAAAAGATGTTGACACTCTAGAGAGAGTGCAGAGAAGAGCAACCAGGATGATTAGGGGACTGGAGGCTAAAACATTCAATGAACAGTTGCACGAACTGGGCATAACTAGTCTAGTGAAAAGAAGGACCAGGAGCGACGTGATAGCAGTCTTCCAATATTTGAAGGGCTGCCACAGAGAGGAGGGGGTCAAGCTATTTTCCAAAGCACCTGAAGGCCAGACAAGGTTTAATGAATGGAAACTGACCGAGGAGAGATTCAACCTGGAAATAAGAACTTTTCTGACAGTGAGAACAATCAACCGATGGAACAGAAGTTGCCTTTGGAAGTTGTGGGAGCTTCATCACTTGAGACTTTCAAGAAAAGATTGGACTGCCATTTGTCAGAAATGGTACAGTGTCTCCTGCTTGAGCGGGGAGTTGGACTAGATGACCTATAAGGTCCCTTCCAACCCTGTTAATCTGTTAACCTTTTCCGGAGCGAGTGCCCAAAGCGCCTGTGCACGCACAAATGTGTGCGTGCCTTAACCACCAAAATGCAATGCGCGCACGGCCCCTGCATGCGCCCTACCCCCCGTGTATGCACAGCAAAGATCCTAAGACCAGCTAGCCGGTGGGAGATGCACAGGCATGGACAGCAGAGCTGAGCTGGGGCGATGGCTCGCATGCCCACAGAGAGAGCACTGTGTATGCCACCTCTGGCACGCGTGCCATAAGTTCGCCATCACAGGTATAGACTCTCCTACTTGAGAGGAGGTTGAACTAGATGACCTTCAAGGTCCCTTCCAACTCTGTTATTCTATGAAGGCATCCATGCCTGAAAACCTAGTGAAGTTCATGTATTGGTTTTGGACAAAGGAAGTTTTTGGCCTTAATGACATGCATGCCTTGATTATACAAAGATTGAATTTCTGCATTATGTGGTATAAGTTGATATCTTAGCAAAGAGCGTACACTTCCGAACCGGTAGGGAAGGTAAGTAGATTTCAACCCTGTTTTGAACGGCTTCAAGAGAACCTTACTTTAATTCAAAAATGAGGTCTAAAAATTCGACAATGGAAGTTCAAGCATTTCTCTCTTGAAGTCCTTTTTTTTCATGATTTGATGGAACATGATGGAACATCCAGCTTTGCAGGAACACTCTTGTAGCACCAGAATGCTCCCTTAAATTAAAATATGATTCAGTTAATATTGCCATGTGAAAACACAGCTGTGTACCTGGGCAAGCAGAAGAAACCAAACAAAAGATCCAAGAAAGAGGACAGAGAAGAGCAACAAAGAACGATAAAGTATCTGGAGGCTAAGCCATAAAATGACAGAACAGTTAATCAGTGGAACCACTTGCCTCCAGAAGTTGTGAATGCTCCAACACTGGAAGTTTTTAAGAAGAGGTTGGATAACCGTTGGTCTGAAGTGGTGTACAGTACAACCTACATTTGCATCCACGTATTTTAAAATTGAAAGGATTAAGGAGAGACCATGATATCTGGTTGAAACCCTGCCCTATAAACGTTTTAAAATAGGTATATATTAGTATACCTATATTATATATTAATATATATATATATATATATATATATATATATATATATATATATATATATATATATATATTAGTATATATATACAGGATATACTAATAGGTATATATATTAATAACCCCCTCCCTGCCTAAAAAGGCCCCCCTCCTCTCTCTCTCTGTCCTGCAGAAAAATGCACATGCATAAAAGGAGCCTTGTGATAGTGTCTTTGAGAATAATATGGTTCCTAACAGATTTAGTGGGAGTTGATTGCATTTTTATGCAATCGGTCAAAGCAGGAATCCAAATAATGGAAACCCCAATGGGTCAGTATATCATGTTAAGGATTTATGAATCATATTGTCAAATGCTATTTTGTAATACAAAGTATGGGATTTTGATGATAACATGGAGAAAATGCCATATATTAGCAAACTCATACTAGTTTTATCAGGTTAGGAGGCATTTTGTATCTTGCTTCTAGGCACAATTTTTTCCCCCCGTCCTCTTCTTATTTATTTTTCTGCTTATATTAGTCTCGGACAGTATTATGAATCACAGCCGTTTGGCTATTCCAGTTACATGGCAGTGTTGCTTGAAATAAGCACCTATTCACATTCAGTAAGACATACATTATTAGTATGGCTGAATCAAACCATTTCTGCTCCCTGTCATAGCTTCCCCCAGCCCCCCCCCCCCTTTGCATTAAGTTGTGGTTGGAAGGAGAAAAATCAGCACACACACAAAAATGAAATGTATAGTTTAATACATAATTGATTACATATTTACATGTAGTAGCCCAAACTTGTGATAGTTGCACAATTCTGAAAATTGAGAGAGAGAGGAAGAGAGAGGGAGAGGGAGGGAGGGAGAGAAAGAGAGAGAAAGAGGGAAAGAGGGAAAGAGAAAGAAAGAAAGAGAGAGGGAGAGGGAGGGAGGGAGAGAAAGAGAGAAAGAGAGGGAGGGAGAGAGAGAAAGAGAGAAAGAGGGAAAGAGAAGGAAAGAGAGAGAGGGAGAGGGAGGGAGGGAGAGAAAAAGAGAGAAAGAGAGAGGGAGGGAGAGAGAAAGAGAGGGAAAGAGAGAGAGGGAGAGGGAGGGAGAGAAAGAGAGAAAGGGAAAGAGAGGAAGAGGGAGAGGGAGGGAGGGAGAGAGAAAGAGAGAGAAAGAGAGAAAGAGGGAGAGGGAGGGAGGGAGAAAAAGAGAAAGAGAGGGAAAGAGAGAGGGAGAGGGAGGGAGAGAGAGAGAGAGAAAGAGAGGGAGGGAGGGAGGGAGGGAAAAAGCGAGAAAGAGAGGGAGAGAGAGAAAGAGGGAGAGGGAGGGAGAGGGAGAGAAAGAAAGAGAAAGAGAGAAAGAGAGGGAGAGAGAGAGAGAGAGCGAGAGCGAGAGATCACTTCCTCCTTTGCCGGAGTCTATCTGAGGTGCCAGAGCAGATATCAACGGGTAATTTTTACTCATTCAACATTTCTGATGTTTAAATTTCAAATCAGGTTTGTATTATGGTCCTAGAATAGCATCAGAAGAATGAAATGCAAACAATAATTTTAAAAGGCTAAAAAGTGCAAAATACACACACACAAAGCTTTTTAAACACAACCACACAGATACACACACATCTTTAAATAAGGAACCTCACTCAAAGTAATATGTAATCCCCAAATGTAATCTGGGGATTTGCTCTTTTTCCCTTTTCCTTCCTTCCTTCCTTCCTTCCTTCCTTCCTTCCTTCCTTCCTTCCTTCCTTCTTTTTCTTTCTTTCTTTCTTCCATCCTTCCTTTCTTTTTGTTATTTATCTTTGTTATACTGTTTTTGGTCCAAAACCCAAGAAGACAAGGAACAATAAAGAAAACTGCTTAGAAGAACACGAGATTCTTCTAAGCCTTTTCTTTTATGCAATCACCTCCAGACAGACACCTTGTCAAACCAAAGCAAACTACTTGCAGCATTAAAGATCTATTCTGAGAACTTCTAGGGAGCAGCTGTCTCGACCCTCTTGCTCTCCAACCAAACCATCTAAACTTCGCTGTTTTTTAGTCCTTTGGAATGCAGCCCCTTCCTCCTAGGAATCCAGACTACATTCCATCACATCTGCTGTATTATGGTTGTCGAGGGAAACTCCCAATTTTGGGGAGGGGAACAGTTCTACCCATCCATGTCTCTTCCTGGGAAACTAGGAAGGCAGCTGATCAAGGAGAGGTGACTGTGAACAATAGGACATTCTCTTCACTATCTCCAATAACTGGATAGAATAGAATAGAATAGAATAGAATAGAATAGAATAGAATAGAATAGAATAGAATAGAATAGAATAGAATAGAATAGAATAGAATATTGGAATGAAGAATAGAATAGAATAGAATAGAATAGAATAGAATAGAATAGAATAGAATAGAATAGAATAGAATAGAATAGAATAGAATAGAATAGAATTGTCTTTGGTGCATATGCTCTCAGTGCACATAAAAAGAGAAGATACGTTCATCAAGAATCATAAGGTACAACACTTAATGATAGTCATAAGGTACAAATAAGCAATCAGGAAACAATATAAATCATAGGAATACAAGCAACAAAATTACAGTCATACAGTCATAAGTGGAAGGAGATGGGTAGTGGGAACAATGAGAAGATTAATAGTAGTGCAGACTTAGTAAATAATTTGATGGGTTGCAGAACCAAACTAGAAAGTTATGGAGGTGCAGCTGACAGACACAATAATTCCTCTGTAGAACTGTATCAGCAGCTCCTTGAGAAGTTTGAGTTTCCTTAATTGGTACAGAAAGAACATTCTTTGTTGTGCTTTTTTTGATGACATTTTTGAGGTTAGGTGTCCAAATCCAGTTTGACACCCCTGTCCTAATAATTTTTGGAGCATTCTCAAATCTGGCGAAGCCAGTGGTTGAAAGAGAGACCTGCCTGTATAATAACTTGAGAGTTATGGCTCTCGGGTGCTGATTCCCCACCTACATAGGTAATTCAGCAAGATCAATATTCCAAGAGTTGCTTTACAGTTTGTGAGCAGCTCAATAAACCTCCTTCAGATGAGCTGCGCACCGCTTTCTTCTCTGTCTCTCAGGCATCCCTCTTGCATATTAAAGAAATGACCTTCTCTCTAGCAGATTTTAGGGAAGAGGAGGTTTTTTTTTTTTTTTTTTTTTACTGCCCTTCACTTTTAGTGATTTAGTTTTTACAGTGGTTGGAGAACTTTCCTTCTCCCGAGACCGAGAGAGGGAGCGTTTGCCAGTTTCATTTCATGCAACTTCTCTCCCAAGCGTCCTGCACAAAGCCGAAGCTAAACAGAGAAGCAAGCAACCTAAAATGTCACCAGGGTGAACAGTGGTAATGAAAATTAGTTTTATATTTTTTTAAAAAAACAAAAAGGGAGGGGGAATCAGGGGTGGGCTTCAAAAATTTCAGCAATGCGTTCTCTGCCCGGTTGCTGGGTGGGCGTGGCCATGGTGGACATGGCCTAGTCGGCCTCCTACACCACAGGAGGGGGGAGTTTTTGCCCTCCCCAGGCTCTGGAGGCTTTCTTCGAGCCTCCGGGAGGGTGAAAACGGTCTCCCCAGGCTCTGAAGGCCCTCTGGAGGCTGGAAACATTTTTGGCCTCCCTGAACTTCCAGTAGGCCCGTTTTTCACCCTCCCCAAGCCTCCACGCATACCCTGCACTTACCTGCATCCAAAACAGGCTGTGTGGGGACTCCTGGGAGGGGAGAGGTGGGGTGGGCAGGGCCAGCCAGGAGTGGGATTTGGGGGTTCTCTGAACCGCACAGAATCTTAGCTAGAGGTTCTCCCAAACCCCTGCGAATCCCCAGCAGCCCACCCTTGGGGGGGAATGAAGTAATTCATAAGGTGCTGATTATCTTTTGAAGTCTGGGACCCGCTGTGGATAAGAAACTGAGTCACCAATCAGAAAGAGCCACTGATTTTTGTCTATGCAACGAGTTTGCTAGGTCTATTCATTTGTTTGTTAAATTTAGATGACCTATAAGCAGCCAGCTTTTGATTTTCACAATTGCAATCCAGGCACAAGAAACCAGGAGACAGGATAGAGTGAAAAGCACAATGAGTTTCTTGCATGCTCCCTTTATACAAGAATCTGGTCTATTAATGGTCAAAGCAAATTGGCACCAGATAAGAGTCAATGGATTGGACTTAGGTCTCTTACAGAGGTATAGTAATTGCAAATTGATGATGCATTTGACCCCGCCCTTAGGCTCAGCCTGGTCATCTCCTACAATCAAAGAGAGAAGCAACCTAGAACTAAGGAGAAATTTCCGGACAGTGAGAACAATTAACCAGTGGAACTGCTTGCCTCCAGAAGTTGTGGGTACTTCAACACTGGAGGCTTTTGAGTAGACAACCATTTGTCTGAAATAGTATAGAGTTTCCTGTCTGAGGAGGGAGTTGGACTAGAAGACCTCCAAGGTCTTTTCCCACTCTGTTATTCTGTTATACAGTACTAAGTCTCATTGAATTCAAATTGGTTGACTCCCTCACCTGCCCACTATGGTAAATACGTTGTCCATACCAGCTCACTCTGGTTTGTTTTCCCATTGCAATAGAAGTAGCCCTCAGACTTATATACTGCTTCACAGTCAGGGGTGGGTTCTAAATTTTTTTACTACCGGTTCTGTGGGCGTGGCTTGATGGTCATGTGACAATTCTTTAGGATTTAGCAGAGGTACTGGTCTACCAGGCTTTTAACTGCTTGCAGAGCTGTACCGAACTACCCATTTGTTTTTGGAGGCACCGGTCTACTCATTTGTTTTTGGAGGCACCGGTCTACTCATTTGTTTTTGGAGGCACCGGTCTACTCATTTGTTTTTGGAGGCACCGGTCTACTCATTTATTTTTGCAGGCACTGGTCTACTCATTTATTTTTGGAGGCACCACACTGCCTTTTAATACTGATCAGCTGTAGGGAGGCCCTTTGAAGCCCTGCGGCAAGAGTTTAATCAGTTTTTTTCCTTCTAGCCGATCAGCTGGGACTCAGGAGGCAGCAATAGATTGGGGGTGGGGCCAAATAAAAGGTAAAAATAATGTGGGGGGGACGGGAGGGCCCAGCTCCCAAACAAAGAGAACCGGTTTGGTGACATCATATCGTCACCGCTACCGGCTCGGCCAAACCGGGAGGAACCCACCACTGTTCACAGTGCTTTACAGCTCTCTCCAAGCTTTACAGAGGTTTACAGAGTCAGTCTATTGACTGGGTCCTCATTTTACCCACCTCGGAAGGATGGAAGGCTGAGTCAACCTTGAGCCTGGTGAGATTTGAACTACCAAATTGCAGGCAGTCGACAGTCAGCTGAAGTAGCCTGCAGTACTGTGTTCTAACCACTGCACCATCGCGGTTCTGCCGATAAGCTCAGGTTGTGTTCTCTGGAGTAATAGAGTCACAAAATCCGATTGCGCTCATGCGCTTAGTTTAGTTAAATCCATCTCCACCTTCAACGTATGTACAACGGAGATCCAGAAGGCAGGCCTAATAGTTGAGATTTAATTTAACGTAATTCATTCATTTGATTTTTAAAAAGGCCTCACCAAGCTGAAAACAATTTCAATTTTTTAAATGACGGAGCATTTGGTGCCCCCAATCAGTTCAAATGAACTAGTGTGTCTTTTTTTTAAAAAATCTTTAAAAACTCAACAAACCATGTTGAGTTTGCCAACTTCTGAGCAAGAAATTTACTTTGTTTGAATTAGTGCAGGACCTCAAGCACGGATTAAATCAAGTTTGGGTGAGGGAGGCCTCAAAAGAGATATCAAAAGGTCGCCAGGAAGCTGTTTCACACAGACTTGGGAAATTGATCTGCTAATTTAGCATTGATTATGCCTTGGGTAGAAAAATAATGTTCCAATGAACCTACAGATTCTTCCACTCTCATTTCCCAGGTTCCTTGGTGCAGCAATTAAATGATATATTTTTTTAAAATACAAACATAAAGGAGTGAGAACCTATCAATGTAACCTACCAAATCAAAAGCAAAATTGCAGTCATCTTCCTTTACAAGAACACAGCGGCTGCCCCAAAGAAGAGGGAGTCAAGCTATTCTCCAAAGCACCTGAGGGCAGGACAAGAAGCAATGGGTGGAAACTCTTCAAGGAGAGAAGCAACCTAGAACTAAGGAGAAATTTCCTGACAGTGAGAAAATTAATCAGTGGAACAGCTTGCCTCCAGAAGTTGTGAATTTTCCAACACTGGAAGTTTTTAAGAAGATGTTGGATAACCATTTGTCTGAAGTGGTGTAGGGTTTCCTGCCTAAGCAGGGGGTTGGACTAGAAGACCTCCAAGGTGCCTTCCAACTCTTCTCTTCTCTTCTCTTCTCTTCTCTTCTCTTCTCTTCTCTTCTCTTCTCTTCTCTTCTCTTCTCTTCTCTTCTCTTCTCTTCTCTTCTCTTCTCTTCTCTTCTCTTCTCTTCTCTTCTCTTCTCTTCTCAAAACACACCCTGCTTGGGTTCTCATAAGGATTGCCTTTGGAAGTTGCCTTTGAAAGTTGTGGGAGCTTCATTCCTGGAAACTTTCAAGAAGAGACTGGACTGCCATCTGTCAAAAATGGTGTAGGGTCTCCTGCTTGGTCAGGGGTTTGGACTAGATGATGTACAACTTCTCCCACATCTTCTGAAGGCAATTTTTGTTCCACTGGTTGATTGTTCTCACTGTCAGAAAATTCCTCCTTATGTCCAGGTTGAATCTCTCCTTGTTCAGTTTCCATCCATTATTTCTTGTCTGACCTTCGGATGCTTTGGATAATAGCTTGACCCCCTCTCTCTGTGGCAGCCCCTCCAATATTTGAAGACTGCTCTCATGTCTCCCCTGGTCCTTCTCTTCACTAGACTAGCCAGGCCCAGTTCCTGCAACCATTCATCGTATGTTTTAGTCCCAAATCCTGATTGTCATGTCAGAGCGATGACTGTTGTATCAGTAACTCATGGATAGTAACATGGTGAGTCAGAAAAAGAGCAAACTTGCCAGGCCTGAAAAGAATGAGAATGTTCATTAGAGTTACATTTTAATCAAAACTGACCTAAATCCTATTTCTCAAATATATACACAAAGTAGAACACCATTATCCTTTGATGTGTTTTTCAGGATATCTTCATGTAAGTTTTGCAGAGGAAAAATCTCCCCACTGATAAAAATGTCATTGACACGTATAAAATTCTTCCTATTAGACAGAACTTTGTGTGTTTGTGTGTTTGTTTGTTTGATTGTGTATCCACGTGTGCATACGCACACAGCAGTGGTGGGTTTCAAAAATTTTTTTACTACCGGTTCTGTGGGTGTGGTTTGGTGGGTGTGGCTTGGTGGGCGTGGCTTGGTGGGCATGTCAGGGGAAGGATACTGTAAAACCTCCATTCCCACCCCACTCTGGGGGAAGGATACTGCAAAATCTCCATTACCTCCCCAATCCAGAGGAAGGTTACTGCAAAATCCCCATTTCCTCCCGATCAGCTGGAACTTGGGAGGCAGAGAATAGATGGGGGCGGGGCCAGTCAGAATTTTTACTACCGGTTCTCCAGAACAGGTCAGAACCTGATGAAACTCACCTCTGACACTCACAGCTTCTACTCACTTTTGACACCTGGTGTCTGCCAGGGCTAGTCTTTCTGCAGTTTTTTGCGGCACGATTTTTACAAGGGATTTGCCATTGCCTGCTTCCTAGGGCTGAAAAAGAACGACTGGCCCAAGGTTACCCAGTCAGTTTGCACCTAAGGAGGCCCTAGAACTCTCAGGCTCCTGGTTTCTACGCCCAGTTTCTTTGACCACTTCACACACTGGTCCTCTAAAAATGTATTTTCTTCCCCACGTTCTCTGCTAAGCACATTGGGCTACAAGCGGACTCCACAGTTCTCGATTGGCGGTTACAGTCTCTGCAGTCTTCCATTTAAGATGGATGTTTTCCAGGTCTTCCTGAAATCTTTGGTGCCAAGATTTCTTTGGCCTCCCTCTTTTTCTCCAGTCATTGGGTGGTATCTAACCAAATGCAGTTTTTGCTGGATGTTGCTCACTCACGTGGAGCACGGGTCCAGCAAAACACATTCTCCCTTCTGTCGGAGATAATTTCTCCTTGGTTCTAGGTTGCTTCTCTCCTGGATTGCAGGAGATGACCAGGCTGAGCCTGAGGGCTTTTAAAAAGAGACTGGATAACCATTTGTCCAGAATGGTATAGGGCAGTGGCCCCCAATCTTTTGGTCACCAGGGTCCGGGTCGGTGGAGAGAGATTTTTTTTTTGCAGGCCAAAGGTGTTGCCTGCATCCTGCAGATGGGACTTCACTTGTCTGGCATGCCATGGACCGGTGCTGGTTCATGGACCGGGGGTTGGGGATCCTTGGTATAGGGCAGGGGTGTCAAACTCAAGGCCCACAGGCTGAATCTGGCCCGTGGGCCGCTTAGATCTGGCTTGCAGGGCTGCTCTGGAAACAGTGAAGGACTGGCCTGGGGTGCCTCTGCCAGCAAAAACGGAGCTTGGGAGGGCTGCATGCAGCCTTCGCAAGCTCTGTTTTTGCTGGCAGAGGGTTGCAGGATGTCATCACAGCTGAAAACAAAGCTCATGAGGACCGTGTGCTGCCAGGCTCCGTTTTCACTGGCAGAGGGTTGCAGGTGGCCAACACAGCTGAAAATGGAGCTCGGGAGCCCATTTTCATTGGCAGAGGGTTGGGCCGCCACAGGCACCCCCTGATACTAGTGACATCAAGCTGGCTGCGCCCACCCAGCCCCCAAGGTCAAACACAACCCTGATGCGGCCCTCAATGAAATTGAGTTTGACACCCCTGGTATAGGGTCTTCTGCTTGACCAAGGAGTTGGACTAGAAGACCTCCAAGGTCCCGTCCAACTGTTATTCTATTAAGGTATCTCTAGAAATAAAAAATTGGGATGCGGTGGCTCAGTGGCTAAGACGCTTGTCGATCGATCTCAGTGGCTTGTCAATCGAAAGGTCGGCAGTTCAGCGGTTTGAATCCCGAGTGCCGCATAAGGGGGTGAGCTCCCATTCCTTGTCCCAGCTTCTGCCAACCTAGCAGTTCGTAAGCAGGTAAAAAATGCAAGTAGAAAAATAGGGACCACCTTTGGTGGGAAGGGAACAGCGTTCCGTGCGCCTTTGGTGTAGAGTCATGCCGGCCACATGACCACGGAGACGTCTTCGGACAGCGCTGTCTCTTCGGCTTTGAAACGGAGATGAGCACCGCCCCCTAGAGTCGGGAACGACTAGCACATATGTGCGGGGTGAACCTTTACCTTTAGAAATAAAAAATAAAGAGCTCTTCCACGATCTCGTTGCATGGGGCTAATGATTTCCGCTGGCATTTTCCCCGGATTATAAAGCTGAGATTACCAATAGAGAAATGTACAAAGGAAAAGGTTTGTTTGCGTTGAGGCATATGTCAGAAGAAATGAAAAGAAGAACAGCAGGGGGTTTTTTTTAGAAAAAAAAAAGCGGTGATCCCATCGTGGGTCAAGCAAAGAAATCTTTTCATCATGTTGTCACTTTTTATTCCCTTACAACATCCAATGCAGTAATCAGCCAGTTTTTCTCCACGGGGGAAGCAGGCATTCACAAGTTGACTCAGTGGTAGGCTGCATAAACACACCTCCTCCAGGAAGGAGTTTTAGGTCCGTGACATTAGTCTTGTTCACAGGAGGAAACCCCAGAGGTGCCATCCGATTCTGACTTGCAGGAGGTAAACACGACAGCGTGATCTGAAAACTGGCGTCTCACCTTGGCTTGCTCTCTGGCCCTCTGTAGATGCAAATGATGAAGTTGCTGACTTGAAAGTCCACCCGTGTCAAAAGCATGCGGGGGGGGGGATCCGTGGAGCAGTTCACTGGATGTAGATAATCAGAATAACAGGAACGGAGTTGGAAGGGACCTTGGAGGTCTTCTAGTCCAACCAGGAGACCCTATACCCGTGATGGCGAACCTATGGCACGCATGCCACAGGTGGCACGCGGAGCCATATTTGTGGGCTCACAAGTGTTGCCCTAGCTCAGCTCCAGGTGCATGTGCATGTGCGTGCCGGCCAGCTGATTTTTGGGCCTTCCGGGAAAGTCGGGAAACGGGCCATTTCCGGCCTCCAGAGGGCCTCCGGGAGATGTGGGGTAGGCTGTTTTTGCCCTCCCCAGGCTCCTAGAAAGTCTCTGGAGCCTAGGGAGGGTGAAAAATGGGCCTACCGGTCCGACCGTGCCATCACATGCCAAAAGCGGGGGGAGTGCAGGGGGGGGGTCATGCACGCATGCGTGGGGGGTGGGGCACATTGAATTATGGGGGTGGGCACACAGGTACATGACCCCCCTGCACTCCCCCCACTTTTGGCACGTGACGGCAAAAAGGTTAGCCATCATTGCCCTATACCATTCCAGACAAATAGTTGTCCGGTTTTGTTTTGTTTTTGAAAGCCTCCAGTGATGGAGCAGCCAAACTTCTGGAAGGTAAGCCGTTTTGCTGGTTGATTGTTCTCACTGTTAGGAAATTCCTCCTCAATTCCAGGTTGTTTCTCTCCTTTTTTTTAAAAAAAAAAATTGATTTATATGCCGCCCTTCTCCGGAGACTCAGAGCGGCTTACAGTGCGCTAAGCAATAGCCTTCATCCTTTTGTATATTTATACAAAGTCAGCTTATTGCCCCCACAATCTGGGTCCTCATTTTACCTACCTTAGAAAGGATGGAAGGCTGAGTCAACCTTGAGCCTGGCGAGATTCGAACCTGCAGACAGCTGGTGTTAATCACAATGCTATCAGTCTGCTGAGCCACCAGGCCCTTAATTAATTTCCATCCGTTGCTTCTTGTCTTGCCTTCCGGTGCTTTGGAGAATAGGTTGACCGCCTCTTCTTTGTGGTAGCTCCTCAAATATTGGAAGACATGTCCCCCCCAGTCCTTCTTTTCACTAGACTAGTCATCCTGCAACCATTCTTCATATGTTTTCACCTCCAGCCATCCTGATTATCTTTGTTGCTCTTCTCTGCACTCTTTCCAGAGTCTCAACATCTTTTTTATAATATGGTGCAACCCAAAAATAAGTGTTCAGAAAATCCTCCAGTTACCTGGTCTATGGCATAGAAGCAAAATGTTGTTCTCTCCTCTCTTCTCCATCTTGTTCATTTCTAGCTCCAGAGACCTCTGGCCAGCTACCATCCAAGCAAAACTCATAGAGTAACAAAAGAGCTCCATAAAATAAATAACAAAAGACCTGAAGGAAATTTATCATTAATTCCAGGTTGCTTCTCTCCTTGATTAGTTTCCATCCATTGTTTCTTGTCCTGCCTTCTGGTGCATTGGAGAATAGGCTGACCCCCTCTTCTTTGTGGTAGCCCCTCAAATATGTTCTTCGTGTATTTTAGCCTCTAGCACCTTAATTATCTTTGTTGCTCTTTTCTGTACTCTTTCCAGAGTCTCAACATATTTTTTATAATATGGTGAGCAAAACTGGATGCAGTATTCTAAGGGTAGTCTTACTAAGGCCCAGTACTTCATGTGATCTGGATTCTATCCTTCTGTTAATGCAGGCTGTTGTAGTCGACCAAACAGCCTGCAAACCTGGCAGTGGAGTCAGACAGTGAGGAGGCTGGAGAGGACAATGGGCCAGTCCTGGAGTCAGAGGAAGGCCCGGACAAGGGCTCTGCGTCGGAGGCAGAGATGGGGCCAGGGCCATCTGGGAGCGATGCGTGGACTCCAAAGCCTCCAGAGGCAGACAGCAGAGAGGCAGAGGAACAGGAGGAGCCTGTTCCTAGTGCATGCATGCGAAGAGCTGCCAGAAGGCAAGAGCAGCTGAAGCAAAAAGGACGACTCAGGAGTAAGGCCAGAAGATGATTGGCCACTCCCATAAGGCTTAAAAGAGCAGCAACGAGTCGTTGGGTTCTTTGTAGAAAAGCAATGTTGATTCCAGTGCTTCTTGTCAGTGTCTCTTGAACTTTGTGGGGTTTTTGCCAAGAAAAGCCTTTGGCAGGTTGCCAAAGACATCAAAGGTTGGTGATAAGGCCGACGGACTGGTGATGAAGAATTTGTTTTGGACTAAGCTGAGAATGAATTAATTCTCAGCTGTTTAAATAAAATAAGTTTGTTCAGGACTGAATTGTGTTTGGAAATCACTACTTGGGCCTCGGTCACAGCACAGGCTACGATTGTGTTGGCTTTTTTGGCTGCTGGTGAACACTGTTGACTAATATTTAAGTGATTGTCCACTAGGACTCCAAGATCCCTCTCACAATTATTCTCGGCTGTTCTGATCTGAGGCTGGGCGTCTCTTCAGATGAATCACCAAACGGGAAAACAGAGTTTAGCCAAACAATCTTTAATCCGCAACGGTCGGGTATCAGGGAAAAGCCAAGTACGGATGTAACAAAGTCAGTGCTGAATGTTAGGTTTAGTCAACGCTTTTTAAAGCAGCGCACTGACCGCACCCACGCCCCCCCCCCACATACATTTATCTTTCACAGCTGCTCCTCATTTCCTCCTTTCTGAGCCAATAGTACTTCCGCATTTTGAGAGGTGCAGACGGCGTTGCAGATGATGGTTTTGTACAGGCAACCCTGACCCACAGCCTATGCGCAAGTATTAGAAACCACCACCACCAGAACCCATGGAACCCGTCACCACTCCTAACCTGAATGTCTAACAACAATCCCCACTGCCTTTCTGTGGATTCGCCAACCGGCCTTAGATGCCTCTCCTGCTGACAAACGTGTCGCGCTAGTGTCGGGCTCGACAGTTATTGCTATTGAGCCAGGTTTCACCTAATCCGTACCTGTACATTGGTTTTTCTTGCTTAAGTATGACCTTACTTTTCTCTACATTGAATTTCACTTTGTTGGATAGGGTTCCAGTGTTCCAGTCTGTTGAGATCTAGTTTCGGGATCTTGATCAACAATGAGAGATATGGAAGCGAAAACTACAGATTTCTTTGTGGAATTTCAGAGTTGAGAAGGGGGAACTCAGATTTTCTTTTTTTTTTTTCAAAGGTTGGGTTCCCACAACGTGTTAAAGGCTAAATTTAGATTAATGAGATGCAATTGCTATTTTAGCATACCATATGCCATCCAAATGCCCCAGCAAAATAGTTTCATACAACATACCAAGATAATCAGAGGTGGGTTTCAGGAGGTTCTGACCAGTTCTAGAGAACCGGTAGCGGAAATTTTGAGTAGTTTGGAGAACCGATAGTAAAAATTCTGACTGGCCCTGCCCCCATCTATTCTCTGCCTCCCGAGTCCCAGCTGATTGGGAAGAAATGGGGATTTTGCAGTAACCTTCCCCTGGAGTGGGGTGGGAATAGAGATTTTGCAGTATTCTTCCCCTGCCATGCCCACCAAGCCACGCCTACCAAGCCACACTCACAGAACCGGTAGTAAAAAAATTTGAAATCCACCACTGAAGATAATGGCTGGGTTTCTACAACACACTCAACTGCAGACTTACAATCCCCTTTCTTATTGTAATCTGCCATGTGCTGCAAACCCAGCCAAGCTGTACAATCTTTGTAAATAAAGAGAAGGCAAGATCAGTCCCTCCCTCCCTCCCTTCATGTAAAGCCACACTCTATAGATTCTACACCTGAATTTGAACTTATGAAAAACTACAGATTGCTTTGTGGTTCATAGCGGTAGAATTTGCAAGTATGGAGAGGCTAGAGAAGAAGACAGAAACCACGATCTAAGTGACTCAAGAATCAAAGCTCTCTGAGTGTGGATTTTTGCTCCTGTATTGGCTTCTAAGATACTTTGTGAATCATTTTTAGCTTATTCAATTGGTACAGCACCTATTGTCCAACAGCTCTGGATACTTTACAAGAAGGCATAATGTGAATAAAAATAGTGCAATAATAAATTATATGCTACTTTTGGATATAAAATCCTGTAGTAGCAGCCATGATGTAAGAGAACTCTTTGAATCAAGAACAGGAAGCATTTTAAAATAAAGAGCTGATGGATGATTTTGGTCTTTTATGTTGATTGCTTATTTAGTATCCTATGACTATCACTACGTGTTATATCTTATGATTTCTGATGAATGTATCTTATGGTGATTATGATCATGATTTATCACTTGTTTGTATGTAGACTGAAAGCTTATGCACTGGAGACAAATTCCTTGTGTGTCCAATCACACTTGGCCAATAAAGAATTCTACTCTACTCTACTCTACTGACAGTCATTTATCTGAAATGGTATAGGGTCTATTGCTTGAGTAGGGGTTTGGACTAGAAGACCTCCAAGATCCCTTCCAACTCTGCTACTCTACTCTACTCTACTCTACTCTACTCTACTCTACTCTACTCTACTCTACTCTACTCTACTCTACTCTTCTCTTCTCTTCTCTTCTCTTCTCTTCTCTTCTCTTCTCTTCTCTTCTCTTCTCTTTTCTTCTCGTCCCGTCCCGTCCCGTCCCATCTCTTTCCTTCCCTTCCCTTCCTTCCCTTCCCTTCCTTCCCTTCCCTTCCCTTCCCTTCCCTTCCCTTCCCTTCCCTTCCCTTCCCTTCCCTTCCATTCCATTCCATTCCATTCCATTCCATTCCATTCTATTACTCTTTTATCTGTTATATAGATATCCATAAATCTGACCTACTACTAAGTGAGCAATGTAAACGAAATACACCTAGTTGTGTTCTCTTTCTTGTATATGGACAGTATATTTATTTTTGTCATTTAGAAAGCAAGTATGTGAGTATGTTTATGTATCATATTAACAGAGTTGGAAGGGATCTTGTAGTTCAACCCCCTGCTCCAGCAGGAGACCCTACACCATTTCTGACAGATGGCAGTCCAGTCTCTTCTTGAAAGCTTCCAGTAATGAAATTCCCACAATTTCTGAAGGCAACTTCTGTTCCACTAGTAGTTAATTGCTCTCACTGTCCGAAAGTTTCTCCTTATTTCCAGGTTGAATCTCTCCTTGATCAGCTTCCATCCATTATTCCTTGTTTGGCCTTCTGGCACTTTGGAAAATAGCTTGACCCCCCTCCTCTCTATGGCAGCCCCTCAAATATTGGAAGACTGCTATCATGTTTCCCCTGGTCCTTCTCTGTTTGTGCATAATTTGTTCCAAACTTTTCTCTATTGCCTCTGCTTATATATATATATATCAGGCTTACAAATCAAATCAAACAGCTATATTGAAAAAGCTGGGTGATATTATTATTTTTTTTTCTTCCATTTATAGCACAGTGTATTGAGTTATGCTTGCTTACGGACTTCGGCAGCTATTCTCCCTGGATTGAAAGCGAATGAATCTGGAGCTTGCAAATTTACTCGGCTATCCAGCATTGCTGCTTAAAATCAAGAGGCCTATTCAAGAGATAGACCAAGTGTTCATTACATAAATCAATTTGGGTCAAAAACAGCCCAGTGGGTGCTCAACCATTGATCAAATCACACTGTCAACTTAATCAAATAACGCCTGCTAAACATTCACGGAGCCAATTCCTCCCCGTTTCCATTTCTCCAAAAAAATAATTTGATTGGTTCAGCAGGAAAATAAAATAACTTAACTTTAAAAAAAAAAGAAAAGAAAGGATTAATAATTGTGGGGTAATTTCTATTCAACTCTCAGCCACCATGAAGCATATATAAGACACAGGAGGTCTATTGTATCTGCCCCTTTTTTTCCAGTACACTTTTATCGTACATTAAGGCAGAAAAGGTAAAAAAAAAAAAAAAGTGCATAAAATAAATCAGGATTTATATCATACTTACCATAAAAAATAAATCATGGTTTGTGAAGAGGAAAACACATTTGTATCTCTGGAAAACTGTGGCTTACAGAGGTATTCTTAATACAGGAAGTCCATGACCTATTACTACAATTGAGCCCAACATTTCTGTTGCTAAGTGAGATGGTTGTTAAGTGATTTTTTTCCCCCATTTTACAGGGGAGGAGAGGAGAGGAGAGGAGAGGAGAGGAGAGGAGAGGAGAGGAAAGAAGGGAAGGGAAGGGAAGGGAAGGGAAGGGAAGGGAAGGGAAGGGAAGGAAAGGAAAGGAAAGGAAAGGAAAGGAAAGGAAAGGAAAGGAAAGGAACAGGAAGAAGGGAGAGGGAGTAAGTGATGGAAGGAGATGGAAATGAGAAGGAGGGGAAGAGAAGGGAAGGAAAGGCACAAGAGGGAATGAGGGAGGGAAGGGAAGGGAAGGGAAGGGAAGGAAGGAAGGAAGGAAGGAAGGAAGGAAGGAAGGAAGGAAGGAAGGAAAGATGGAAAGATGGAAAGATGGAAAGATGGAAAGATGGAAAGATGGAAATAGGGCATGGAAGGGAAGGGAAGGAAAGGCACAGGAGGGAGGGAGGGAAGGAAAGGAAGGAAGGAAGGAAGGAGATGGAAATGGGAAAGGAAAGGAGGAGGGAGGGAGGGAGGAAAGGAAAGGAAAGGAGAAAAGGAAAGGAAGGGGAAGGGGAAGGGGAAGGAAAGGAAAAACAATATATCAAATCTACCTGAAAGTAAAGGTGGGGAGTAGGTGGTGGACTCTCTTGAAAGCTAGGCCTTGTGCCATTATGAGGAACGCAATCTGGCTAAAGAATGATGAATTAAATTTGACATATGAAGACACATTCTGTTGTGAAGATGCATGCATGCCCTGCATATCGTTTCTCTGCGCATTTGTCAATACCTAAATCAAATTTCACCGAGATTAAACTTGTGTAGCTCTGCCTTATTGATTGAGTTAGAAATGATTATGGAAAAATGAGAGCCAGAGTCCCAGATTAAAGCAGTTGCAAAATGCATTCCACATCTTCAAAACAATAGCTCGGTTTCAGGTGATTTTCAAGTATAGGAATGTCGTGCAATTTTATTTTATTTTATTTTATTTTGTTTATTTTATTTTATTCTTTTTTTTTTTTGAGATGTGGGTGTCTTTAATTCCAGGGTTGGCTATTTTCCTAGGTGACCAAAGAATTAACTCCCACTTTCTGTGGGAGCTGAGTTGTTTGGCTGTTTCCATAATCCTCCCGGAGCTACAGCCCAGTCCAACTGACAAACCACCATCGATATCTGGAGTCAAAGATGTAATTGTTTATCAGACCTTTTAAATTAAAAATACAATCCCAGCAGAGCCTGTGAAAAAGGCATGCCATAAACGGGCGGAAATGACCTTTTCCAGGGAGATGACAAATGATATCTAAAACCTCTGAGCTAGAACGAAGCCGGACATTATAGTTAATGTATGTAGTGTAGATTTATAGTTCAAGGCACCATTTTCTCCTTCCAAGTTCCAAGTCAGTTATCTTGCATTCGTTATTTGGAATTCCGTAAAATTATTCCTTTGATTCCTCTGAATTTAACTCTCTCCCTATGGAGTTCGGATCCATAAATGAAGGGAATTTGCAGTAGGACTAAAGCAGGGATCCACAACCCCCAGCACTGGGCCACGGCATGGCATGCCAGAAACCGGGCCATGCAAATAAACAAAGCCCCATTTGTGGGATGCAGGCAGCATGCGAAACCACGCAACTCTGGTCCACGAAAAAAACTTCTCTCCACGGAACCGATCCCTGGTGGCCAAAAAGTTGAAGGTCACTGATCTAAAGCAGTGATCACTAACTGGTGGTCCGTGGACCACTGGTGGTCCGTGAGAAAATTTTGGTGGTCCTCAGAAAATTTTTTTGCATTTTTTTATATTGCACTAAATCAGGGGTCCTCAAACTACGGCCCCTGGTCCAGATATGTGCAATGAGCGTTTGTGTTGCTGTTTGTGTGGGTTGGAGGGGGGCAGAAATTCTGACTGGGGGTCTGCTTTAGCTTCCTGGTGTGGGGCTTTGGACAAAGGCTGGAGGGAAGCGCTGCTGATGGTGAAGAGCTGGAGGGCCTCGTTCCAGTGGGACTGCCTCATGGCCTGGAATGGCTGACCATCTCAGCCTGCTGAGCCTCCAGGCGCCGGTACCTGGCCTTGCACTCCTGCAGGTCTTCCCTCTACTTGGAAAGCCTATGTGTTGTGGCCCCGCCCTCTGAGCCTATCCCATCGGAGGAAGAAAGCTCCAAGCATGAGGAAGAGGAGTCAGCCAGGCCTCCCTCTCCAGGCCCCTCCCCTCTGGCACTGTCTCAGGTGCCGGCCGAGGGAGAGGAGATTAACAGGGAGACAGGTGTCTCGGATGAGAGCGAAGGAGAGACATCATTCCTGTACGCATGCCTCCGAAGGCATGATAAACGATTGCAGCAGCTCAGGAGGCGTGCTAGGGATTAGAACTGAGTCACTGGACCACACCCCAGAGACTATATAATAGTGGGTGGTGGCCAGTGATCCCTGTGACGAACAAAAATAAACCTTGGATAGTCACTAAAGCCTTGTCCGAAACTGCTGAGAGGAATATTTATTTTTGTTGGACTCTTGTACGCTGAGTATATTATCTTTCTGTTTCTGTGGAAATAAAGCACTTGGCAGACGGTGTGTATATCACTGCCAAGTTGGAGATAAAGACCTGGGTGTGTGCCAAGTGCTTCCTTAACCCTCGGCTGGCTGTGTTTGTGTGTGTGTGTGGACGGGGACAGATCACTATGCTTATAGTCCTCAGTGAGGTTCTTCTGCTGTGCCTCCTTCTCGGTCAGATCCTATTTCAACTGAGCCAGCTGTTTTGCCAACTCTTTCTCGTGGTGGCTGCTTAGCTCCAGCAACTGCTTCCTGTTGGGGCCCTAAGTTGCTCGGGCGGGCAGGCGAGGAGTGGCTGGGAGGGGAGGGGCAAGTAGAGGCCGACAAGGCACCCCTCGATGCGAGTGACATCGAATTGGCCATGCCCACCCAGTCACATGACCACCTAGCCACACCCACCCAGGCGGTCATTAGGTAGATCATATTAGTGGTCCGTGGGACTTAAAATTAAGAATTTAGTGGTCCTTGAGGTCCGAAAGGTTGATGACCCCTGGTCTAAAGTACTCAAGCCAGAGTCCTTTGAAGTTTTGAGTTGTGTTTCACTAATTGTTTTGAATCTTGAGCTGTTTCCACCTAACCGTATGCAAGAGGGAGTTAAACAAGAGATATCTTACATGATTAGCTGGATTAAGATCAACCGCTCCTGAATTACAAAAAATAAACCGAATTTTATTTATCCCCTTTTCCTGCTTTGAAGATGCTGGGCAATTTGGTAAAAGGAAACAGGAAATTGCAATTGATCTTAGTTTGTTCCCTTGATCAAGGAAGGGTTATTGAGCAGATATTTGATATTTGAGTTATCCAGCAGATATTTGAGCAGATATTTGAGAGGCTGCCACAGAGAGGAGGGGGTCAAGCTATTTTCCAAAGCATCTGAAGGCCAGACAAGGAAAAATGGATGGAAACTGATCAAGGAGAGATTCAACCTGGACATAAGGAGAAACTTTCTAACAGTGAGAACAATCAACCCATGGAACAGAAGTTGCCTTCGGAAGTTGTGGGAGCTTCATCATTGGAAGCTTTCAAGAAGGGACTGGACTGCCATCTGTCAGAAATGGTGTAGGGTCTCCTGCTTGGATAGGGGAGGTTGGACTACATGACCTATAAGGTCCCTTTCCAAGGTGACCTTGGAAAAATGACCAAGAAACTCTTTACTACCTGTTAATTAATTTGGGTGGTTTTGTCTTTCAAAAAAAGTCTGGTCTGGGGGGGCACTCCCTATTTTTATTTTCAACAAATGCCTTAAGGTTAGGCCATTTTGTAAAGCCAGATGTGAATTAAAGGTTGGTGCTTCACTTTGAAGCCTGACAGTTTATCATACTTTTTATTATTAGGTTTGGTTACATAGTCAGCCAGATGTTTAGATTTGGCACTTTTATCCACCTATTAAGTCCTTCCCAAGGACCTGGGATAAAGTTGTTGAGGTTTGATGGGGTTAAAGGTATTGTTACAGGCTGTGAGCTGATGGTATGATTGTTACTGTTTTAAAAAAAAATCTTTGCAAAGAGGCAAATAAAGGACAAAGTCAATTTGTGTAACAATTAACCAGTAGAACAGTTTGCCTTCAGAAGTTATGGGTGCTCCATCACTGGAGGCTTTTAAGAAGAAACTGGACAGCCACCTGTTTGAAATGGTATAGGGTATATAGTAGTAATGTCATTTCTTAAGGGACGTGGTGGCTCAGTGGCTAAGATGCTGAGCTTGTTGATTGAAAGGTCAGCAGTTCAGCGTTTCGAATTCCTAGTGCCGTCTAATGGGGTGAGCTCCCGTTCCTTGTCCTAGCTTCTGCCAACCTAGCAGTTCGAAAGCAGGTAAAAAATGCAAGTAGAAAAATAGGGACCACCTTTGGTGGGAAGGTAACAGCGTTCCGTGCGCCTTTGGCGTTGAGTCATGCCATCCACATGACCACAGAGACGTCTTCGGATAGCGCTGGCTCTTCGGCTTTGAAACGGAGATGAGCACCGACCCCTAGAGTCGGGAATGACTAGCACATATGTGCGAGGGGAACCTTTACCTTTACCTAATGTCATTTCTTCACAACACAGCCAATTCTTAAAGCAGACTCAGCTAAAATCTCTTATCTCTCTATTTGCAGAGTTTAACCTGTTCTTAGATACACCTGTGTTTATAGAGGTGGACATTTTGCCTGATAGGCAATTTAAAAGGAATTTGGAAGAAGCCTAGTCCTTGAAATTATATCGAAGGAAGACAAATTGAAGAGGATTGAGAAGGAGGATGGAAACAATCTCAGAGTTTATGAACATTGTTTAGTTGTATTCAACCTGACACTTATTGTCGTAATGAGATTTCTGTGGATTTTATAGCTATCCATGAATCGTCAACCAGGATTGGGGAAGCCAATGCCTGATAATTACTATCCAGATAGCACTGCCTGGATTGTGAGGGTTTTTGGTTTTTTTTAAATGATATCCTAATTTATTTATTTGATTTTTATCCCACCTTCATTACTAGACTAGAACTCACACTCTCTTGGTGATTGGCCCAAAGTTCTTCCAGTCAGATTTCATGCCTCAGGTGGGACTAGAACTCACAGTCTCCTGGTTTCCAGCCTGGTACCTTCATCACTAGGCCAAACTGGCACTAGTGCTTAATGCTTTAGGGTAGTCTTGCCTATTGGTCATCAGAAATGTTGACTTCATAGCAATAACAATAGCACTTAGACTTATATACCACTTTACAGTGCTTTACAGCCTTCTCTGAGCGGTTTACAGAGTAAGTCTCTTGCCCCCAACAATCTGGGTCCTCATTTGACCCACCTCGGAAGAATGGGAGGCTGAGTCAACCTTGAGTTGGTCAGAATCGAACTGCTTTCAGTAAGCAGAGTTAGCCTGCAATACTGCATTCTAACCACTGGGAAGGAAGGAAGGAAGGAAGGAAGGAAGGAAGGAAGGAAGGAAGGGAGGGAGGGAGGGAGGGAGGGAGGGAGGGAGGGAGGGAGGGAGAAAGGGAGGAAGGGAGGAAGGGAGGAAGGGAGGAAGGAAAGGCAATAGCACTTAGACTTATATGCCACTTCACAGTCCTTTACTGCCCTCTCTGAGCAGTTTACAGAGTCAGCCTCTTTCTCCCAACAATCTGGGTCCTCATTTTACCCACCTCGAAAGGATGGAAGGCTGAGTCAAACTTGAGCCTGGTTAGATTCGAACTGCCAAATTGCAGGAAGCTGGAAGTCAGCAGAAGTAGCCTGCAGTACTGCACTCTAACCATTGTGCCACTGCGGCTCTTTTTTGTGTATGTCATTGACGTAGGTCTGTGCTGTTTTTGTTAATTCATCTGGCTGAACTACTGTGCCGTATTTAGCATTTGAAAACCATCTTTGAGTCTTTAGCAATACAGTTGTTATGTTTGTGTGTGTGTGTCTGTGTGTGCATTTGTGCATGTTCGTTACATAAATAAATCTTACCCTCCAAATATGTCTAGCCAAGCAGTTCTAGGCACTTGCGTTACAAGGCACTTCCTTGCTCACCTATTCTTGGCAGCAAGTGATGTAGTGTGAGGGAGGAAAATCTTGATTCTATTAATGGAGGGACAATTTGTTTGATATTACTTTATGAAGGTCGTGTTCAATTTTTGGGAGCAATCCCAAGTTTGTAATTCTTGGGAGATTGAAAGATGGCACTGAGCTGAGGATTGGTTTAACCATTTGTCAACCATTGTTCAACAGCAGATGACTTGAATAGCACGACCCAACGTTTTTCAACCTTGGCAACTTTAACATATGTGGACTGACCATACTGTAAGACCTGGAAGCCATCGTTTGCATTGGGCCTTCAGGCTTGCCACATTTACTGCTGTGGGAAATTGGGAAATTGGATTGTATGGAGTGGCGTATGTATGGCGTATGTGTATGTGTGTGTGTGTGTGTGTGTGTGTGTGTGTGTATACATATACATACATACATACATACAACATATATATATATATGTTTTCTCAGGTTTTCGCGGGTGTTTGTATGTAGGTCTTTGGTTATTTGGGTCTTCTCCCACGTAAAATTGGAAGTGTCTTGGCGACGTTTTGACGAAGTCTCATTCGTCATCTTCAGGCTGGTGTTCTCGGCTTCGTGCTTCCAGGAGCAATGAGCATTGCTCCTGGAAGCACGAAGCCGAGAACACCAGCCTGAAGATGACGAATGAGACTTCGTCAAAACGTCGCCAAGACACTTCCAATTTTACGTGGGAGAAGACCCGAATAACCAAAGACCTACATACAGACACCCGCGAAAACCTGAGAATATATATATATACACACACACACACACATATATATATATTTTCTTACTTCTTCATAGGGTTTATGTGTGTTTTTCCTCTAGCCAGGTTTCTCCTACGTAACCAAGGTTTTTCTGCAGCCCTAGCTCAGTAGAATCACATGCAGAAAAACCTTGGTTACGTAGGAGAAACCTGGCTAGAGGAAAAACACACATAAACCCTACGAAGAAGTAAGAAAATAGATACTATACCTTTACAGGGAGGATACATAAGATGTGGGTATGGCTCACTGATGAAAGCAAACGAGCTGCAAATAGATCTATATAAGTCTCCCATCTGGCAGGAAAAACTTACTGGCTGCCAGAAAAGAAAAAAGCCCAGAATCTAGTGGATGTGATTCTACTGAGCTAGGGCTGCAGAAAAACCTTGGTTACGTAGGAGAAACCTGGCTAGAGGAAATATAGATAGATAGATAGATAGATAGATAGATAGATAGATAGATAGATAGATACACACACATACGTGTGTGTGTGTGTGTGTGTGTGTGTGCGTGTGTGGGTATCTATATCTATATATATCTATATCTATCTATATCTATCTATCTATCTATCTATCTATCTATCTATCTATCTATCTATCTATATACAGTATATATTGGGGTAGACCAGATGCTTCGATAGAAAAACATTATATATATTTATGTGTGTGTGTGTGTGTGTGTATGACATATGTATATGTATATATATGGCGTATGTATGATGTGGTGGCTCAGTGGCTAAGACGCTGAGCTTGTCGATCGAAAGGTCAGCACTTCAGCGGTTCGAATCCCTGGTGCCGCGTAACGGGGTGAGCTCCCATTACTTATCCCAGCTTCTGCCAACCTAGCAGTTTGAAAGCTTGTAAAAAATGCAAGTAGAAAAATAGGGACCACCTTTGGTGGGAAGGGAACAGCGTTCCGTGCGCCTTTGGCCTTGAGTCATGCCGGCCACATGACCATGGAGATGTTTTCGGATAGCGCTGGCTCTTCAGCTTTGAAACAGAGATGAGTACCGCCCTCTAGAGTTGGGAATGAGTAGCACATATGTGCGAGGGGAACCTTTACCTTTACCTCATTGTATGGAGCATGGGTGATATGTAGTCATAATAACATTTCTTTCTCAGGAAGTCAAGGCCATCTTGCCCTGCACCTGGGAGGCCTGTCCAAGTGGGACCGTGCTGTAATTGGACCATGTGATGGATTTGTGGGTGTTGGGCAGGGATTTGAACTTTCCTTTGGGGTGGGGAAACCTTGGAAGCTTTCAGATTCGGGTTTCCCCAGATGTGCCAATATGATACCTCTAATAATATATAGCTTTGATGAAATTCAAACCTCGGAGTTTCTTTTCATTGGAGGTGTTATTTGGAACCCTGACACATACAGAGAGTGGTGAGGACAGCTGAGAAGATTATAGGAAGCTCACTTCCTGTTATTCAGCATGCTGCTTATAAGCGCGATGTGCTTAGAACTTGAAGGGTTGTGAAAGACCCCAGACACACACGTCTGTTTCTGTTGCTCCCCTCTGGGAGGAGGTTTCAAAATATTTCTAGCAGGACTACCAGATTCTGTAATAGCTTTGTTCCCTATATGCCATCCGTCTGGTAAACTCACAAGATTTGTTTCTCTCGCTATGTACATATATACATCCGAACTAGAACTGGGGTTGTTTCTCTGTGTCATATAAGATATGTGAGTATATGCATAATTTTGTATTTATTTATTTATTTTGTCATGTTCACATGTATGAACATGTATGAGTGTGTATATGTATGAACATTTATGAATGTATGTATTGGAGGTGGGGACCCTTTCAGAGCTGTATGGAATGAAATTTCATTTTAATGTATGCCAATTAGTGTACATTCAAAGTGACAATAAAGCTATTCTATTCTATTCTATTCTATTCTATTCTATTCTATTCTATTCTATTCTATTCTATTCTATTCTATTCTATTCTATTTATTCTATTCTATTCTATTCTATCTTCATTCTTCTATTCTATTCTATTCTATTCTATGCTATGCTATGCTATGCTATGCTATGCTATGATATGCTACGCTACGCTACGCTACGCTACGCTACTCTACTCTACTCTACTCTACTCCAACTCCCAGAATTCCCCAACCAGCATGGTCAAGAACATTCTGGGTTTTTATATACATGTAGTCCTCAACTTACAACAGTTCATTTAGTGACCACTCAAAGTTAAAACGGCACTGAAAAAAGTGACTTATGACCATTTTATACACTTATGACCATCTAGGGAGATTCTCAGTCATCCAGGTCATGGTTGTCCCAAAGGTGCTTTTTCAATAGGCAATTGGACTTTCTGGTTTTTCTTTGAAGACGTTTCGCTTCTCATCCAAGAAGCTTCTTCAGCTCTAACTGGATGGTGGGGAATGGAAGGATTTAGCTGCGGTGTCGCAGTGGTTAGAATGTAGTACTGCAGGCTACTTCTGCTGACTGCCGGCTGACTGCAATTTGGCAGTTCAAATCTCACCAGGCTCAAGGTTGACTCAGCCTTCCATCCTTCCAAGGTGGGTCAAATGAGGACCCAGATTGTTGGGGTCAATAGGTTGATTCTGTAAACCTCGTAGAGAGGGCTGTAAAGCACTGTGAAGTGGTATATAAGTCTAAGTGATATTGCTATGGTCCTTCCTCCCTCCCTCCCTCCCTTCCTCCTTCCTTCCCTCCCTCTCTCCCTCCCTTCCTTCTCTCCCTCCCTCCCTCCCTTCCTCCTTCCCTCCCTTCCTTGCCAGTGGTTAGAATGCAGTATAGAAGGCTGACTCTGCCCACTGCCAGTAGTTCAAATCTCACCAGGCTCAAGGTTGACTCAGCCTTCCATCCTACCGAGGTGGGTAAAATGAAGACCCAGATTGTTGGGGGCAATAAGCTGACTCTGTAAACCTTTTAGAGAGGGCTGTAAAGCACTGTGAAGCAATAGCACTCAGACTTATATACCACTTTACAGTGCTTTACAGCCCCCTCTGAGAGAGTCAGTCTCTTGCCCCCAACAATCTGGGTCCTCATTTTACCCACCTCAGAAGGATGGGAGGCTGAGTCAACCTTGAGTTGGTCAGAACCGAACTGCTGGCAGTTAGCAGAGTTAGCCTGCAATACTGCATTCTAACCACTCGGAGGGAGGGAGGGAGGGAGGGAAGGAAGGAAGGAAGGAAGGAAGGAAGGAAGGAAGGAAGGAAGGAAGGAAGGAAGGAAGGGCAACAGCACTTAGACTTATATGCCACTTCACATAAAAGAATGCAAATGACTAACTGTCTGCAAGGAATATAAATAGCAATATCACTTAGACGTAGAGTCAGTGAGGCCACTTGGAGGTTTATCTATGTTTTCAGTATCACCTGAGTAGTGCAAACGGGTGTAGAGCCTTCTTGGAACTGCTGAAAAGACTGTGTTGTAGACTGGAGATAGATGATGTCGTATTCCACTTGACTTTTCTTTCTATGTAGTTCCCTTAAATTATACTAATTAAAATTATCTTACTCTTCTTGTAGATACTGGGCTTTGATCCAATCCATTTGGATGTTTCAAAATGATTCAGAGAAAAAAATATATTTGGGCAAGACTAAACAAAACAATTAAGACGTGAAAGCATGATGTTGTGACTTTTTATTAACATAAGAACAATTTTATGCTGGACTTTCCTACCCTGGTACTCAAATTTTGAAACCACCCCATAAAAACACAGACCAGGTCAAAACTTCATATAAAATCCGTTCATAAAATAATGGGCTGTTGTTTTATTGGTGCAAACAGATTCCTAGTCATGCAAAAAAAGCAGGACTTTTGTTATCCTTTTTTCCCCTGTTGTTTCCTGAGCATCCAGTGAAAATTAGGTGATCCTTAAAAGTTGAAATTAGTTCTTAGTGAATTACTGCAGAAAATGATTAGAAACCCACATGCAAATATTATTCACCCATGTATCTGCATAATACTTTCCTGTCTAGCACCTTTTTAATCCAGCCTGTTAAAAATAATTACCATTGTGATATGTATCCCTGACTTCCCACAGGCCGAGATAGATGTGAAAGCCAATGAGATCATCATTTATTTTCCAAAATAATAATACACACACGCTAAAATCACACAGGGAGAAAAAAAAATCTATTAATCCCAATGCTTCTAGCAGACGGTAATTTGAGAAAGACTGATGTAGACACAGAACATGTCCTTGGACACAGAATACAGGTTCTCCTCGACTTACCACCACAATTGAGGCCAACATTTCTGCTGCTAATTCAGACATTGGTTAAGTGAGTTTTGTCCCATTTTACGACCTTTCTTTCTTTCTTAAGGGACGTGGTGGCTCAGTGGCTAAGACACTGAGCTTGTCGATCGAAAGATCGGCAGTTCAACGGTTCGAATCCCGGGTGCCGTGTAACGGGGTGAGCTCCCGTTCCTTGTCCCAACTTCTGCCAACCTAGCAGTTCAAAAGCAGGTAAAAAATGCAAGTAGAAAAATAGGGACCGCCTTTGGTGGGAAGGGAACAGCGTTCCATGCACCTTTGGCGTTGAGTCATGCCGGCCACATGACCATGGAGACGTCTTCGGACAGCACTGGCTCTTCGACTTTGAACCGCCCCCTAGAGTCCGGAATGACTAGCACATATGTGCGAGGGGAACCTTTACTTTTACCTTTACCTTACAACCTTTCTTTACAGAAGTTGTTAAGTGAATCACGGCTGTTATTAAATTAGTAACACGGTTGTTAAGCAAATCTGGCTCCTCCCTTGGCTTTGCTTGTCAGAAGGTCGCAAAAGTTGGCACTATCTGAATTTTGATCACGTGACTGTCGGGATGCTGCAACGATCTTAAGTGTGAAAAATGGTCAAAAGTCACTTTTTTCAGTGCTGTTGTAACTTTGGTCACTAAATGAATTGTTGTAAGTCGAGGACTACCTGTAATAAATGTGTCAACCCTGAAGTGAACCTGGCTGAGGCCATCTTGGAGACTTCAGAGTTGCCATAAAGCAGAAGGTTTAGGGAGGAGGGAAATAGGTAGATGGGGTTTTGTAGCCAAAACAATAAAGTTTTCCTGTGGGAACCAAGGACATTCTCACAGGTGCTTGGCCAGAGGAGGAGTGAAGTAACCAAGCAACCAGCCAGCACCTTGATTGGACAGCACGACTGGTAACTTGAGGGAAAGGGGAAACTTTTACTTTTTAATTAGGTGAAAGCCGGAGGAACTTTCAGAGTCGGTTTTCCCCAGCTGTGCCAATCAATTGTTCTTTGAGGAGTTTGCCTGCCTCAGAGTTCTGCTTTCTATGGGTGCATTACTTGGAATGCTGATATAATGAATTAGTCTTACTTCTTTATTTATTAAACTTGTATGTCACACATTTTACTTTGCAAAGTTTCTCTGGGCAAATCGCAAAACAAGCAAACAAACTAGTGGTGGGTTTCAATTTTTTTTACTACCGGTTCTGTGGGCGTGGCTTGATGGGCATGGCATGATTTAGTGGGTGTGGCTTGGTGGGCATGGCAGGGGAAGGATACTGTAAAATCTCCATTTCCTCCCAATCAGCTGGGACTCGGGAGGCAGAGAATAGATGGGGGCGGGGCCAGTCAGAATTTTTACTACCGGTTCTCCAAACTACTCAAAATTTCTGCTACCGGTTCTCCAGAACTGGTCAGAACCTGCTGAAACCCACCTCTGAAACAAACAAACAAACAAACATATCTGAGTAGTAATTAAAAGGCAGCACCTTGGGAGAGATTTGACAGATCCCACATCTCAAGACATGAACCAACGGAGAGAACCCAACCCAGGTGCAACTGATTTTAACTTTGCTTTTGGTGATGCTGCGATTCTTGGCCGGTTGTTCGTTTCTTCCGCCATTGCTGTAAGCACCTTGCCCAAAAACTGCACTGCAGTTTCAGAAAGGGAACAGAAAAGTCTCAGTGCAAAATTGATTCTGATCGCTCGATTAACTTTCTCTCCCCTCTGTCTCTCGAATTCTTTTAGCAGACGGACGATGCAGCACAGACCGACGGTCAGCAACAGACACAATCTTCTGAAAACACAGAGAACAAATCACAGCCCAAACGGCTTCATGTTTCAAATATTCCCTTCAGATTTCGGGATCCAGACCTCAGACAAATGTTTGGGGTAAGCAATAGTTTCCTTAGAACACTCTTACTGTTGCTTTTATTCCTTGTTTATGTTCAGTGTGTATCTATGTATGTATGTATTCAGCTGTTATGGCTGCCCATCTTATTCTCAGCAACTCGTTGAAAACCAAGCTAGGAAAGATATTTTAGACAACAGTTTAACTAAACATTATTCAACGTGTCAAGACCCACAAATAAGACACTTTCTCAGCCAAGCATGGAGGTGAGGCTGACCAAATTCCTGGCCCCAGTGCCTGAGGGAAGAGTCAGATTTTTAAAGTTTTCTGAAAAGCTAAAGTCAAAGTCATCCAAACCTTGAGGAGAAATGTAGAGGCCAAGCACTATGACATCTCTTTAACAGACCATGTCTTCTTCAGCTGCTAGGACCTAGCTGGGCAGCCTCATTTTGATGCTGAATTGTGCAATTTACTTTACTTCTTTTTGGTATTCCACTCTGGTGTTGGTTTGCAGAAAACAACAGAAAAAAAAAAGAACAATATATTATAATGTATCACATCTAATGCAGTTTATAGACTCATGGAGGTAACACCTATGCTTTTAGATGAATGAACTGGATTTTGTAACCTCTCTAACAGTTTGTGGCATAAAAGATGTACTATTAGCTTCTACCAGATCTTTTAGTCCTGAAGCTGATGAAGGGTGCCATTTGACACAATCCTCACCGAACTGAAGTTGAACTGACAAGGATTGTCCTGTAGCACTTCTAGAAATTGTTAGAAGCCAGTTTCTAAATTCTGGTAGCACGGAAGACAGCAGATGTAGAGCCACAGGCTGGCATGAACATAACTCCAAGACCTCTAGCAGGATGGTCTCAAGTTACTTTTGCTAACTGAGAAGGAGAGCAGCCAATTCTTCTTGCAAAATGTCTGTTGTTCAAATGGAAGGTCAACTGCGCTGAAGAAATAGGACCATCCAGTAGTGCGGGAGCTTTCCAGTATCAACTGGAAAGATGGAACGTAGATACTGAAACATGGACATTGTCCATTTCCATACTCCATCAGAAAATACAAGAGCGGAAAGAATGCAGTCCAAGGGATGGTTTTTCATTGAACCATAGAGTTGGAAGGGACCTAGTGAGTGAGCTGGTCCCACTCTTCCCCAATGCAAGAATCCTCACACCATCTCAAACAAAATGGCTGCCAATTCTTTCTTGAAAATTTCAAGTGGTGCAGTACCTATGTGTCCAGATAGCAGCCTACTCCACTGCTTCATAATTCTCTCATCATCAGGATATTCCTTCCTATTTCAAGTTTGGATCACTCTCCATGACTCTTCACCCAATGGTACTTCTCATATCCTACAATGCTGTGGAGAATAAATCCATACCCTCTTCCTTGTGACCTTCATGTATTGGAAGACTGCTAGCACATTTCCTCTTAGCTAAATATACCATGTTCCTTTAACTGTTCTTCATAGGAGTTAGCCTGCAACCCCCTTTTTTCACTGATGAGTTGTTCTAACCAAAGAACGGCTGATTTTGGACCTATATATTTATATTCCACCATTTATTCATAGCAAAACTATAACATAACAAAACTATATCATAGCATATTTCAAGAAGCATATTGGGAAGGGTTTCAGATTGGGCTCATGACCCTGTTCATTATCTTTCTTCCCCACTGCCCTCTCCCTTCCCCCTCCCATGCGCTCCTCTTTCCAGACCTGTCTACGATCCTGACACTTTGCCCCAAATCCATCAGGCACTTCCCCATTGCTCTACTGGAGGGTGAACATCATGGCTGCCTTTCCAGAGGAAGCTGCGAAGGAACTGACATCACAAACAATTGCCTCTCTAGGATGCCGCACTCGCTCTCCTTAATGGCCCAGGCATTCTACAGTTATTCTGAAACACACACACAGAAACACACACACATCCACACACCAGGGGTGTCTTACCCCCACAGTATTTGTTTCCAGATAATAAGTCATCTGTGTACCAAGTCTGGTTGAAATTGCTTGAGGCATTCCAGAGTTATGCTGGAACATACATACATACAGCCTTTTTTATATAGATAGATTCCGCCATTTATTGATAGCAAAACATATTTCAAGAAGCATATTGGGAAGGGTTTCAGATTGGGCTCATGACCCTGTTCATTATCTTTCTTCCCCATTGCCTGTCTTAATGCCTCAAACTGGAACCTCTTCATAACAAAACATGAGAGAAGGTGCATGGTTTCAGGTCATTTACCCAGTGTCACAAGAAGACCACTTAGTGAATGAGTGAGCTGGATGGGTGTTCCGTGTCTTGGCTGGCTTTAGATATGAAGATCAAAACACAAGGTTAAGTAGCATTAGAAATGGTCCCATCACTTCTAGACTTCTTGGGATGTAGACATTTCCTTGAGTGTTTTTGGTTGTGTTCCTGGGGTCTTTCTGCTGAGAGCCAAGAAACTGCTGGGAGATGTTTTTTTAAAAAAATGAACTGTGGAAACACTGTTTTAAAAAGTAAACTCCTCGATAGTTTTCAACAATAACTGCTTTGCAGGCAGTGTCCAAGCTGTCTATACTTCCTAAATTACCAAATTCCAAGGTTTTGCCCCAAGAGCAGTTGAAGAGTTAGGGAAGGCTGAGAAGCACAAGAAAACCTGTCTGAGAGAGATATACTTTGTCACCTTGTAATGTTTTACAAACACAGTCACACAGCTGTGAAATATAATCCATTGGAACCACTCTTCCAATTTAGGAATCACGGCCCCAAGTGCTCCTACCACATTGAGACTGCTTTGGCCTTGACTTTCAACATCCTCTCTAGTTCCTTCTTCAGGCCCTGTTCCTTTTCCAGTATCTCATACTCTTTCTTCCTGATGTTGCTGTCACTTGGCACCACTACATCTGTTACCAACACTGTCCTCTGGTCCCTGTCTGCTACCATGATATCTGACTGATTGGCCAATACCTGCCTATACATCTGGATCTGGAAGTCTCACGGGATTTTAGCTCTCTTATTCCCTACAACCATCTGTGGAATTTCTGATCTAGACTAGAGAGAGTCTTGCCCATAGAGTCTTGCCCTCGGTACTCATTGTTAGTTGGTTCCAGGAGATGCGATGAATATCAAAAACAATGAGTACCGAACAAGTTTTTCCCATAAAGAATAATGCAGCAAGTCAAAAGGTAACTAACATTGACAAGTTCTAGGTTGTGCACTGAGTACTGAACAAATGATGACTACCGGGACAGATTTTTTTTGTGTCAAAATGTGTTGAGTACCAAATTCGATGAATTTCAAAGTAGTTTGAAACCACTACTTGGTTGTGACGTTCAGTGTATGCTTTTCCCAAAGTTTCCCCACTTGGGAATTCCCAATTAAGAAACAGAAAAAAGAAAAACTGCAAGAAACAGTACAGATTTTTTTTTTTAAAAAAAAGAAACATAAGAAGAGACTTTCAATCTTATTTACCGCAATTAAAAACAAACTAATTATTCCACTCCCTCTTTTAAGATTACTACGCAACTTACCTTTTAAGCCTTTCTCACACAGAGGTGGACAAAAATGTTGATATATTTTCTCTTGAAACTAAGGCTAGCCCACCATTTAAGACTAATTTATCTTAATTCATTAACTAATTGCACTTTAAATGAACGAAGTCATCATATTATTAATGGGTTCCTTTTACCATGTAAAAGGAAATAATTTGCAGTTCAATTAAGATGCTTGTAGTAGGTTTGTTAACATCACTGGAAGGGTAGCATTTTAAATATATCCCTTTGACAGCAGCATACTGGAGCCAAACTCATATTCCAATGTGCTTCTTTCTCAAAGAGTTGTGGTTTGTTTATTTATTTACTACATTTGTGTAGCTGTCCATCTGGCCAGTGTGACTCTGGGTGGCTCACAGCAATTAAAAAAACAACAGCAACCGTAAAAAAATAAATAAACACAACAACATGCAACTCCCAACACCGTGATTAAAAATTCAATAACATATAATCCCAGTCAACTCTGTGAATATTATTTAATATAGCTGTTGCTAAGGCTCGCCACTACTGCTGAAGCCCCAGGCACAATTTCAGAGCCAATTCTTTGAACCCTTCCTAAAGACTGCAATAAAGATTTGATTTGATTTGATTCGATTTAGGTGCCAATCTAAATTCTGGGATAATTATGGGTTTTGTTTTGTTTTTTCAAAAGATGGGTATCACGGCAGAAAAACTTCTCCTCCTGGGTTCCATCAAATTAAAGTCCATAGTAGATGGAACTGGTAAGATGCAACTCCTGCCAGATCTGATGTAGACAGATGTTCAAGGAGAGGAAGGTTCTTACATCACAATGATGTTGCTATTGTTGTTCATTTATATTATTCTGTTGAGGCTGAATCTGGGTATATCTCATAAGGAGAAGAGCTCAAAGATGCTACTTAACCTTAGTAGATTAATCCAAAGAAACTATCCAATTAACAAGCTGTAGTGGGTATTGTCTGGAAGTTGAGTCATGGCAGCTGGACTTACAGTAGTAGCCAAAATTGTGGAAACCTTTTGGGAAAAGTGTATTTTTGAGATAGCCATATTCTACTGCTGGAATGGCCTGGGAATAGCCCAGACCTTAACCCAATTGAAAATCTATGGAGCTGACTAAAGAAATTTGTTAGTCAGAAGCAACCCAGCAATAAAACCCAGTTAATAGAAGCCATCCTTCAATCTTGGTTTCACATGATAACAGCTGCAGAACTAAAAGACTTGGTTCGCTCCATGGGAAGACGTTGTAAGGCCGTAATTCATGCTAAAGGTTACCCAATTAAGTATTAACTGACATGATGATAATTTTTGTTTATCTCATTTTTTCTATGTGTTTCACTTTTCTTCTTTATACTGTAACTGCTATTCTAATAGCAAATCCTTCATAAAGTTTTTGCCTTACATTCTTGATTAAATTATCTTTCCATTGATACGTAATTTTATGGTAAAGGTAAAAGTTCCCCTCACACATATGTGCTAGTCGTTCCCGACTCTAGGAGGCGGTGCTCATCTCCACTTCAAAGCTGAAGAGCCAGCACTGTCTGAAGACATCTCCGTGGTCTTGTGGCCGGCATGATTCAACGCCAAAGGCGCACAGAGCGCTGTTACTTTTCCACCAAAGTGGTCCCTATTTTTCTGCTTGCATTTTTTACCTGCTTTCGAACTGCTAGGTTGGCAGAAGCTGGGACAAGTAACGGGAGCTCACCCCATCACGCGGCACTAGGGATTCAAACTGCTGAACTGCCGACCTTTCGATCGACAAGCTCAGCGTCTTAGCCACTGAGCCATTGCATCCCTTATTTTATGGTACTACTCAAAAAAAAAAAAAAAGTGGTGCTATTAGCTAGTTTTAGAAAATACACTTTTCCCAAAAGGTTTCCACAATTTTGGCCACTACTGTATTTTCTTGTTGGTTTCAGATGTTTCACTGCCCAATCAAGCAGCTTCTTCAATCTGAGCAAGTTAGGGGAATGTGAGTAAGCAGAGGGTCGTCAGAATATGCCAACTCCTAAAATTCTTAGGGGTATTCCAGCACCAACCTCATGTTTTCTTCCCCAAAGTGTATCACAATATGTCAATGAAGATTCTCAGTCACCCAGACAGCATTGTCTAGAAAATAAGTCCAGGTGCCATGACTCAACTTCCAGACAATTCTACCTGCATGACTGAGAAATTTCATCAACTCTAGTGGGTATGTTTATTCAGCAATGATAAAACCAAAGAAAGTAACCTCATGATGGCTTAACCTTGTGGCTTGAGACAAAACATGGCGAATCGATTTTGGTTCAGTCACTGTGGTCTTGGAGCCATTGTTATGGTTGACCACGTGCAAATGAAGTCTTTATGGACCATGTCTTTTGTATTATTTGGTATATTGGTTCTGTTCCTGACATTGATTTGCCAATGTTATAGGCCACTTTGTGAAGTCATCTTAATGACACGTGAAATAAACAACGAAGACAGTTTGAATGATGTATATTGGAAAATGTCACTTTTTTTCCCCCTCCACCTCAAAAGATCACACAGTCACTGGCTTTTTCCTATTAAATGTTAGCAATTTTAGCAATTGACTTTTTTCTTAATTTGGAGCCAATGAAATTATTTAATGATGAGATTAGATTAATATGTCCTCCTGTTCAGAAGTATGCAGCTTTGCTTCCATCTAAGAGGGGGGTCAACCTATTTTCCAAAGCAGCAGAAGGCAAGACAAGAAACAATGGATGGAAACTAATCAACGAGAGAAGCAACCTGGAATTAAAGAGAAACAGAGAGAAAAATTAGTCAGTGGGATGGCTTGTCTTCAGAAGTTGTAGGCGCTCCATTGCTGGAGGTTTTGTAGAAGAGATTGGACAGCTACTTCTCTGGAATGGTATAGGGTTTCCTGCTTGAGCAGCGGGTCGGACTAGAAGACCTCAAAGGTCCCTTCCAATTCTGTTATTCTGTTCTGTTCTGGACCAATTACAATGCTCATTTAGGAAAATGAACCTTGTCTTCTTAAAGACATGCCTCAGTATTTATCATTGTGTGGGTCTCTTCCAGTAGTGGGTTGCCCCCGGTTCGGATTGGTTCGCAAGAACCGGTAGTAAAACCGGTGGGAGGCTCCGCCCACTGACCAGGACGTCAACATAGGTGATCTGTGCATGCGCAAAAGAGCTCACGCAGGCGCGACATGAACTGGTAGTAAAGGTGAGTAGAACCCACTCCTGGTCTCTTCAATGTGTTACAAGACACATTAGTTGCTTTGGAAACCCTTTCAAAAGGCAAGAGGACGTCCATAAAGTTTTCCCGAGTTGAATGTGGAATGTCCGCTTTTATTTGTGCGAAAAATGGCCAGCTTTATCTCTGCCAAGGTCCCATTTTTCATTCTGCAGATCTGTCTGCATTTTTCTGCAATCTAGTAGTTGTTATGGGTAAAAGGCATCCAAAAGCTTTTTTTCCAGTACTAGTAAGCAGTGCTTCTGTTGCTGAAGAGAAAATTCTGCCCTTGGGAAATGCTTGGAGAATTTTGGGTTTCATTTATAAATAAATCCACCCGATGTTCACTAGATTCATGGAAAAGACTGAGAAAGATCAGCTCTACTGAGTCAACACAGCTAGTCCTGCATCCCATTCTGACAGATTGAATACACCTACACAAACACCCCCCCCCCACACACACACACACCATTTAATAAATTAAAGCAGTGTTGAATTTTTATTTCCCCTTTTGATTCTTGGGGAAGAAAACCAAAAGGGAATAAAATCATTTGAAAAGTTTTAGTACCCCTTTATAAAACCTTAGTAAGACCACACCTGAAATATTGCATCCATTTTTGCTCAACATATTATAAAAAAGATGTTGAGACTCTAGATAGAGTGCAGAAAAGAGCAACGAAGATGACTAGAGGCTAAAACATATGAAGAATGGTTGCCGGAATTGGGTATGTCCAGTTGAATGCAAAGAAGAACTAGAGTGACATGACAGCAGTCTTCCAACGCTTGAGGAATTGTCACAAAGCAGAGGGGTCAACCTATTCTCCAAAGCATCTGAAGGCAGGACAAGAACCAATGGATGGAAACTAACCAAGGAGAGAAGCAACCTGGAACTAAGGAGAAACTTCCTAACAGTGAGGACAATTAACCAATGGAACAGCTTGACTTCAGAAGTTGTAGGGGCTCCATCACTGGAGGCTTTTAAGAAGAGACTGGATAGCCCCATGTCTGGAATGGTCTAGGGTCTCCTACTTGAGCAGGGGGTTGGACTAGAAGACATCTAAGGTCCCTTCCAACTCTGTTATTCTGTTACTATTAAATAGTGTGGATTAATTGTGTCTGTAATTACACACACAAGGTGCTAAGTACAGACTTTCTCTTTCACACACATGCACGCTCATAAAAAGATAAACCATTCTTAGTTCTTCTGAGGGGAAAGATATGTTGAAAAGAAATAAGCACGCATGATCTTAAGCTATTCCCTGTTCTTTTACTACAAATTGACAATCAAAGGTGCCCCTTGGAATACCAGGTGGTTACACATACAAGACACGGTGGCTCAGTGGCTAAGATGCTGAGCTTGTCGATTGAAAGGTTGGCAGTTCAGCGGTTCGAATTCCTAGTGCCCGCGTAAATGGGGTGAGCTCCCGTTATTTGTCCCAGCCAACCTAGCAGTTTGAAAGCAGGTAAAAAATGCAAGTAGGAAAATAGGGATCACCTTTGGTGGGAAGGTAACAGCGTTACGTGCGCCTTTGGCATTGAGTCATGCTGGCCACATGACCATGGAGACGTCTTCGGACAGCGCTGGCTCTTAGGCTTAGAAACAGAGATGAGCACCACCCCCTAAAGTCGGGAATGACTAGCACATATGTGCGAGGGGGAACCTTTACCCCTTACACCTTTACACAATCATATGTAAACCAAAAAATGCTCCAAAAAATAAACATGGTCTTTTTTGAAGCACCATTCAAGGACATGGATGTGACAGGTAGACCACCCCAACATTTGAACAACAAGAAAAATAAGCTTCTCTTCTCTTCTCTTCTCTTCTCTTCTCTTCTCTTCTCTTCTCTTCTCTTCTCTTCTCTTCTCTTCTCTTCTCTTCTCTTTTCTCCTCTTCTCTTCCATCCCATCCCATCCCATCCCATTATTCTCTTCTCTTCTCTTCTCTCTTCTCTTCTCTTCTCTTCTCTTCTCTTTTCTCTTCTCCTCTTCTCTTCCATCCCATCCCATCCCATTATTCTCTTCTCTTCTCTTCTCTTCTCTTCTCTTCTCTTCTCTTCTCTTCTCTTCTCTTCTCTTCTCTCTTCTCCTCTTCTCTTCCATCCCATCCCATCCCATTCTTCTCTTCTCTTCTCTTCTCTTCTCTTCTCTTCTCTTCTCTTCTCTTCTCTTCTCTTTTCTCCTCTTCTCTTCCATCCCATCCCATCCCATCCCATTATTCTCTTCTCTTCTCTTCTCTCTTCTCTTCTCTTCTCTTCTCTTTTCTCTTCTCCTCTTCTCTTCCATCCCATCCCATCCCATTATTCTCTTCTCTTCTCTTCTCTTCTCTTCTCTTCTCTTCTCTTCTCTTCTCTTCTCTTCTCTTCTCTTCTCTTCTCTTCTCTTCTCTTCTCTTCTCTTCTCTCCTCTCCTCTCCTCTCCTCTCCTCTCCTCTCCTCTTCTCTTCTCTTCTCTTCTCTTTTCTCTTCTCCTCTTCTCTTCCATCCCATCCCATTATTCTCTTCTCTTCTCTTCTCTTCTCTTCTCTTCTCTTCTCTTCTCTTCTCTTCTCTTCTCTTCTCTTCTCTTCTCTTCTCTTCTCCACTGGACATCTAAAAGAAGTTCTGCTTTCTAGAAAAGAGAAGGGGAAAAAAATAAACAATACAACTTTGATTTGGGGTCAGAGAATTTCTTGGAGAAAAGAGAGGACTACAGCAGGGATTCTTGGGAATGACCAGTTTTGTAAAAATTCATTTTTTTAAAAAAATCATCTTTATTGATCTATTTCCTACCAGTATCTGACTTACTAGGTGGCACCTGTCTTGTTAGAATTGCC
Organism: Pituophis catenifer annectens; assembly: GCF_029215685.1. NCBI lineage: Eukaryota > Metazoa > Chordata > Lepidosauria > Squamata > Colubridae > Pituophis > Pituophis catenifer. The sequence goes on along the minus strand of NW_027256896.1, from coordinate 6,296,823 downwards.
AGTTATTCTAATGATTGCCTAGGTTTACTAGTTCAGTTTTTATCTTTTCGTGTTGCTGCTTTGAGATCTACCTGGAGAATTGGGACACCTTTGTCTGTGATCAAGAAGACAACAAAGGACAATACTTGAGAAATAAGACTCACTAAATTAAATATTGTTTTTGGCAAAACAGAGTTTGATCTTCACCAACGGTGTCAGAAAAGCATAACTGTCAGAGTGTTTACAGCATGATTACTATTTTGAAACAACCCAGGAGCAAAATACAGGACACACAGGTTTTGTCATTACAAACAGTGGTTTATATACAAGATTTCTATATACAGACATACACGTGGTAGGCACATACCAGGCAATCAATCAATCTTCAACTCTACACGGAGAGCTACAATGCAGATAGAACACGATAAGGAGAGAGATACACAAGGAGAGAGAGAAAGACGCCCTCTCATGGCCTCCCTTATATAGACAGCTTCTTAAAGCGGCAATAACCGTGCTGACTCACCCTGATCCATAGCCTTACAGAGGCTGGTCAGCTTTAAATCTTCATTACCCTGACAATAACACAGAGCCTGGTGGTTCAGCAGACTAATAGCCTGTTATTAACATTCAGCTGCCTGCAATTACTGTAAGTTCAAATCTCCCCAGGCTCAAGGTTGACTCAGCCTTCCATCCTTTCTAAGGTAGGTAAATTGAGGACCCAGTTTGTGGGGGCAATAAGCTGACTTTGTATAAATATACAAAAGTATGAAGGCTATTGCTTAATGCATTGTAAGCCGCTCTGAGTCTCCGGAGAAGGGCGGCATATAAATCAAATAAAAATAAATAAATAAAAAATAAAAAAATAACAATATGTTCTTCCTAAGATTGGGGCCCTCCGGCTCCTGCTATGGCTTCTCAAAATTACTGAACCTTTATTGAAACAGCACCAAATATTCTACAGATTCATTGGGTAGCAGAGAAAACACAGGTTGCAATGATTGAAGAGAGAGCAAGAGCACTGTGGCTTCAGAAGCCATAAAGGAGTATGGCAGTTGTAGATCTATTGCAAATTGTCTGTTTGACTTGATCAACTTTGAATGGACTCCGTTCCTAATTTTCAGTCTGGATTGTCAAATCAATCTGACTTGAACAAGCTCATTCAATTTGACAAAAGCCACCAAATGTTCAGGTGGCATTTGGAGGCAACCCATTTGTTTTGACAGTTCAAATCAGTGATCCAATCTGGACAGTCAATTTGATTCACGAAATTAATAAATTGCCTTTTCGACGTGGGATCTGTAAATCTTCGTAAAAAGCCCTCTCACAAATGATTCATCCACTGCAGTTTTTCTCAACCTCAACACTTTCAGATGTGCGGACTTCAGCTGGCTTGGGAATTTGGGAAAATGAAGTTCATACGTCTTGAAGTTGTCGAAAAATATTGATCTCCTGCAAAAAAGAGTGCAGAGAAGAGCAACAAAGATGATGAGGGGATTGGAGGCTAAAACGTGTGAAGAACAGGCTCAGGAATTGCGTATGTCTAGTTTAATGAAAAGAAGGACTAGGGGAGACATGATAGCAGTCTTCCAATATCTCAGGGGCTGCCACAAAGAAGAGAGAGTCAAATTATTCTCCAAAGTACCTGAGGGCAGGACAAGAAGCAATGGGTGGAAACTAATCAATGAGAGAAGCAACCTGGAATTAAGGAGAAACTTTCTGACAGTTAGAACAATCAACCAGTGGAACAACTTGCCTCCAGAAGTTGTGAATGCTCCAACACTGGAAGTTTTTAAGAAGATGTTGGATAACCATTTGTCTGAAGTGGTGTAGGGTTTTCTGCCTAAGCAGAGGATTGGACTAGAACAGGGGTTGGCAACCTTAAACACTCAAAGAGCCACAAAGGTCCTAGCCGGAAGCCCCCGTTCAATTATGGAGTCGACCAAAAGTCCGGTTCCCCATCATCACCACCACCATAGAGTCTCCTCCTAGCGCGGCGTCCTTTTTCCTTTGCCGACTGGAAGTTGGTTCCCCCATCATAGAGTCTCCTCCTAGCACGGCATCTTTTTACCTGTCTATCTGTCCTACCTCTACCTGTCCTAACCAAAAGCCCTATCAATTGTGGAGCTGACCAGCAACAGGGAGCTGCAGCAGAGGGATGAAAGAGCCACATGCGGCTCCAGAGCCGTGGGTTGCTGACCCTTGAACTAGAAGACCTCCAAGGTCCCTTCCAACTAAGTTATTCTGTTCCATTCTAAAATCCTCACCGAGCCGGCCATGAGTTTGTTATCTGCCAGTTTGTGAGAGACACATCTGCCTAACTTCAAAATTACCATGCAGTCTTCCTTTACAAAGATCTACAATTTGCAGCTTTAGGGACAAAGATCTCTTGTGAGAGAATATATCCCACAGATCCCGTCTACAGTCTCCTGAGAAACGGCAATCCCTAATATGACAGATGGGAAATATAGCTCTATCCATGTATTGAATCCTATTTAATTTTCATTTAAAATAAATGTTAATCAAGCCTAATGTAGCTTTTGCCTTGAGCACATTCCCTTTTCAGAGGACATCCTTTAAAACAGATGCGGCTTGCAATCTGCAAATGATGCCAACTTTTTTTTATTTATGCTGCAATGATGCTTATTAATTAATCTTACCTCTGCCATCCAGGTGCTGTTTTAATTATTTTAATGTCTTGATTAACTTGTTACTATGTTATTTTGCTTTTAATTAAAGAGAAGAAATGGAGGGAAGCACAAAGAACGGAAAACTATATAAGCATGCATATTTAAATGTATCCGAGAAGTAAGAGTGGTTAAACTAAATATTGCTCTTGGCAAAATCTAAAAAAAAAAAAAAATAGAAACATATGTTTACCTACATAATTATTTATATAATTATTTAATTATTTTAATTATTTTTAAATTTTGTTTGTCTTTGTGCTTTTAATCAGGCTGTACACCGCCCTGAGTCCTTCGGGAGAAGGGCGGTATAGAAATAAAATTATTATTATTATTATTATTATTAGTATTATTATTATTATTATTATTGTTGTTGTTGTTGTTGTTGTTGTTGTTGTTGTTGTTGTTATTACAGTGTTACAAGAAGATAAAAAATATGGATGTTATGTTGTTTTGGGGGGGGGTTCAATATGGATGTTAAAATGTTTTCATGGGAAACTGTTTGGAAGAGGGGATGAAGTAAATAAATTAAAATACCGTATTTTTCGGAGTATAAGACACACCGGAGTATAAAATGCACCTTAGTTTTTGGGGAGGAAAATAAGAAAAAAGCTGATTGGCAGGTGAATCGGCCTCCTGGAATACCCCCAATCAGCTGTTTCCAAAGGTGAATTTTAGCAACAGGTTCCTTGGTTGTGAGCTCTGTGCCTTGTTTTTTTTTCCTGCCTCTGAAACTTCTGAAACTCGGTTTCAGAAAAAAGTTTTTTTCCTGCCTCTGAAAGCCTCCAAAACAGCTTCAGAAAAAAAGCCCCTGAAGCTCTGTTTGGAGGCTTTTTTTCTGAAGTTCTGTTTGGGGGCTTCTTTTCTGAAGTTTCTTTTCTGATGCTTTTTTCAGCCTCTGAAACCTTGGTTTGAGAAGCCGGGCGGGGCTGCATTTGGAGTATAAGATGCACCCAGATTTTCACCCTCTTTTTTGGGAAAAAAAGGTGTGTCTTATACTCTGAAAAATACGGTATGTAACAGGTAGAATATTGTTGCTTACCCTTCATCTTATGATAGTTGGGCTGTTTACAGAATGCAAAAAAAAAAATGTTCTGAATAAGATGGAATTAAATATTCAGCAACAAAAATTATGAATTGTGTTATGTCGAAGGCTCCAGTGGCTTTAATAAAACAATCCCAATTATAAAAATGGCCAAAATAAGATATTTTACCTGGGACTTAAGGAAGGTAATATTGATACCAATCGCGCCTCCCTTTAAAAGTTTGCATAAACATGCAAGCCTTTATGTATTCCGTTAGTTTCCCTTGGTAAACATTGCTTAAAATGAAGAAATGTTCCTTCCATGCAAATTTAAATGATTCTCATGACTTTTTTTTTATCAATGCTCATGTGATTTTTCTGTTTCTTTGCAGCAATTTGGTAAAATCTTAGATGTTGAAATTATTTTTAATGAGCGAGGCTCAAAGGTAAGCAACTGAATACACTTGTGGAAATGTTTAATGGATTGAAAGTGTTTACTGAAAAATCAGAGGAAGCAAATACACAACAGTATTAAAACCTCCTTAAGCATCTCTTGTTTCAGAAACACCTAGGATGCTCAGGTGTTTGAGGGGATGAGGGCTGTCACTTACTCAAACAGCATGAAATTTATTGGTCTAATTTTGAGCCCCTTACAAAGGCTAATTTTAACTAAGATAAGCTGCCACCGGTTAAATAGGAATACTGGTTTCTGCTTTTAAATATAATCAAGTGTTGACTGCAGAATTCCTTTCCCATCTCCAATAATTGCCATATTCATTGTGAGATTAGTTCAAGCTTGCAGTGAGGAGAGATAGGCCATTAGAACAGATACGCTGCTCTTGAAAATGGAAGCAAATAATATAATTTAATATCTTCTGAAGCAATTACTCGATCAAGGATGAATTATGAAATTGCCAGTGTTTGCATGTTGAGTGAAAATTGTTTCTGAATTTAAAGAGATGTTTTCGTTCTCCTAATTTGAAAGGTGAACGATTTTCCCAGACACATCACATCACATACTTAATTTCTATTTGAACCCACATATAGAGTTGGCCCATTTTTCTACACTGTATTATACTGTTATTATGTTATACTAGTTCGTACGCCTGGATTGATTAATTATCCATCCAGTGAAGTGCAGACATAAGCTTTTCGCTCACACCTCGTAGTGGGTCAAAAGCTTCAAGATGGCAGTTGTGACTGCACAATCAAAACCCTGCCCCTTTGTGCTTTGCATATAAATTCAAGATATATACAGAGATGGGGGAGGGGCAGCTTTGATCATACGATTGTGACCTCTGTCTTTTGACTCCCTCTGAAGCCCCTGCTAGCTTATTTAACCTGTACTATATTTATTCTAGATATTATCTATCAACCCAAAAAATTTGATTGCCCAAATGTAATTAATAAGTGAGGCTCACAGGATTCTCCTTGCTGCCAAATTAATCATGAATCCTATAAGAGAGACTAGTTTAGCTTTACAAGTAGTCCTTGACATAACAACTGTAATGGAGCTTTCCCAGTTATGATCATATACTGTAACGGTCGTAAAACAGGTCAGTCACATCAAATAATGACCTGATTTTATCACTTCTTTTGTGACAGTTGTTAAGCGAGCATGACGGTTGTGAAGTGATTGCCATGGTCCTTAAGCAAACACTGTAGTCCTTAAAGGAACTAGTGTTTTGCTATGGGCATGGTTTTGCCCCAAAATTGGAAGCAAGTGCCATTTTTTTGAAAAAAACAACAACATTGTGGGACATTGCAAATGGCCATAAAGACAACTGAGACTGGCTGAATCCTGCATCCAGTTTTGGTCGCCACAATGTAAAAAAGATGTGGAGACTCTAGAAAGAGTGCAGAGAAAAGCAACAAAGATGATTAGGGGCAGGGGTGAAATCTAAAATTTCTTACTACCGGTTCTGTGGGCATGGCTTGGGGGGGGGATGGTAATGTGACTGGGTGGGCGTGGCCAATTTTTTTTTTAACTTTTAAAACCATTTTTTCTACAACCTCTTCGGCTAAGAGGTTGTAAAAAAAATGTTTTCAAAAGGCTCTGACGATCCCAGCTGAGTTCCCTGATCGGCAGAGGCTTTAAAAAGCCTCTGCCGATCAGGGAACTCAGCTAGGATTGTCAGAGCATTTAAAAGAAAAAAAGGGTTTTTTTCTTTTAAATGCCTTTGATGAGCTGCGTGATCATCAGAGACTTTTTTTTTTTTTTTACTTTTAAAAGCATTTTTTCGGCCGTAGTTGTAGAAAAAATGCTTTTTTTAAAAAAAGCCTCTGATGATTGTGCGGCTCAGCTGGGCATGGGGGGGGGGATTTTTGCGGGTGGTTCTCCGAACCACCCGCCTCCATTGCTACTGGATCAGGCGATCCGATCCAAACCAGGAGCATTTCACCCCTGATTAGGGGACTGGTGGCTAAAACATATGAAGAACGGTTGCTGGAATTGGATACGTCTAGTTTAATGAAAAGAAGACATGATAGCAGTGTTCCAATATCTCAGGGGCTGCCACAAAGAAGAGGGAATCAAGCTATTCTCCAAAGCACCTGAGGGCAGGACAAGAAGCAATGGGTGGAAATTAACCGCCCAGAGTCCCTTGGGAGTGGAGCGGCATAGAAATGCAACAAAATAAATAATAAATAAAATAAATAACCAAGGAGAGAAGCAACTTAGAACTAAGGAGAAATTTCCTGACAGTCAGAACAATTATTGTTCTGGCACCCTGTTATTAACACAGCTGCCTGCAATTTCTGCTGGTTCGAATCTCTCCAAGGCTCAAGGTTGACTCAGCCTTCCATCCTTTCTAAGGTAGGTGAAATGAGGACCCAGTTTGTGGGGGCAATAAGCTGACTTTGTATAAAATATACAAAAGAATGAAGGCTATTGCTTAAAGCATTGTAAGCCGCCCTGAGTCTCCGGAGAAGGGCGGCATATAAATCAAATTAAAAATAAATAAATAAATAAAAAAAAATAAAAAAATTAATCAGTGGAACAACTTGCCTCCAGAAATTGTGAGTGCTCCAACACTGGAAGCTTTTAAGAAGATGTTGGATAACCATTTGTCTGAAGTGGTGTAGGGTTTCCTGCTTAAGTAGGGGGTTGGACTAGAAGACCTCCAAGGTCCCTTCCAACTCTGTTATTCTATTCTATTCTGCATTGCCAAGCATCCTAAATTTGGTCACATGACCACAAAGGTGGCCCAATTATTGGAATTTTGAATCTAGGTCATAAGTCCCTTTTGGGGGGGTTGGTCGTAACTTTGAACAGTCTCTGAATAACTGGTCATAAGGACTACCCTTAATTAGAGTGCTTATGGCCTGAAACACAGGGAGCTTTTCACTTGCAACCTCTTGTTTAGTGACTGTTTGAAGTTACAAAGGCATTGAAAAAATGACTTCCGACTGTTTTTCACACCAGTTCAGCATCCCCAGTTAATCAGAATTTGGGGGCTTGGCAACTGGCATGTATTTATGATGGTCGCAGTACCCCAGTTATATAGGATCGCCTTTGTGACTCTCTGACAGCAAAGTTAAAAGGGTAGCCTGATTCACTTTGCAACCGTGTCACTACCTTAACAACTGTGACGAGAGAAGTCATAAAATAGGGTGAAACTCACTTAGCAAATGTTTCGCTTTAGCAACAGAAATTTGGAGCTCAGTTGTGCTCGTAAATTAAGGATTACCTGTATAGTCATTTGAATCCCTAGATCCTTTGAGACCGAGCTGAGATTTTTCTCAGGCCATTGTTATGATTGGGGAGGATCTCTGCCCCAACGGAGAAATTTTCACGAGTCCGTGAATTGTGCTTTGGGGTTCTTGTCCATCGCCCAATCTCAAGGTTCTGATAGAAGAGGATATTCGTAGCTCAGAGTTGACCTTGTGGGCTCCTTGGTGCTCTCTGAGCTTGGTGGTTTTCTGGCAGATGTTTCATTACCAAATTAGGTGACACCATCACCAAGCACTGATGAAGTTACCTAATTTGGTAATGAAACGTCTGCCAGAAAACCACCAAGCTCAGAGAGCACCAAGGACCCACCATCTCAAGATTTTCAGCTCTCTATCCATACCTTCAGAAGTTTACATGTCAACATTACAGACACATAGTGGCTTCCCTTCAAATTCCCAACTCCTGTCTCTTAGAGAATCAAGCCATGTAGCTCTCTTTGGGGGTCGAAGGTTTTAAAATGATATTGCCAATGTCTCCTTGTTATATCACAATGTCCTTAATGTATATGGTGTGAATATGTTCTGTTTCTCTTCCTTTGTTTTTTTGCTTTTATATCAAGGAAATGTCACATTTTTTTCTGTCAAAATGGTAAATTTGGAAGTTGAAGCTGGCAGGTCCGATCTGTTCCAATGTGTAGAGAGAGAAAGCTGGTATGAATTGCTTAAAGTATTATGCTAAATACATTTTGGAAGGGTGAGTTATTGGATTAGTAATTTTTTTCATTAAAACATGAGTCCAGGTCTCCCAATTGGAGAATATTTTGTATATGGGCTTCCAGGTTGTGCAGTCACAGCTGAAGTATTCATTTCATTGCTGGCAGCAAACGTGGAAGGCTGTCTGAAGATGTGTCCCACAGTAAGGAACATAATAATAAATTATGGGATGGATGAGAGCCAGTTGGGTGTAGAGTTTAAAACCCCAGGCTAGAAACTGAGACTGTGATTCAGAAAACAAGCTGGGTGACCTTGGGCCAGTCATTCCCTCTCAGCCCTATGAAGGAGGCAAGGGCAAGACACTTCTGAAATCTTGCTGAGAAAACTGCAGGGATTCATCCAGGCAGTTGCCAGGAGTCAAAACAGACTCAAAAGTACCAAAAAAGAAAAAAAAAGTTAATTGATGTCTAGAAAATAAGAAAGCCAAGAATTGTCTCTCAAAGATGCTTTTTCAAAAAGCAACTGGATTGTTGTTGGTTTTTTTTCCTTGAGAAAGGAGAAGACAATTTTCACTTCTCATCTTATTTAATTTTTATTTATTTATTTGATTTGATTTTTACACCGCCCTTCTCCAGCAGGACTCAGGGTGGTGAACAGCCAAGGTAAAACATAGCATACAAAATTTAAAACAATTTAAAAAGATATTAAATAATTTCGACCCACAATTTAAAAACATCCCAATAAAATCAATTACAAATTAAAATCGAAAGATGGGATCAAGCCAGCCCGGCTAGATGAAATAAGTGAGTTTTAAGGGCCCGACGAAAAGTCCGGAGGTCCGGGATCATGCGTATCTCTGGGGGTAGGTCGTTCCAGAGGGCGGGTGCTGCCACAGAGAAGGCTCTCCCCCTGGGGGTCACCAGCCGACATTGTCTGGCCGACGGCACCCTGAGGAGCCCCTCTCTGTGCGAGCGTACTGACTGGTGGGAGGCTATTGGCAGCAGAAGGCAGTCTCGTAGATACCCAGGCCCTAAGCCATGGAGCACTTTAAAGATAGTCACCAACACCTTGAAGCTTCATCGATTCTGACAGGATGGTGGAGGCGTTGGAAGGATTAGTTTTAACAGGATGGATGGGTGGGGTTGGAAGGATCCTTTCTTTTTTTTTTTTTTTTTTTGCAGTCCTCTGGTCATTAGCTCTCTCCCTGAGAGCTCTTGAAGCCACTTGGCGGTTTTTCTGTGCCCTCAGGGTCACCTGAATCAGTGTGCAATTGGTTATGGAATCTTCTTGGAACTGGTGAAAGCACTGTGTTTTAGACTGGAGTTTGGGGGTATCTTATCCCTCCCCCTCAGTTGACAGAGGGCTGCTCATTGTTGACATATATGGCCTCTTTTACCCCTCTTTCAAACCAATGTCCACTCTATCCAGAACGTGGACTTTGCTGTCTTCAAAAGAGTGGCCTTTGTCCAGTGGTGGGATTCAAATAATTTAACAACCAGTTCTCTGCCCTAATGACTGGCTGGGTGGGCGTGGCCAGGGGTGTGACAGGCAGCACTTGGCCTCCTGCACCTCCCTGGGAGCAAAAATCGGTTGCAGGGGGTGCCTGCCCCACCCCCATGCCCCGTTTTGGGCCTAGTAGGCCTCCCTGCAGCCTCCTGGGAACAAAAACAGGCCACTGGGGGACTCCTGGAAGATGAGGGAAGGGGAGGGGCCAGACAGCAATTTAACCCGTACCAGCCCGAACCGGCTGAATCCCACCACTGTCTTTGTCTTTCAAATGCAGATGGACTGCTGAATCCAATCCTGGTGGATTTGTTCTCCTATGGTGTGCCATGTGTTCACGAAAGGGTTTTTTGTTTGTTTGTTTCACCAATGTGTAGATCTGCACATGTCCCATTGCATTGCATTGCATATATCACATTGTTCAGCTAAAAAGTCCAGTTGCCTTTTGGAAAAATAAAAAAACCCTACCTTTGAGACAAACTGTAACCTGGATGACTGAGAATCTCCACAGAGAAAGAGTCAAGATCCTCTTCTCTAAAGTAAAACGCCACTCAGCTTAAGCTTGGGAGCAAATCAGATACGACAATTAGGAATTAAAAGGCAAAACTGCCAGATCAAATAACAATTAAATTCCTACCCTGTTCCTCCTTGCACCCCCACCCCACCCCCTGCAATCTTTGCTCTCTGTAAAATCAGGTGGGAAACATTACAGGGAGTTTTTTTAAAAAATTAAAATAATGTTTTCAGAAGAGAATAATTAGAGCTGTGCAAATCTCCTTGCTATTCATCTTTTTCAATATCCCCCAAAGTCTTAAAATGTAGTCAAATTTATTCAAGGGTCCCTGGAGAACTTCAGTTCATTGCAAGGGAGCGTCATGGGGGAAAGATCATTTTCTCACTGGCACATGTCTAGTCAGTGTGGCTGCTGAGTATGGGAAAACTCAGCAGTCTATCAAGAAGGGAAATCCCCATTGCACCATCCCATAGAATTTTAAGGGTCCTCCAACTTGGATTGTACCCCATATGTCAGCCCGGGAGCCATTTTTTCCCTGGCATCTTCAGGGCTCCCACAGCGGAGGCCGTGGAAATGGAAGGGGGGGGAGATAGATATAGCAAAGGGATTGTAACCAAAATAAAATTCTTTCCTCTGAGAGCCAAAGATATTCCCACCAGGTGCAAGAAGGCAGGGTGTGAGTCCTGATGAACTTTGGACTGCAACCTGATGCGATGGACTGCATGGACCGAGGGAGGAAAATTGCAATTTTAACTATGGGGGAAACCTGAGGGGGCTTTAGAGTTGGGTTTCCCCAGATCAGTGGTGGAAATCAGCCGGTTCGGGCTGATTCGGATGAACTGGTAGTTAAATTGCTGGCTGGCCCGGCCCTTCCTGCCTTGCCCCTTCCAGGAGTCCCCACACACTCCATTTTGGCTCCTAGGTAAGTGCAGGGAGGCCTACTGGGCCCAAAATGGGGTGCGGGGTATGTAGTTCCCCTCCCCCGCAGCCCATTTTCGCTCCCAGGAGGCTTCAGGGAGGCCTAGGCCCAAAACGGGGTGTGGGGGGTATGGTGCCATCTCACTGGTTCACATCTTTTGAGAAACTCTATTTCTCATAATAGATCATGTTCTCCATAATAGCATGTAGGAAAAATCTGGTGTTTTTTTTTTCCTTCCATGCTATTATGACTTTTCTCTCTCTTTTGTCCTCTCATCAAAAGTAGAACTGGATGGATAGATGGATGGATGGATAGATAGATAGATAGATAGATAGATAGATAGATAGATAGATAGATAGATAGATAGATAATGTTCTGCTCTAGCAAATGAATTTGTTTGTTTTTTTGTGTGTGTATGTGTCTGTGTATTTCTGTGTATATATCTATTTGCTAAAGCAGCAATTTGTGATAGAAAGCATTCTCAATGGATCAAATGAAGATATTCTCAGTTGAAGAGGGATCCTCCTTTGAACATATCTTTCCCTTGTTCTGGTGATAGTCACCTATTTGGGGAGAATCAAGAAGTGAGCGTTCTACTTCTGTGGAGAGCCAGCCCACAGTTCTGCTGCCTCCTTTGAAATAAATAAGGGCTCTAATATGTGCTATTGCCAAGACAAAAGTCTCCCAGTTACTGGGTCCTTTGAGAAATCAACGTTTGTCACCATCCATGATGACTCCATGATTGGATTTGGGTGGTAAGAATTTGGTGGGAATACATTGGCCAATACATTTAGAGATGGCCTTTTAATTTCCATTATGGGCAACCTGCAAATGTTTTCTACTCACCCCGAGCATAATACTGTAAGCAAATTCTAGCAACGAATAATTAATTGTTCTGATATGCAGTGAATTGATGAAGGTAACCTTGGTCTTCCTTACATCTTTATAAACCAAGGTGTGAACCAAGTACGAAATGCCAACATCTCGTCCTTAGTGGAGAACCGACATAAGCTATGAGTTAACTACAGAAATACAGTCAATTCGGCAGGATCCTTTACCCCATTTCTCTATAGTCTTCTATTTGGGCAGGAGAGAAAAAAAACCCAAACAAATCTGCATTTTTTTTTAAAAAAAAAAAATCAGTTCTCATCTGGACTGATGAAACTCTTTCCAAGAAATGATTATTGGCTGAGTGGGATGCTTTTATGTTTATTTTAGCAACCAAGAAGAGGTGTGCTTATGTTGTGGCCCGTCGGCTGCCAGCAGAGCTAGCTGCAGAGTCAGATGAACAGGAGGTTGAGGGAGAGCCTGGGCCAGCTTCGGAGACTTTGGAAGGCTCAGATGAGGAAGCAGCAACAGAGAGAGAGGCAGAGCGAGGGCCTTCCATTCTCCCCCAGGTGGAGAGGCAGCTATCTTCGGGGCCTGAGCTGAGTGAGAGGGAGGAACAGATGGGGCCCATCCCAGATGTGCGTACGCACAGAGGGAAAAGGAGAGGAGAGCAAAGGAAAACAATAAGCCGGCTCTCAGGGAAAGGAAGACGTAGACGCTAGTCAACCCCTCCCTGGCTGGAAAATAAATGGGAGGGGTTTGGGAGTGGCCAGTTGTCACAGACAATTTGGATTCCTTGGGCAGAACCAGGTTTGTTGGGAATAATTATGTTTGATTTTTTTTTTTTTGTTTATCCACATGAATAAAAGACTGTTACTGCACTGTTATAAAAGGGGGGGGTTACTCGGGAGTAAGCAGCCTATCATTATTGCAAATGCTGACTCAGAACAGCCAGGGGTGGGATTCAAAAATTTTAGCAACTGGTTCTCTGTCCAGTTGCTGGGTTGGCACGGCCATGGTGGGCGTGGCCTACTCAGCCTCTTGCACCATGGGGGGGGGAGGTGTTTTCACCCTCCCCAAGCTCCAGAGGCTTTTGTTGAGCCTCCAGGAGGATGAAAATGGCCTCCCCCAGGCTCTGGAAGCTAGCCTATTGCAAATTATCAGCTTCCTGGGGTTTTTCGGGGGATCAAAATAATATATTCCAGAGAGGCCTCATTGCATTCTTAGAAAAAAATGTTGCAAATTGGTAAATTGCTGGTAGGCTTTCATGCAATGCTTTCTTTTGGGGTGTCCACCTGTTCAAAACAGCTGCAACGACGACAACACAAATGGAAAGAAAACCATGGAATTCTAAAAAGACCACATTTTTAGGTTATCAGGGGTGAGGGGACCATGACCTCACCGATTTGCTTTTGGGACTTTGGTCTATGGTAATCACCATCTGTAAATGTTCAAGCATCTCATGGTAGCCACTTGGTCAGAACGTTCTCACAATTCTGAATCTGTTCATTGGCTGGATAAAATAAAACCCAAATGTTCTTCCTGATTGACAGTGAACTCTCAGATTTAATTCAGGAGATGGGCAAACAAACTCAGTTTCAACATTTCACTGCATATAGAACACAAACTGTGTTTCAATCAACCTTGTGACAAATGTCTACTATTATTGAATGAAAAGCACTGCAGATATTGTTCAGGAATGATTATTTGCTCTCTGAGCTGTACTATCTATTTATTCATACTACATGATTATATTAAATGTAGAAAGGTTATGTTTAGTTTCAAACCCAATTCTGTTTTGTTGGTAGTTCTTTTTTGTTTGTTTGTTTGTTTCCTTCTTCTTTGTTTCCCCTCCCTCTCATTTTATTTTCTTTAAGACCAAAAGAAGTAAATACAGTAGATGACATCCCAATTATAAACAACTCCAGTGTTGCATGTGAGAAATTATTATTATTATTATTATTATTATTATTATTATTATTATTATTATTATTATTATTATTATTATTATTATTATTATTTTGCTCCACAATGACACATCGAACTAGCCAATATATTCAATTGGGTTTGCATTGAGTGTTGAAATCAGTACCCACATTTTAATTTGCACAAAGTTTATTATTCTGTTGATCAGATCTGCATGCCCTTAAAAAGTGAATTCACATTTTTTTTTCTCTCTCATCGTTTTTCTTCTTAGTTTTGTTTTCAATGTGATGACATGGTTCCATTGATTTGAACTTGTTTTGTTTTTTCTTTTTTTTATTAGATTTCTTTTCCCCTGTAGTGAAAATTTAGAGAAAAATAAAATAAAAGGTATTTGGTGTTCAATTCTTTGATATTCTTCAGGAGACGATTAAACTAACTCGTGAAAAGAAAGATTAAAAAGTTGTTGACATTGGTTGCTTTACTTAATTGCACATCTTGGGTATGATTATAATTTCTTTCTAATTTGCATGTTTACAGAAATGAAGACAGAAATGAGAGCCAATTTAAATTAAAGAGGGAGTGAGAGATAGAGGAGAGAAAGAAAGAGAGGCAGAGAGAAAGAAAGAAAGGAAAAGAAAGAAAGAAAGAAAGAAAGAAAGAAAGAAAGAAAGAAAGAAAGAAAGAAAGAGAAAGAAAGAAACATGAGCAAAGAAGTGGTTGTCTGAAATAATGATATGCATGTTATTTTCCCTTTTCCCACCTGCATGCAGGGATTTGGTTTCGTTACTTTCGAAAATAGTGCTGATGCGGAAAGGGCGAGGGAGAAATTACACGGCACCGTGGTAGAGGGCCGTAAAATCGAGGTGCATGTTCAAAATATTTTCCTTTTCATCTTTTTTATAAATGTTTGCCTCACTCTCATTCGTTGTTTCAGATCCATCATTAATGTCTCTTCTGTGTTTCCCTTTTTCCTTCCCATTGAGATATTTTATTTATATATATATATAAATATATATATATACACACACATATATATATGGAATATGTTATATATAGTTACGATTACGACCTATTATATAATACGATACAATATTGTATAATGTACAATTTTTATATATATATATATTATATGTATGTAAGTACGTATATGTATGTATATATGTATATATATATATACACCTGGCCTAACTTGGTTTGGTTATTTTATGATTTCCTTTCTGTACGTGGTTTTTGTTTTGTTTTTTTACATTTTTTTCCCAGTTTTTGTTTTTTAACCATCGTAATTACAGCTAAAAAAAAAAAGAAAATTGTATGCCAGACGTGTGACGAGCTTTAATACCGTGCTATGATCTGAAAGGTTTTGTAAGTTGATGGGTGCAATAGATTTAAAAAAAAATAATAAAAAAATTGGAAAAACTTTCAAAATTAAATGTTGAAGCAAAACAATAAGGCATTATTTTATTTGTGTGTGTGTGTGTGTGCGTTTAACTTTTTTTGTTTGTTTGTTTGAACCTTTATTTGGGAATTCTATTTCTTTTTTGTTTTTTTCCTCCTTTTCTTTTAATTGCAGGTTTGATGCAGGATTTACAGTGGCTTTCCAAATTATCTTTTGGCTAACTACCCCAGAAAAATTCCCATTTGAATAGCCATTCATTTAGATTCACCAAACAAACAAATAAACATGGACTTTGTTTCCATTTTGGACAAATGCCCAGCTAAATTCTCAGAAGGTTTAAAGTTCCTTCTAATTTTCATTCCCAAAAGTGATCATCTCATTGCATATAAAGATTTATAGATAAATCTATCTATCTATCTATATCTACGGTATATCTATATCTATATATATCCTTAAACCACTGGATCCAATTCAACACTGCCTGAGTTGTATTTGTTAGAATCTTAAAAGCGAAAAAAAGAAAGAAAGAAAGAAAGAAAAAACCAATTGAAAATTGCTGTCGTTTTTGAGTAAGATGTTGCATATTTTGCCTTTCCATTCTCCCTTTTCGGCGGTAGCTCTTAGGGCCCTCACCATCTCAGTAACCATGGTAACTGTATACATGCCCCATTCTGGCGATGGTGCTGACTGGTAAGTGGAGAAGTCCATCTACCGTTTCACGTATCTTATCTAAAGCGCTGATATCTACCACATGAATTTTTTTGACTTGTCGTCTTAAGTTTTCTTGATGCTCTCTATTTTTTATTTTTATTTTTTATTATTATTATTCTCTATCTCTATTATCTCGGTACGCCTGTCAATGAGTGTCCGTTTTAAGCAAGCCTTGGAGACACTGACTGAACTTAAGGATATGAATTTTGTGCACATCTTACTCAGATCGTTAATTCCATATTGTGTTAAATAATGCACCCTCTTTTTTATCCTTTCGTTAGCTGTGGTTTTTTGAAAGCTTGAATGGTTTTGTTAGTTTCCTTGCAATGAATAAACGAGGCTCATGTTCCCCCGATGTTGAATGCTACGTGTTGCTTTTCCAATGGTACATTTTGAAAGGGTTATGTTGCACACTGCTAAGATTTGTCCTTCTCTATTTTTTTTACTTTTTCGTTCTCTTTTTTGATGTTACTTATTTTTCCCCCCTTGCGTACCTTGTCTCTTTCCCCTTTCTACTCCACTGCATGCTCTTTCATACAGTTTTTTTTAATGTTCTGTTTTTAAATATTTTATCGTTTCAGTGTTACCATGGAATATATAAAAGAAGCATGCTCTTAAATCTTCAATTATGCAAAGCCTTTTAATTTGCTTTTAATGTCTCTTTATTAAACTTTAAAGGAAATGGTGTTACTTTATTGAAATGATTTGTAAGTTTTATAAAACGACGATGAGAGTAAATGTAATTATAAATCGTATGATTTTGTTATGCGCCTCCTGCCTTTTATTAGTTTTATTATTATTATTTTGTTAATTTGGGGGAAATAAATTAAATTGCATTTTAAAATGCCAAAAAATAAAGCATGCATTCATTATTATCATGGACCTTTTTAATCTTGAAGAAGTGTTACTGATTTCTTGTTTTCTATGTGCTTAGGTAAATAATGCAACAGCACGGGTCATGACGAATAAGAAGACAGTTAACCCTTATACAAACGGTAAGAACTAGAAATTGAGTTTTTTTCTTAGTTTCCATTTCCTGATCTGCCTAAGGTAGGACTACATAACAGCAGTGAAATCCACTTACCTTCGCTACCGGTTCGGGAACTGGAGCACAAGGGATGTGCATGTGCAGAAGAAGCACGCACATGCTTGCCTCTTCTGCACATGCGCAGAGCCTTCTATGCATGCACAGAGGGTCAAAAATGGGATGTAATGATGTCCCAGCAGGTGGGTGGAGCATCCCGCTGCCGGCGCTTCCAGTTTGCACAAGTCGGATAGATTTGGCCAGATTTCACCGCTGCTACATAACCTTATCCTGGTCAGCTAAAGAGCCGTGGTGGCGCATTGGTTAGAATGCAGTACTGCAGGTTACTTCTGCTGCCTGCAATTTGGCAGTTCAAATCTCACCAGGCTCAAGATTGACTCAGCCTTCCATCCTTCTGAGGTGGGTAAAATGAGGACCCATGGTGGGCATGGCCTAGTCAGCCTCCTGCACCATGGTGGGGGGGGGGGCATGTTTTTGCCCTCCACGGGCTCCTGAGGCTTTCCTCGAGCCTTTGGGAGGATGAAAATGCCTCCCCAGGTTCTGGGGGCTGGAAATGGGCCTGTTTCTGGTCTTTCTGAACTTCTGGTAGGCCTGTTTTTCACCCTTACCGAGCCTCCACGTGCGCTCTGCACTTACCTGCATCTAAAATGGGCTGCGTGGGGACTCCTGGAAATGGAGGGTGGGAGGGACCAGCCAGGAGTGGGATTTGGGAGTTTTCTGAACTGCCCAGAATCTTACCTAGAGGTTCTCCCAAACCCCTGCAAACCCCCAGCAGCCCACATACCCACATTGAAGTAAGCATCAGTGACAGTGCTGTGATCAAGCAGGGAACTGAACCTTCTCTTCTGACCCCTAGCCAAATACTCTAATTTCTGCTCTTGTTATTGTCAGTCAAAGAATTATTAAAAAGTTATTGCAGACTGGATCCTTCGTTGTACTTTGTCACAGCAGCAGAAACTTTTCTGTCTCTATACTTTCCTTTAAAAAAAAAAAAACTGGGATATCAATTTCAGCTTTTGAACAATTCTTTTTGAAAGCTTTGGAACTGAACATATTGCAACCTTCCATTTGGCCTGTTTCCAATATCCTGTAGCTTTCTAAAGAAGGATCTGATTACCCTGACTTTTCTTTAAAAAGAGAGAGAGAGAAAGAGAGAGGAAATTTTACACAGCTTGATCAAGAAGGAATCAAATGCAAAATATTTATTTTCATCCTCCACACATTATGCAGTGCGTTTGTGAAATATTTTCCTTCCATCATTGACAGTGGGGCAAAGATAAGTGGACAGTTTTATTTTTTAATGATCCTATCATGGATATCTCTACCCATCGTGGCAAAATTAAAACAAAATATGAGCTGGGTTTGACATATCATGATTAAGCAAGTTACAGTACATCATGGAGAAAGTCTGCTTTGTAAAATTTTCTGATTTTTCTTGGAGAAAACCTGTCACTCCCTGGACCACCTTGATTTAAATATAATTAATAGCAATAGCATTTAGACTTATTTACTGCTTCATAGCCCTTTACAGCCCTGTCTAAGCAGTTTACAGAATGAGCCTATTGCCCCCAACAATCTGGGTCCTCATTTTACCCACCTCGGAAGGATGGAAGACTGAATCAACTTTGAGCCAGTGAGAATCGAACTGCTGTCAGTGGGCAGAGTTAGCCTGCAATACCGCATTCTAAGCAATGTGCCACCACAGCTCTTATTAATTAATCCAAACAAGTCAAATGAAGACCGGTTGTTTATTCCCTAACTTTTGCCCCAAATGCCATTACAGATAGTCCTCAATTTATGACCACAACTGAGCCTGAAATTTATCTTGTTAAGTGAGACATTGATTAAATGAGTTTTGTCCCATTTTATGACCTTTCTTGCAACCGTTGCTAAGTGAATCACTGCAGTTAATGAGTTAATAACCCCATTGTTAAGTGAATCTGGTGTTTCCCCATTGTCTTTGCTCATTAGAAGGTCCCAAAATGGGATCACATGACATTGGGACACAGCCGCAGTCCATAAATATGACTCAGTTGCCGAGTATCTGAATTTTGATCACATGATCAAAGGGACACTGCAAAGGTCATAACTGTGAAAAACTGTCATAGGTCACATTTTTCAGTCCCGTTGTAACTTTGACACTAAATGAACAGTTGTAAATCAACAGCTACCTGTACTGAGGTAAGAGTTGTGGTTGTCATCATCCTCTACAACAAAAACAAGAAGCTCACAGGTCAATGCATCTTATTTTGTTTGTTCAAAATATGTGCATTATCCCTAAGTTAAATTAGTTTGGTGCAGAGGTGGGATTCAGATAATTTACCTATCGATTCGCCCAGCACCAAAGATGTGAGCGCGCATGCAGCCACCTCCGCACATGTGCCTGGCCTTCCGTGCAAGTGCTTTGCTGATGCGTGCGCCATTGGCCTCAAAAATGTGCTGTCCGGTTCCAGAATGACGTGAAACAAAACACTTTAAACAGGTTTGCTGTGAAAGGTTTTTATCCTATGATCTGGCACACTTTGACAATCTCCTGTGAAAGCGAAACATTGTCAGCGCTATCCGCGCTGTGCTCCCCACCACCTTTTGAAGTTTCCCACTCCCCTTCCCAGCTCCACCCCATTGCTCCCCCCTTAGCCTAGCTTCCGCCTATTCACCCGCACTCCCACCAATCGGCAATTAATCTTGGTTTGTCAATCCCGACAGCCTGCAAGGGTGGCGGCTTTTACTCCCAATAAGCACCTGGCCCCGAACATCAGCTGTCTTTCCTCAGCTGTGAGGGGGCAGCAAAAATGGCGGCACCCACAGCACCAACTCCACGTCAGTCCCTAGGGCTCACTGCAGCGGCAGTAGCATGCAAGAAAAGGTATCGGGGCTCCAGGATATTACGCCGGTCTTGCTGGTGGCCAGGATAGAAGCGGCCATGTCGGCGGCAGGTTTGGGGTAGTTAGACTTGCGGACTGGCGGTCTTCCCCTCCGGAATGGCAGCCTGGCGGATTGGAGCCGACACATGCCTAAATAGGACAGCATAGAGCCAGGGTGGGTGGGTAAAGATGGGCCCACCCACAATTTCCGCTACTGGTTCACCTGAACCTGTCCGAACCAGCTGAATACCACCTCTGGTTTGGTGTATATTGTTGTGACCCAGGCCCAAGTAGTTAGTATTAAATACAAACAGTTTGAAAACAAACAGACTTTATTAGAACACCTGAGAATTAACTCGTTCTCAGCATAGTTCAAAGTAAATGAAAGCAAATTCTTCAAAACACCATTCCTCAGTTTATCGCCAACCTTGGGATAATTAGGCAAACTGTCAAAGGCTTTTCTTGGCATAAGTTCAGAAGCAGAAGACGCCAACAAGAAATGAATACAGTGAAACAAGAAGCAATTCTCTCAACAGTTGTTTTCCGGCGAAGAGGCCAAGAGCCGTTGCTGGTCTTTTAAGCTTTATGGGAGGGGCCAATCATCTCTTGGCCCTACTCCCAAGTTGTCCTCTCTGCTTTATTTGCATACATGCACTGGGAACAGGCTCCTCCTGTTCCTCTGCCTCTCTATTGTCAGCCTCTGGAGGCTCCAAAGTCCATGCATCACTCCCCGATGGCCCTGGCCCCATCTCTGCCTCCGATGCAGAGCCCTCATCTGGGCCTTCCCCAGCCTCCAGGACTGGCCCATGTTCTTCCTCAGCCTCATTACTCTCCAACTCCTCTGCCAGCTCTGCAGGGTTCTGGTGGACCACAACATATATATTTGAATATATACATACACATTCTTTGAGCAGAACTCTTTATCTCTTTCTTCTTATTAACCCTGGCTTTGTTAAAAGCACAATCTTTTCACATGCAGTCGTTCACACAAAATCCCCTGTCTTTTCAGCAAGCTTCTTTGGCTTCTATAAGCTTTCTTCATTTCAGTAGCTCCCAATTTTTGATTCCCTGCCCCACCCCCCATTGCTGAAAGTTGACTAGGATCACAGATTGCAGAGGCCCAATCTGCTCTCGGGAGAAATAGGGAGATGGAGCTATCAGGGAACCAGGAATGATGGAATTGTGCAAAGGTTGCCCTAGCTTTATCTTTCTGATAAAGCGTGAGGGCCAAATTGAGGTCCAGGCATTGTTCTAACAGTGCAGTTGTACTATCAGAAAAAAACATTTTAAAAAGGTAAAGGTTCCCCTGGCACATATGTGCTAGTCGTTCCCGACTCTAGGGGGCAGTGCTCATCTCCGTTTCAAAGCTGAAGAGCCATTGCTGTCCGAAGACATTTCTGGGGTCATGTGGCCGGCATGACTCAATGCCAAAGGCACACGGAACGCTGTTCCCTTCCCACCAAAGGTGGTTCCTATTTTTCTACTTGCATTTTTGATGTGCTTTCGAACTGCTAGGTTGGCAGAAGCTGGGACAAGTAACAGGAGCTCATCCCATCATGCAGCTCTAGGGATTCGAACTGCTGAACTGCTGACCTTTCGATGGACAAGCTCAGCGTCTTAGCTACCGAGCCACCGTGTCCCTTTTAAACAACATTTAGACAGTGGGGGGGGGGAAAGGAAAAGAAGCAGCCCATCTTTCTGAAAGATTTCCTGGCAGTGATTTGGAGAGTGCAGGAAGAGATTCAGGGCAAGGAGAGATGCCTGCTGAGTCTTCAAGGGTTCAGAAGATGGGAACACAAAGAAAGAAAGAAGCAAAAAAGGCGAAGAAGAAAGAACCTTTCTCCTTAATACCGAGTTTCTGCTTTGTCTTTGGAATAAGGGCTAGGAAAGAAGATCAGCCAAGCAGCTTCTAGGGATTAGCACTGCCAAAGAAGATTGTAGCACAATACCGCAAGTTTCAGAATAACTAGTTTTGAAAACGCCATAAAAATAAGAGCCATATCTTGTTTTCATTGTCCAAGATAGCAACAACTCAATCATCCATAGAGGAGAGCCCTTTTTTTTTTTTAACCGAAAGACAATCTCTCTCTCCTCATCTTCCTTTCAATGCTGGCAGCTAAAACTGCAGACCCTGTGAAGCTTTTCGATCAAAACCAAAACCTCTGCTTGGGGGGTGGGGGGGGGGGGAATACCTAAAATATCTTTTTACGAGTTTTAACTCAATGTCGATGAGATCCTAGGTCCGTGATGGCGAACCTATGGCACACGTGCCAAAGTGGTGTGTGAAGCCACTCTGGTGCGCATGTGCACGCGAGATCAGCTATCCTTTGTGTTGAGTATTCAGTGTTGAAAACCGGCTCCAGCCAGCTGATCGTCGGGTATGCATCCTTGACTCTCTGAGAAAGGAATGTTATTATGACTATATATCACCCATATTCCATACAATCCCCTCTCCCAGTTTCCCACAGTAGTAAATGTGGCAGGCCTGAAGATCCAATGATCCAAGATGGCTTCCAGGTCTGACTGATAATATGAAACTAAAAATGCTAAAAGGCCAATTATATGTATTTATATGTAAATTCTATATACAAACGCAATGTATATACATATACAATTTAGAAGAGAATATACATATACAATAAGAAGAAAGCCGTTTGGTTAATAACCACAATAAAGTTAAGTAAGCATAGACACTAGGGCAAGATGTTCTTGACTCTCTGAGAAAGGAATGTTATTATGACTATATATCACCCTGGCTTCATATAATCCCCCCTCCCAGTTTCCCACAGTAGTAAATGTGGCAGGCCTGAAGATCCAATGCAAAAGATGGCTTCCAGGCCTGACAAATAATATGAAACTAAAAATGCTAAAAGGCTGATTATATTTATGTATATGTAAATTCTATATACATACGCAGTGTATATACATATAAAATTTAGAAGAGAATATACATATACAATAAGAAGAAAGCTGTTTGGTTAATAACCACAATAAAGTTCTTCCTCATCCCAGGCACTAAGTCTATCTATCTGCATAAGAGACAGGTTGTTTTTTACCTTTCCTGTCTGTTCTGGAAGTTTCTACCTGAGGTACATGTTGTGACAGCAAGACAGATTCCGAGAACTACACCCACAGTGGTGAATTTACCTCCTCTAATGGTTGAGACCTGGTTCCTTGGCAGTTCCTCAGTCGTACATGTCAAACTTCTCCTCACACTTGATTAACCTACACAGTTATGGGCCAGCAAATACTTCATTGACAAGACAAAGTAAAGTTTAATTGCTGTTATTTTCATGATAAATGAAGTCTTTGCAGAGTGAGCTTCCCCAAGTTAGATGATGCAGCCATCAAATTGGGCAGGAGATGAAATATGAGAGCAGGTTTCAGCTGAGATCATCGATCTGCATCTGCCCGAGCCCCATCTCCCTCTTCTCTCTTCCCGAAGACAAATTGAGGCACCATTAGTATAACTTAAAATGTCTGAGGTTATCTTTCAGCTTCTTTGACAGAGAAGTCTGACAGATGTGGAAAAACCAGCCCAAATGGCTTATCTGTGCAGAAGTGAAGAATAAAAAAAGTATTCTAGAAAATTACACTTCGAGTAATTAAAGGCTTTTGATGGTTGAGTACTTGGCTTAGATCAGCTTGAAAGATTTGGGAGGAAGAAAATAAATCTTTCATGCCTTCTTCCTTTTCTTTTTTTTTCTTTTCTTTTCTTTTCTCTCCCTCCCTCCCTCTTCCTCCTTTTCTCCCTCTTTCTGTCTCTCCCTTTCCCCCTCTCTTTCTCTCTTTCTACCCCCCCTCTCTCTCACACACACACTGCCAGTGTGATTTGTGGTCCTGTCAGTCATTCATCCAAGTATTTATCTGCTCCAACCTATCTTAGTTTTCTTTTAATTTATTTGTAGAATAAAATTTAAGTTCATACTGCATTCTAAAGGACTGCAATAAGAGAATAGGTAGATAGATCTTGTAAAGTTGAATTCTGCTGTTATCTTCCATTAAAAACTTGGGGAAAGTTCTTGATTTTTTGTCTGAAACTTACCAAAAGAAAATAACTCATTTTATTTGGGGGGGCGGTGTTCCAGAAGTCAGAGCTAGGCATGGTTCATTTATATATGAACTCACGTATTGTTGGGAAAACCAAGCCAGGATGCTAAGCCATGAAATGATTTATTAGGGCAAGCGTGTTATATAAGTACACCACTGGAGTTTTCTTAATCCAGGTTTAGGATTTAGCGTGTTGTGAAAGTAAAGTCCTTTTAAGCCCATCCAATTTAAAACCAGGAAGAAGATTGTCTCTGTTCATCAAATGAAAAGAAAGTTATTTCTTCTTCTTCTTCTTCTTCTTCTTCTTCTTCTTCTTCTTCTTCTTCTTCTTCTTCTTCTTCTTCTTCTTCTTCTTCTTCTTCTTCTTCTTCTTCTCCTTCTCCTTCTCCTTCTCCTCCTCCTCCTCCTCCTCCTTCTTCTTCTTCTTCTTCTTTTTTTTTTTTTTGCAAAGTTACACAGACTTGCATTAAGTGGGTAAATAGAATCTCCTTTTCATGAAATGGGCTGAAATTATATCCTGGTATTGAAAAAAAATTCAATTGATGAAAAGTGGTTTTTTAAATAAAAGATACATATATTCCCCCTTCATTTAATGGTCACTTCCACTTAAAGTAACTTAAAGGACCCAGTTTGTGGGGGCAATAAGCTGACTTTGTATAAAAATATACAAAAGAATGAAGGCTATTGCTTAACACATTGTAAGCCGCCCTGAGTCTCCGGAGAAGGGCGGCATATAAATCAAATTAAAAAAAAAAGTGTGTATGTGTGTGTGTGTAGTGGGTGGGTGGGGGCTTTTTAAGAAACTTTAAAAGGTATTCTGAAAAAGATACACTTTGAAGGACACAATGCAATTCTTTAAAAGGTATAAAATAAAAATTGTACAGTCACAAACCGACAGTAATTAGAACATCATGCCATAACTTCAAATTTACCAAGTTTGGTTTCCTGTCTTTACTACAGGTTGGAAATTAAATCCAGTTGTTGGTGCAGTCTATAGTCCAGAATTCTATGCAGGTAAGCACACATGCTATGAAATCTTAGTGATGGCAGGTAACAGGATTATCCAACTGATGTGATTGGTTGCTGCTGGCCTATTTCTTTGATAGACGTGATAGAAGCCTCTGTCTCTTTGACATAATTCAATTATATTTATTAAGCGAGAACAAATAAAATTTCCTAGATCCTACTAACATTTAATTCTCTTTTGTTCAAATCATTGGCTTAATGGCAACATGCCAAATTATGTGTTATTAGAGAGAAAAGTTTGCCATCCAAAAAAAGGCATTGGTTGGTGTAACTTTATTTCCTACTATCCAAAGTTTGCTACTGCTTTACACAAAGCATCAGATCTCTATTACGGTAGATTCACTGAAGGCTTTTCTTCGAAGGACTTTTGTATCAATATTTTGCCAAGGAACCAAAGTCGGGAACTTTTCGGTCTAAACCCTGATAGAAAATAATGTCTCTGAAGAAGACATCCCTTTAAAACCGGATTATATTGTCCTAATTGTTGTAGAAGATGACCGGGTTGAGCCCGAGGGAGGGGTCAAATGCATCATAAGTTGTGAATCCCTCGCATCTGCAAGAGATCTGAATCCAGCCTCTCTTATCTCCCGCTCCCGCTCATTTCCCTTAATGGCCAGTTGGTTAGATTCTTGCAGAGAGTTTAAATTTGAAATAAATCTTTATATTCATTTGAACTGCCTGGATCTCCAGATTTAACCCGGTGCTTGACAGTTGCCAATTTAAGGTCTTTATCTCCCTCCCTCCCTCCCTCCCTCCCTTCCCCCCTCTCTTCCTAAATGTATTACTCTTTGCATAGAGAGCTTACTCTAATACAAGGGTCGCACAGTTTTCTTAATCCAAGTAACACCCCCGACCAAGTAAGACTCCGAGGCAAGCATTTCCTCAAAGATCCATCATATTATGGATCTACTTCAAATTTACCCTACCAATCTGGTATACTTCTGGTGGTCCCACTTCTAAGGGGCAGGGAGGTCTGATCCTGCTTAGCGGTAGCTTTTCAAGAGCTCCAACTTTCCTAAGATAGTAGACTATTTTTTTTCTTTTTTCCCCACTTCTAATATGCTTTCTTTTTTAAAAAAAAAAAAGATGAGTTGCGATAGGGAATTTGGAAAATTGCAGATTTTAAACGATAACAAAGTTTTGCTTTGCCTTCTCTATGCAAATGCAAAATTTGCTAAATTCATATTCAGAAGAGAAGTCATGAATTTTTCTCCTTTCTCTACTGTAATACCTGTTTTGTTTCAAACCTTCATCAATCAACTTGGTTACTGAGTGCATTTTCCTCATCTAAGTGACTATGCCAGGGGAGTTAAAAAAAGTACATACCGGCAAAAATAAAAATGGCTAAAAGATAATGTCAGGATTCCAAGTAACACTCCCAACGAAAGGAAACACCAAGGCCTGAGGTTCCTCAAAGTTCCATTTTATTAGAGATGTCATATTGGCACATCTGGAAAAAACCCGAATCTGAAAGTTCCCATGTTTTCCCCACCCAAAAGAAAGTCCAAGTCCCTTCCCCTGCACCCACATGTCCATCACATGGCCCAATCAATCCACCGTCCCAACTGGAGATGCCTCCCATTCACACCACTCCAGGTGCAGGCTGAACGTCCTTGACTCTCAGAGAAAAGAATGTTGTTATGGCTAAATAACTCTACTGACTCCATGCAACCCCCCTCCCACTTTCCCACAGCACTAAGTGTGACAGCCCTGAACATCCAAAAGAAAAGATGGCCTCCAGGGCTTACACCCAGCATTAATATTATGGGAGTGTTGTACTATTTGGGCTTTTGGCAACAGGTTCTTCAGACTACATATGAGCAACATGCATCTTCTATTGAAAAGTGTTGTGTGCTTTCTGGTCATGCACAATAGCATGGGATCCCAGTTAGAGAGCTTGGCAACGTGCTTTCAAACTGATGTGGGGTTATGCTGTTGGTATCTTCTTAAATAGATTTATTTTTAGGGTTGCAAAGCTACTGTACTAGATGAGCTAGGAAAAGATACGCACTTGTATCTGCTCCAAAGGATCTTTTCAACTCTAGATCTGAAACAGATTCCTAGTTTTATATGCAGGCAAGCCAAAAGTGTCAACAGCATGAACATCCACATTTGCACATACGACATAGATATCTGTAGGAAGGAACCTTTAAGTAAGGGTTCCCCCACACATGCATGCTAGTCATTCCCGACTCTAGGGGGTGGTGATCATCTCCGTTTCAAAGCCGAAGAGCCAGCACTGTCCGAAGACGTCTCCGTGATCATATGGCTGGCATTACTAAATCCCAAAGGTGCATGGAATGCAGTTACCTTCCCACCAAAGGTGGTCTCTATTTTCCTACTTGCATTTTTTACGTGCTTTCGAACTGCTTGGTTGGCAGAAGCTGGGACAAGTAACGGGAGCTCACCCCATTACGCGGCACTAGGGATTCGAACCGCTGAACTGCTGACCTTCTGATCGACAAGCTCAGCATCTTAGCCACTGAGCCACTGCGAAGAAGGAACCTTTAGCCTCTACAATTTCCTATCCCAATCTTAATCATAGCCAATGAAGTGTAGCATACAGAAACTGTTAAACAGCTGAAATGAAATCCCCACATTAGGCATTGTCTGAAATATTTTTATAAGTTCTCACTGATGAGGGCAAGCAGCTGGGTGATGTTATCTCAGGCAGTAAATAGGTTGAAAACTAGATAAATGAGTTTTCTATAGTGACTTCCTGCCCCTAGCAATGCCCTCTGATGTTAATGTATTCTGAAGTTTGGGCTTGGTTTCTCCCAATTGTTCCAGAAATACTTAGGAATTTAATAATTAGAAGTACAAAATATCTACCAGGGCCAGAAAATTCTTTCTCAGTGAGGAATTAAGAAGCCACTCAAGTATTTAATTATTTTTTTCAACACTTTTATTTATTATTTTTTTCAATATTTTTGTTGAATACATTTATTAAATACATTTAATACAACACTTATTAAAATGGAAATGGAAAAAGTTGACAGCATATTGCATATTATCTGTCTCCATCCATCCACCCAGGTCAGAATGGAATGGAGTGGAGTGGAGTGGAGTGGAGTGGAGTGGAGTGGAGTAGAGTAGAGTAGAGTAGAGTAGAGTAGAGTAGAGTAGAGTAGAGTAGGGTAGGGTAGGGTAGGGTAGGGTAGGGTAGGGTAGGGTAGGGTAGGGTAGGGTAGAGTAGAGTAGAGTAGAGTAGAGTAGAGTAGAGTAGAGTAGAGTAGAGTTGGAAGGGATCTTGGAGGCTTCTAGTCCAAACCTCTACTCAAACAGTAGACCCTATACCATTTCAGATAAATGACTGTCAAATCTCTTGTTAAAATCCAGTGATTTTTAACAAGAGATTGGAGCACTTACAACGTTCAAAGGCAAACTCTTCTGCTGATAGACTTATTCTTAAAAACCTGCAGTACTGGAATGCCCACAACTTCTGGAGGCAAGCTATTCCAATGATTAATTATTCTAACTGTTAGGAAGTTTCTCTTTATTTCTAGGTTGCTTCTCTCCTTCATTAGTTTCCATCCATTGTTTCTTGTCTTGCCTTCTGGTGCTTTGGAGAATAGGTTGTCTCCCTCTTCTCTCTGACAGCCCCTCAAATATTGGAACACTGCTGTCATGTCACCCAGAGTGACATAACAGCCTGCCTTTCCCTAGACTAGATATACCCAACTCCTGCAATTGTTCTTTATATGTTCTAGCCTCCAGTCCCCAAATCAACTATTTCTATGAATTGCTATGGCTGATGTTGAATTAAAAGAGTTGAACTAAATTTTAACTTCTTCAAATGCAGTCAATTTTCATATTTGGAGGGATGGGAATTATTTTTAGTTCCTGTTTTCCCATGGTACATATTTAGAGAAATGGAATCACTTGCAATTTCTCTACTCCTGAACCAAGATTCTCTAACTGGGAATCATCCCATGCTGAAGGATCAACTTTATGGCTTTAAGCAGCATTATTAGGGCCTTAAAATTATCTGTAGTGATGACCAACTGTGTTAAAGCAAACCGCAATGGTGCCAAATTGACAACACCAGTTTTGGTGATCTTGGAGTCCTAGTGGACAACCATTTAAATATGAGCCAGCCGTGTGCTGCAGCTGTCAAAAAAGCCAGCACAGTCCTAGACTGCATTAACAGAGGGATAGAATCAAGATCACGTGAAGTGTTAATACCACTTTTTAATGCTTTGGTAAGACCACACTTGGAATATTGCACCCAGTTTTGGTTGCCACATTATAAAAAAGATGTAAAGACTCTGGAAAGAATACAGAGAAGAGCAATAAAGATAATTATAGCGCTGGAGGCTAAATGAAGAACGGTGGCAGGAATTGGATATGTCAAGGTTAATGAAAGAAGGACTAGAAGGACTAGGTGCAGAAGTGGGTTTCAGCAGGTTATGACCAGTTCTGGAGAACCGGTAGCGGAAATTTTGAGTAGTTCAGAGAACCGGTAGTAAAAATTTTGACTGGCCCCGCCCCCATCTATTCTCTGCCTCCCAAGTCCTAGCTGATCGGGAGGAAATTGGGATTTTGCAGTAAACGTCCCCTGGATTGAGGAGGGAATGGAGATTTTACAGTATCCTTCCCCTGCCACGCCCAACAAGCCATGCCATGCCCACAGAACCAGTAGTAAAAATTTTTGAAACCCACCACTGACTAGGGGTGACACTACAGCAGTGTTCCGATATCTAAGGGACTGCCAGAAAGAAAAGGGGGTCAACCTATTTTCCAAAGCACCTGAGGGCAGGATGAGAAGCAACAGATGGAAACTAGTCAAGCAGAGAAGCAACCTAGAACTAAGGAGAAATTTCCTGACAGTGAGAACAATTAATCAGTGGAACGACTTGCCTCCAGAAGTTGTGGTTGCTCCATCACTGGAGATTTTCAAGAAGAGATTGGACAACTATTTGTCTGGAATGGTATAGGGTTTGGACTAGAAGACTTCCAAAATCCCTTCCAATTCTGTTTATTCTGTGATGTGTGTCCCAATACCTACATAAGTCACAGCATTTGCATGCCAACATCATTTCACACGTTCTGTCATCTCCCCAATGCCCTGGTCATAAATGTCTGTTTCTTCCATGTTGGATTAAAGGAGACATCAAACAATTTCTCATTTTACCCCTGGCTTTTGTTTATGGCAATGTGATCGTTGCTGTAATCAGCTTTAATATAGAAGCAACCCAACCAGAACTTTCCCTAATTGATTAATCAGAGACACTGGTTGCTTGATAACAAATTACTTGCCGTTAATGACAAATATCATAATACGTTCATGGTATAATCATGGATTTTTTTTCTCCTCCAGCTAATATATAGAATTAACTGTCCAAATTCTAATTGCCTTCAAAGAGTAGGCTAGAGGGACCTCACATATTTTGTACATTGCAATCAATACTTTCCATCTCTCTGGATGTTACTTTCCTTAATTTACTGGACTTTCTTTTAGCATTTATTTTGTCTCTTAATTATAAAATGGCATGTTATTGATTTTTGGCATGCAGCCTTATGGAGTTCCCCTAGAGCTATTTTACTGCCAGCCCTGGGGTGAAGGATTTGGCTTTCCTAATGAGAATCTTTATCACCATTAGACTGGTATTAATATAGGGCATGAATTATCATATCTTACTCGCAGAAGATAGAGTTAGCTGGTGAACCTGTCTAATGTCTAGTATTTACCTATTGCAGATACCTGTTTAGAGCTAAGTCTGATCTTAGTTTTGGATCTACCCTGTTTCCCCTAAAATAAGACCTCCCCTGATAATAAGCCCAATTGGGGCTTTTGAGTGCATGCGCTAAAATAAGCCCTCCCCGAAAATAAGCCCTCCCCAAAAATATTTAAATGCATGCAAAGCCAGTCCCCGCCATTTCCTCTGGTTAGGGTTAGGGAGACAGAGCTGGAAATCAGGTAAGATGGCAAGAGGAGCCCCGTCTTGCTCCATGTGCCCCAAAATAATAAGACATCCCCAAAAATAAGGCCAAGCCCAAAAAATATAAGATAGGGTTTTATTTTTGGGGAAACATGGTAGTCATTCATGCTTCAAAGCACTGTCATTTCCCGAGGTTTTCAAATCTTCTGGCAAATACATCTGAGGTTGTTTGAAGAATATTATGCTCTACACCACGTTCCTCCGCCTTAGTGCATCCCTGGTTGTGCAAATATTTTTATAATCCAGTTTTCCCACTCGAGTGTAACTGTATCATTCCTGCCAATATTCAGAGCCAGTGGCCAGGTGACATTAGGCATCTTCCAGATGTTGCCATAATCCAAGGTCATATAAACATTTGTCTAGTGAAAAGAAGGATTTAAGAAGGGAGACATGAGAGCAGTGCTTCAATATTTGAGGGGCTCCTACAAAGATGAGGGGGCGGGGTAAAACTATTTTCCAAGCCACCAGAAGCCAAGACAAGAAACAATAGATGGAAACTAACAAAGGAGAGAAGCAACCTGGAACGAAGGAGAAATTTTCTGACAGTTAAAACAATCAAACAGTGGAAGGGCTTGCCTTCAGAAATTGTGGGGGCTCCATCTCTGGAGGCTTTCAGAAAGGGTCTAGGGTTGACCTGGAAGACATCCAAGTCCCTTCCAACTCTGCTATTCTATGAATTCCATTAGGCTGAGGACTTCTTACACTCTCATAAAAAAAAAAAAATAATTGGTGCAACCAAGACAAAGAAAATAGGCCAGGCCAAGATATAACCCACAGTTGATTTAAATCAAATCAAATATAATTGTTGTTGTTAGTTGCGAAGTCATGTCCGACCCATCATGACCCCATGGGCAACATTCCTCCAGGCCTTCCTGTCCTCTACCATCCTCTGGAGTCCATTTAAGCTGGAGTCCATTTAGAGCCTTGGTAGTACAGTGGTCGAAAGCACCCTGCTATTAAGACCAGCAATTACTGCAGGTTCAAATCTCACCAGGCTCAAGGTTGACTCAGCCTTCCATCCTTTCTAAGGTAGGTAAATTGAGGACCCAGTTTGTGGGGGCAATAAGCTGACTTTGTATAAATATACAAAAGGTTGAAGGCTATTGCTTAACGCATTGTAAGCCGCTCTGAGTCTCTGGAGAAGGGCGGCATATAAATCAAATTAAAAAAAAAAAAAAAAGCTCACACCAACTGCTTCAGTGACTCCATCCAGCCACCTCCTTCTCTGCCGTCCCCTTCTTCTTTTGCCCTCATTCCCAGCTCATCTTAGCTTAGCATTGGTTTCTCATGGTGACCAAGCTTGAAAGGCGAAGACAGAAACTTGATCCTCTCTACCACTATTTCTTTACCAATGGCATTTACTATAACTTGAAAATGACTTCAGATCATCGTAATACCTGCACTCTTTAGATTTATTCTCCAAGAATCTATCCATTACTCTTCGAAAGCCATCCATGTTGGAGGCTATCATGGTTTGTGACAACGAATGAAAGCTCATTAAAGACAGATCCAACCTGGAACTACGGTAGTGGTCAAAATCGTGCGAAACCTTTTGGGAAAAGTGTATTTTTGAGGTTTGATGGCTAATAACACCACTTTTTTTTTTTTTTTTTTTTTGAGTTTCAAGATAATCATATTCCACTGCTGGAATGGCCTGGGAATAGCCCAGACCTTAACCCAGGGGTGCTATTCAGCAGGTTCTGACAGGTTCTGGAGAACCAGTACTGGAAAATTTGAGTAGTTCAGAGAACCGGCAAGTACCACCTCTGGCTGGCCCCAGAGTGGGGTGGGAATGGAGATTTTGCAATATCCTTTCCCCAGGAGTGGGGTGGGAATGGAGATTTTGCAGTATCCTTCCCCTGCCATGCCCACCAAGCCACACTATCATTCCCACCAAGCCACGCCCACAGTACCGGTCGTAAAAAAAAATTGAATTCCACCACAGCCTTAACCTAATTGAAAATCTATGGAGCTGACTAAAGAAACTTGTTAGTCAGAAGCGACCCAGCAATAAAACCCAGTTAATAGAAGCCATCATTCAATCTTGGTTTCACCTTAGAACAGCTGCAGAACTAAAAGACTTGGTTCACTCCATGGGAAGACGTTGTAAGGCCGTCATTCATGCTAAAGGTTACCCAACTAAGAATGGCATAGGGCCTAGCTATCTTCGAGACCGCCTGCTGCTACCAACGACCTCCCATCGACCCGTGCGCTCCCACAGAGAGGGCCTCCTCGGGGTGCCATCAGCCAGACAATGTAGGCTGGTGACCCCCAGGGGGAGAGCCTTCTCTGTGGGGGCACCTACCCTCTGGAATCAGCTCCCCCCAGAGATACGGAGAATCCAAGACCTCAGTGCCTTCCGTCGCGCCCTTAAAACCCATTTATTTAAACAAGCCGGGCTGGCTTAAGATGAAATTTTTAACTGTTTTTTAAATGTTTTAAACGTTTTTAATTGGTAATGAGTTTTAATTGGGCCAAATTTATATATCTTTTAATTGTTTTTAATATTTGTTCTGCATGTTTTTTAATCTGGCTGTACACCGCCCTGAGTCCTCAGGGAGAAGGGCAGTATAGAAATCCAATATAAAATAAAAATAAAAATAAATTAACTGACATGGTGATAATTTTTGTATATCTCATTTTTTCTTATGTGTTTCACTTTTCTTCTTTATACTGTAACTGCTATTCTAATAGCAAATCCTTCCTAAAAGTTATTGCATTACATTCTTGATTAAATTATCTTTCCATTGATATATAAATTTATGATACTATTCAAAAAAAAAAAAGTGGTGTTATTAGCTAGTTTTAGAAAATACACTTTTCTCAAAAGCTTTCCACAATTTTGGCCATTTTTCCTGTTAGCCAATGGAATAACTTGTCTCCCAGACTTGTGGGTGCTCCATTGATGGAGGTTTTCAAAAAAAAAAAAAAAAGACTGTACAACTAATCTGGGATGTTGTAAGATCTCCTGCCATGGGCAGGAGGTTGGACTAGAAGACCTTCAAAGGCCCTTCCAGCCCTAAGATTCTATGAATCCCACTGATGCTGGCACACAAGATCACCCATTTTAGCAGCTTCCTGAAATTAAGTTCCTAATTCTGAAATATGGAATCCATTTCATGAGCAATTATTAAAAACTCATCGCAAGGGAGACAGTTCCTTTCTAATAAGACGGTTGTACGGAAACTGGATGGATTTATTTCTGAATCAAAATTAATGTCTGTATGTAAGGCTGCAAATTAAGCTAATGAGAAAACGTGCATGTATACTGCAAACTCACTCAGGTAATTCAAACATAACTCATTAGAAAATAAATGGCTGAGTTTTATTCTGGCTAAATGGGAATTATAAATGAAAGTCAGTTTGCTGTTTGGTAACATCCAGGCATTATTGTTTCAAAATCTTATTAGTATAATTCATGCAATTATTAATTAATACCTGGGGAAAGAAATCCAAACAATCAATCGTGCTTTAAACTTTCCCTCGTCTTTGGCTAATAAAGTGGTTATTAACTAAGGTGATCGACCCATTAATATCAGAATAATACAGCCATATCTAATCCTGAATTAGGACCATACAGAAACCAGTCAGGTTAAAAAGAGATTTGGGGGATCAGAGGCCACATTCAAAACATATAGAAAAGAACAATGCCTTTTGTCTATCGTTGGCTATCAAGAGCAATAGTGGCGCAGTGGTTAGAGTGCAGTACTGCAGTCTACTGATCACTGGCGGCCGGCAGTTTGGCAGTTCGAATCTCACCAGGCTCAAGGTTGACTAAGCCTTCCATCCTTCCGAGGTGGGTAAAATGAGGACCCGGACAGTTGGGGTTAAGATGCACCGCTTAGAGAGGGCTGTAAACCACTGGGGTGAAATCCAGCAGGTTCTGACAGGTTCTGGAGAACCGGTAGTGGAAATTTTGAGCAGTTTGGCGAACCAGCAAATGCCACCTCCGGCAGGCCCCAGAGTGGGGTGGGAATGAAGATTTTGCAATATTGTTCCCCCAGGAGTGGGATAGGAATGGGGATTTTGCAGTATCCTTCCCCCAGGAATGGGGTGGGAATGGAGATTTTGCAATATCCTTCCCCCAGGAGTGGGGTGGAAATGGGGATTTTGCAGTATCCTTGCCCCAGGAGTGGGGTGGGAATGGAGATTTTGCAATATCCTTCCCCCAGGAGTGGGGTGGGAATGGGGATTTTGCAGTATCCTTCCCCCAGGAGTGGGGTGGGAATGGGGATTTTGCAGTATCCTTCCCCCAGGAGTGGGGTGGGAATGGGGATTTTGCAGTATCCTTCCCCCAGGAATGGGGAGGGAATGGGGATTTTGCAATATCCTTCCCCCAGGAATGGGGAGGGAATGGGAATTTTGCAGTATCCTTTCCCCAGGAGTGGGGTGGGAATGGAGATTTTGCAATATCCTTCCCCCAGGAGTGGGGTGGGAATGGGGATTTTGCAGTATCCTTCCCCCAGGAGTGGGGTGGGAATGGAGATTTTGCAGTATCCTTCCCCCAGGAGTGGGGTGGGAATGGAGATTTTGCAATATCCTTCCCCCAGAGGGGGGTGGGAATGGGGATTTTGCAGTATTCTTCCCCCAGGATTGGGGAGGGAATGGAGATTTTGCAGTATCCTTCCCCCAGGAGTGGGGTGGGAATGGAGATTTTGCAGTATCCTTCCCTCAGGAATGGGGTGGTAATGGGGATTTTGCAGTATCCTTCCCCTGCCATGCCCACCAAGCCACGCCCACAGAACCGGTAGTAAAAAAAATTGGATTTCACCACTGGGGTAAAATGAGGACCCAAATTGTTGGGGAAAATAGGCTGATTGTGTAAACCACTTAGAGAGGGCTATAAAGCACTGTGAAGTGGTATATCAGTCTAAGGGCTATTGCTAATGCTATTTTTACCTTTTTTTTTAAAAAAAAGTATCTTCTCTCTCATGGGAGCCCCTGTTGGAGATGTATTAAGCATGGAAAAATGATTCTAAAAATTAAAAATAAAGTAAATAATTTTATTTTAAAAATAATCAAATATAAAAAAAATATTTAAAAATATTCCCAACTTCCTCAGAGTTATCTTACACACACCTGGGGTACACAGGTTGTTTTAAGAAAAAGGGGCAGAGAGAGAAAGAAAAGAGGGAGTTTTTTAATATATATACACACACACACACACACATACATACATACATATTATTTCTTTATCAGTGAAATATATGGTTCAGAGAACTGGTAGCAAAAATCCCTGCCCCCCCCCCGCCCCCATGCCCAGTTGAGCCACGCCATCATCAGAGGGTTTTTATTTTTAACTTTTAAAAGCATTTTTTCTTCGGCCGAAAAAATGCTTTTAAAAGAAAAAAAAAGCCTCTGACAATCAGGCAACTCAGCTGGGATCGTCCGAGCCTTTTAAAAGCATTTTTGTGGGCATGGCTTGGTGGGGGCGGGGGTTAATGTGACTGGGTTAATGTGACGGGTGGGCGTGGCCAACTTTTTTTAAAAAAATATTTTTACAACCTCTTCAGCCGAAGAGGTTGTAAAAATATTTTTTTTAAAAAAGTTGGCCACGCCCACCCAGTCACATTAACCCCCGCCCCCACCAAGCCATGCCCACAGAACTGGTAGTAGCAAATTTTACATTTCACCACGGTAGGTAGGTAGACAGACAGACAGACAGACAGACAGAGAGATGGAGAGATGTAAATGTAGATAGATGATAGATAGATAGATAGATAGATAGATAGATAGATAGATAGATAGATATAGATGATAGATAGATAGATAGATAGATAGATAGATAGATAGATAGATAGATAGATAGATGATAGATAGATAGATAGATAGATAGATAGATAGATAGATAGATAGAGATAGATGATAGATAGATAGATAGATAGATAGATAGATAGATAGATAGATAGATAGATAGATAGATAGAGATAGATAGATAGATAGATAGATAGATAGATAGATAGATAGATATGGGTCTATGACCACAGTGAAACAGTGACACTTTCACTCTTTCCATTTTTCAATTTGCTTCATGGCTGACTTGATCCCAAGAGGTTCCAGGATCAAGGTACCGATGATAAGCAGCAGAACACAAAATAACTGTGTTAATAAAAGGGAAGGAAACATCAATGGTTGTGTTTTGGACTTTTGACATTATCCTCTTAGCTTTCTCTCTCTCTCTCTCTTTTGTGTTTCATGGAAAATTCAAATTACTCCGTGCTTGAGTTGAGAGACTCTTTTTCAGCTGCTAAATGATGAAAGATGTAGCCACTTTGGAAATAAAGATGATGTATCTGCAGAGAAGCTGTTGATTTAAAATATCTTTAATCTTGTTGAATAAGTTTTTAAGGAGAGAGAGAGAGAGAGAGAGGAGAAGGTTATACAAAGCTTTCAGCGTGGCACTGATGAATGGCAAATTCACCCATTTCTCAATTGGCGGTGAAGGCGCACACCACAAGGCATAACCACATTGTATATCATCCCTGCCAACTCATTTCTTTGATTAAATATTCCATCAGCACAGGCTATACGGCAGTAAACCTTAACACGATTCATAAGACGCGCGTCCTGAATATACATAACTCACTTCCTTTGGGTGGAGAGTCAGCTGGTGTGTGGGGAAGAAAATTAGAATGGAGTTAAATTACTCTGTAGGACAAGATCAATAAAGAGAGAGAGGTATGGGGTAGGGAACAGTCCCTTAATGCAATGCAACGGTAAAATATACTTATGACTTGACAACTTGAAGCAGACAATTAAAGTCAAAAATGGAACCGTGTAAATGTAATTCAACTCTAAAGCCGGAACATAATCATAAATGGTCAAGAAACTTGGCATACCTTGTTATAACTGCAATTCCACCCTCCCCCACTCAAAATGCATACAGTTCTTCAGTCAAAACAGATTTTACTATCCTGTTTTTTTTTTTTTTTTAAGGAGAAGGAGGATGGCAACTTGAGTAGAATAATAAACAATCAGCACAGGAGAGCTGTCCAAGTGGCCATGTTTCATAGAATATATATATATCAATATTAATAACAGTTAGATTTATATACTGCTTCACAGTGCTTTGCAGTCCTCTCTAAGAAGTTTACAGGGTCAGCCTATCCCCCCCAACAATCTGGGTCCTCATTTTACTGACCTCAGAAGGATGGAAGGCAGAGTCAACCTTGAGCCAGTCAGGATCGAACTACTGGCAGTCGGCAGTCAGCAGAATTAGCATTCTAACAACTGCGCCACCACGGGTCATGTATATTTGTCAATATATCAATTCAATATATCTATTCAAAACTACTGGATGTTAATTAGTTATTTATTTTGGTTCATCACACAGTCAGCCAGATGGTCAGACTGGATTTGACATTTTTGTCCACCCATTGAGTCCTTCCTAAGGATCTGGGATAGGCAGATGTTGATGTTTTATGATGTCAGAGGTATTGTCACGGGGTGTAAGCTGTTCTGAGTTAAGCTGCCTTTTGCAATTGACCGATGGTGAATTTGTCAGTGCCAATGGTCTCCAAGTGATGCTCCAGTCGTTTGGGGAAGGCACCCAAGATGCCTATGACTGTTATTCGATGTTTGCTTTCTTTTGCCATTTGTCGTTCTATTTCTATTTGCAGGTTTTTGTTCTCATCTCTAGTACTTTCTCTTCTATTTTTGCTATCTCCAGGTATGTCCACTTCCACTATCCAGACTTTGTTGTCTTTCTTATTGACAATTGTTTAGTCTGGGGTGTTATGTGGCAAGTGCCTCTGAATTCTAAAGTCCCAGAGCAATTTGGCTTCTTCAATTTCTATGCCTTTCTATATTTTATAATCCCACCAGTTCTTGTTTTCAGACAAACAGTATTTCTTGAAGATGCTTCCAATGCACCATTGTTGCTACCGTTGTCATGCCATTGTTAATGGTCAGTCTGTGCGATCTTCTTTCAGCATCTAAACAGGTGGCCCACCACTTCCTCTTCAGCTTCTTTACAGAAGCGGCCCTTGCTGTCTGTGGCTGTCTTCTCAATTTGGGCTTTCTATGCTGTTGTTCTTAAGACTTGGTCTTCTGCAGCCAGAATTAGCCTCTTTCTTCAACTTTCCTGCTCTTAGCCATTTAATATTAAATATATAAAGTGCGTAGAGTCAAGGCTATGGTTTTCCCAGTTGCAATGTATGGCTTTGAAAGTTGGACCATAAGGAAGGCTGAGCGCCAAAAATTGGGGCCTTTGAACTCTGGTGCTGGAGAAGACTCCTGCGAGTCCCTTGGACTGCAAGGTGATCAAATTGGTCAGTCCTAGAGGAGATCAACCCTGACGGCTCTTTAGAAGGCCAGGTCCTGAAGATGAAACTCCAATACTTTGGCCACCTAATGAGAAGGAAGGACTCACTGGAGAAGAGCCTAATGCTGGGAACAATGGAGGGCAAAAGAAGAAGGAGATGACAGAGAATGAGGTGGCTGGATGGAGTCACTGAAGCAGTTGGCGTGAGCTTAAATGGACTCCGGGGGATGGTAGAGGACAGGAAGGCCTGGAGGAACATTGTCCATGGGGTTGCGATGGGTTGGACACGACTTTGCAACTAACAACAACAACAATTAAATTTGTTTGACCACGAGGCAACTACTCGTGGCAACTACTAATGCCAGAAAAATACAGAGAAATACAATGGAGCCCCTATTCTTTTGGGAACCTGCTCTCAATCTCCCTGGGTAAACCTTCTTCCTTCCTTCCTCTCTACCTGCCGTTTTGAGTTGACCTCCTCTGTGGCCTCTTTTAGCTGAACATTCTCAGAAGCTTCCTCCTGCTCAGGAACAATGAATCTTTCTTCTGATTTTCAGTACTGAATTGGATTTTCTCATTATTTTTGGCATATTCCATATGCCACATCTAAACACTTTGACTGAATAATAACCGATACCTGTCCTGCCTGAAACAACCTGATCTAAAAGTGATTTTCATGCCCTCCTCTTGTAGGCTTAAGCCCCTTGAACTAATGACCAGAAAAAAAATTAATGCATAATTGCCATTATATGACGTCTTTTCAAATGACTTCTTTGTTTCATTCAGCATAGAGTTATAGACAAATTATACAGTGCTAGTGTAGATAGCCAGATGCTTTTCTTTTGTGCCAATTTTCTTTAATGTCTAAGACCAGGTGTCAAACTCAAGGCCTGCGGGCCGGATGCAGCCCACTGGGTGCTTAAATCCAGCCAGTGGGGCGAGACTGTAAATATCAAAGGACGAGCCCACTGTGCCTTTGGTGGCCAAAACGGGCCACATGTCCCCACTCCGCATCCTATTTTGGTTGGTAAAGTGCTACAGGAGGCCATTCAAGCCAAAAACATGGCCACACCTTGTTTTGGCCGTCAGGGTGCTGCAGGAGATGTCTGTCCCACCTCCCCCCTGCTCCCCTCCCCGCCAGCGGAGGAGAGCTACAATGCTGATCTGGCCCTCAAAGAGATCCAGTTTGACACCCCTGGTCATAGAGATGCAGAAACAAGCCCAGGAGATCTCCAAGACATGAAGGGTTCTGGACAAAAGTGACAACTTTCTGGCTTGTGGGGGGGGGGGAATGCATTTTTCTGTCCAGTGTGCTGCACTTTTTTATCAAGACACTCTGATCTTCATAAAATGGAGTCTTACAGGCTACAGATGTGTCATTTGGTAACTCTCTTCTTAGATGGAAGAACAGCCATATTATGATGCTGTTTCCAGCATTCGTAAAGGCAATTAAGCTATGCTTGGTATTATTATTATTATTATTATTATTATTATTATTATTATTATTATTAGTTAATCTTTAGTGAGATTCACAGCCTTTGAGGCTGGTTAATAGCTCAGCAGCTCGAGTCCTAACCAAGGACCTAGGAACTGTTAAGGTATCGTCAGAGGATGTAAGCTGTTCCAAGTAAGGTGGTTTTTTGTAGAGTCAAAATGTTCAAGTCCGGCAAATTTAGAATTTCTAAATAGCGGAGTAGCCCTTTGGGTATTGCTCCAATTATTATTATTATTATTATTATTATTATTATTATTATTATTATTATTATTATTATTATTATTATTTTGTTCAGTTGCAACATATGCCCTTCTGAGCTACTGAGATTCTTGCAGCATGGCTACCTTTATCATTTTTTCCCCCTCCTGCCCCTGAGAGATGCTCTTGACTCCGTACAGTAATTGCACAGTTGTTGGTAATATGATTAATACATGTAGCGCGCTGTTGTACATGCATTACCGTGGCACAGTTTCCCATATTCCCTCAATAGTGTGGTGTTCTCTATTCCCTTAGCAGATTAATACTTTAACACAAATTACTCAAGGGTTCCATTGGGACAGGTTTAGCTGAAGGACCTTGGGAGTTGAAATAGAGCAGGAAAAGCAACTCTTGATCTTTAAGAAGTGATCGGCTTTGTGTTGTGAACTGTTTGGTTGGCCTATAACTGACACATCAAAGAGAAAAGCTGCTAAGTTATTCTTGGGGCAAACCAAAGAAGAAGAATATTTGGCGTGTGTCATTGGCCTTTGGGTTTGCTTCTCCCTAATGTCCTACAGGATTGTGAAGCTCTGAATAAATAGGCTTTCTTTCCAAAACAGAACATATGAAACATGAAGACGTTTTTATTTCATCAAGCCGGCCTAGCCTAAATGGTTTTTTAATTGGGATTTTAAATTTTATGGATTTGGGGTTTTAAATTTGGGTAGCCAATGATTTAATTCTTTTAATTATCTTAACTTTTGCATTTGTATGTTTTTTAATTTTGGCTGTTCACCGCCCTGAGTCCCTTCTGGGAGAAGGGCGGTATACAAATTAAATTAATAAAAATAAATAAATAAAATATGCAATAAGAGCATTTTATGATTCACAGATAAAAATGGAATGGGTGGATGGATGCAGTGGTGGGATTCAGCCAGTTTGCACCTATTCGGGAGAACCGGTTATTAACTTTCAAAGCAGTTCGGAGAACCGGTTGTTGGAAGAAATCTTATTTTGTTTTTTTCCACTTTACAGGGCTAATCCTGTAAGGAAGGCAGGAAGGAAACATTCTGGTGTTGTTTCTAGCCTAATCTTTATTGCCTTGTTTACAGAAACTGCCTCTCTGGTTAACCCTTATTACATTGTAACAGCTAAGGCGTTAACAACGTGAGTGACATTGAGTTGGCCATGCCTACACGGTCACATGACCACTGAGCCACGCCTACCTAGCCGGTCATTAGGGCAGAGAACCAGTTGTTAAATTATTTGAATCCCACCACTGGATGGATGGATGGATGGATGGATGGATGGATGGATAATGGATGGATGACATAGCTATAGCTATAGATGTACTGTAGATGTTGTTTTAGATGTAGATATATAGCAGAGAATAATAACAGAGATGGAAAGGACCTTGGAAGTTTTCTAGTCCAACCCCCTGCTCAAGCAGCATATCCTATTCCATTCCAGATAAGTGACTGTCCAGTCCCTTCTTAAAAGTTTCCATAGATGGAGCACCTACAACTTCTGAAGGCAAGCCATTCCACTGGTTAACTGTTGCCACCATCAGGAAATTTCTCCTTAATTCTAGGTTGCTTCTCTCCTTGGTTAGTTTCCTTCCATGGCTTCTTCTCCTGCCTTCTGAGCAGGGGTGAAATTCAGCAAGTTCTGGAGAACCAGTAGCGGAAATTTTGAGCAGTTCGGAGAACTGGCAAATACCACCTCTGGCTGGCCCTAGAGTGGGGTGGGAATGGAGATTTTGCAATATCATTACCGCAGGAGTGGGGAGGGAATGGGGATTTTGCAGTATCCTTTCCCTGGAGTGGGGTGGGAATAGAGATTTTGCAGTATCCTTCCCCTGCCACACCCACCAAGCCACACCCACAGAACCGGTAGTAAAAAAAATTGAATTCCACCACTGTTTCTGATGTCTTCTAGTCCAACCCTCTGATTAAGGCATAAGACTTGATATCATCCCAGGCAAACGGCTATCCAAAATTTTGAAATCTTCCAGTAACTCAGAGTTCTGGGAGGCAAACTGTGCCATTGATTAATAATTCTCATTGTTGGGGAAATTTCTCCTTAAATCTAAGTTGGTTCTCTCTTTAATGAGCTTTTCACCCATTGCCTTTTTTTGTCACACCTTCTGGGGCTTTGGAAAATAAATCAACCCAATCCAGATTTAAAAGAGATCAAATATCTCCTTTAAAAAGAAGAAGAAGGTTTTAAAAATGTAACAATTTCTTTTCCATTCTATTGAAGAAGCAGCCCGAGGGGGGAAAATGCCAGAGAAAACATTGGCCAAGCATTAATACATAATTCCACGTATATTGTTTTCTTTGCAAAATATACATAAACGGTATGATGAATAGAGTTCGATTAACCCTGCGCTAGATATAAATGTACAACCAATTAACTAATTTTAATCTCTCTCCCTCTTTTTCTTTTGAAAAAAAAAAACATCTGTTGGCATTTTTGTTTGAATAATCCTTGTTTAGTTTCCATAATAGTGTACATTTTAATGAAAAACTCATTAGAATGTAACAGAGGGCATAATTAATTCTGGGTGATTCTTTCTGTGTAAATAGCTAGCACAGATGCCAAATTCCATTTTCTGCTGGCTTTATTAATTTTTCATACACCAATATTTCAGCCATAATGGGTTGTAACAGCTCCTCAGAAGTTTTAGAAACACATTAACTGCCATCAGAGCTGTTAATCTAGCTTGGATTTTCACCATTTGTATGATAATACTTTTAACACTACATTTTTAAAAACAATGGCAACAGCTTTATTTTTTTTAATGTTTGGAAGCAAACATCTATGTATAATTAACGTAACTAATATTAAACAATATTGGGTTAATTTCTCTGTATTTAGAAAGCAACTTAATCTATTTTGCAACCCGTTTGCTCAAAAACATTTAGATGATTAAAAAAAAGAAGAATGTGAAAAATAGCCACATTTGGAAAGAAATAATGTTGTATTATAATAGCCCTTGCAGTTAAAACTGAGAGCTGAGATTGTCTAGCCGTTTCTTCAACTTTGGCGAAATATTTCAGCGGAATATTTTCTAATGTACTTTAGACAAGGCTAATATTTAAGTCTTTCCCTGGCATGAACAGTATCGACTGGAATACTGCCAATCTTTCAATAGTAAGATTTTTATCTCTTTATTCCTGTTTGTTCCAAACCTCGCTGTTAATTCTATGGTGAATGCAATAATGAATGTAGATTTATTATTTCCTCTTTCTGAAAATGACAACTTCTCCATTTCTAGAAACAGTAGGGTTACAGATGTAGGGGACACGGTGGATCAGTGACTAAGACGCTGAGCTTGTCGATCAAAAGGTCGGCAGTTCAGCGGTTTGAATCCCTAGTGCCATGTAACAGGCGTGAGCTCCTGTGACTTCTCCCAGCTTCTGCCAACCTAGTAGTTCGAAAGCACGTAAAAAAAATGCAAGTAGAAAAATAGGGACCACCTTTGGTGGGAAGGTAACGGTGTTTGTTCCATGTACCTTTGGCGTTTAGTCATGCTGACCACATGACCACAGAGACGTCTTCGGACAGCACTGGCTCTTCGGCTTTGAAACAGAGATGAGCACCGCCCCCTAGAGTCGGGAACAACTAGCACAAATGTGCGAGGGGAACCTTTACCTTTAGGTTACAGATGGAGAGACTCATAATCCAGAATTCTTTTATCTCTTTCTTTTCTTATCACTTCGGGGGATGATTAGCTTAGTCCAGAAAAATGGGTAGTTTAGCCCAGTAACAGGTTGTCCAATATAGCACAGGTGTGTACTAATATTTCTGAGGTGTCCGTGACTCCTAAAAATGGTTTCCCTATCAATGCCAGGAAGATAAGAATGAATTACTGAGCAAGGCTGCACAACATCAAACTCTATTGTGTGTTTGCTTCAGTGTGGCAAATTGAGATGGGTTGATCTTCCTTAATGTAAAATGAAGGTATTTATACTGGATGAGAGAAGCTATCAATGAGAAAATGAGCCCCGGTGGCGCAGTGGTTAGAGTGTGGTACTGCAAGTTACTTCTGCTGATCACTGGCTGCCAGCAGTTTG
Organism: Pituophis catenifer annectens; assembly: GCF_029215685.1. Taxonomy (NCBI): domain Eukaryota; kingdom Metazoa; phylum Chordata; class Lepidosauria; order Squamata; family Colubridae; genus Pituophis; species Pituophis catenifer. The sequence goes on along the minus strand of NW_027256896.1, from coordinate 6,251,994 downwards.
GCAGATCAAATCTCACCAGGCTCAAGGTTGACTTAGCCTTCCATCCTTCCGAGGTCGATAAAATGAGGACCCAGATTGTTGGGGGCAATATGCTGACTCTGTAAACCACGTAGAGAGGGCTGTAAAAGCACTATGAAGTGGTATATAAGTCTAAGTACTATTTCTATTCCTTCCTTCCTTCCTTCCTTCCTTCCTTCCTTCCTTCCTTCCTTCCTTCCTTCCTTCCTTCCTTCCTTCCATCCATGGTGCGCAGTGGTTAGAATGCAGTATTGCAGGCTAACTCTTCCCACTGCCAGCAGTTCGATCCTGACCTGCTCAAGGTTGACTCAGCCTTCCATCCTTCCAAGGTGGATAAAATGAGGACCCAGATTGTTGGGGGCAATATGCTGACTCTCTAAACTGCTTAGAGGGGACTGTAAAGCACTTTGAAGCGGTATATAAGTCTAACTGCTACTGCTATCAATAGACCAGTCTTCCTTAATCTGAGAAGTTTCTGGTATTTACGGGCTACAAAACTCAGGTCTCTTATCTTTTGGTCATTCTAGGTGGAAATTATTGTGGGGTGGAAAAGGGTTAGGATGGGACCTTCTGCTGCAGGTGATTGGGAAGTAGATTTGCACAGACAGAAGAGCAAATATAACTTACTGAACATGTCAAAAAAACTATTTTGGTTTTGCATAACTCTGTAATATAATTTTCATATATGTGCTCCCAATCTCAAAACACTTTCTGTCTTTCTCTGTCTCTCTTTCTTTCTCTTTCATAGGCAGGGTGCTCCTGTGCCAGGCAAATCAAGAAGGATCTCCCATGTACAGTGCCCCCAGTTCACTAGTATATACGTCCACAAGTAAGCCAATACTTTTTTCCTTGAATTGATTGATTTGTTGATTGCCTCGGAAATGTCTTCATGGATCCAGTTCTTGGGCTATGTTGAACATGAGGTCTAAGAAACCTGCAATTTCAAAGCAGAGAGTGAATGGTGTCTTTTGCCTACTATAAGGAGGTTATGTGGTAGAATCTCTTTATCTCCATCTAGAAGGGGCTGTGCCAGGGGTGAAATCCAGCAGGTTCTGATAGGTTCTGGAGAACCGGTAGCGGAAATTTTGAGCAGTTCGGAGAACCGATAGCGGAAATTTTGAGCAGTTTGGAGAACCAGTAGCGGAAATTTTGAGCAGTTTGGAGAACCAGTAGCGGAAAATTTGAGTAATTCGGACAACCGGCAAATACCACCTCTGGCTGGCCCCAGAGTGGGATGGGAATGGAGATTTTGCAATATCCTTCCCCCAGGAGTGGAGAGGGAATGGGGATTTTGCAGTATCCTTCCCCTGGAGTGGGGAGGGAATGGGGATTTTGCAGTATCCTTCCCCTGGAGTGGGGAACGAATGGAGATTTTGCAGTATCCTTCCCCTGCCATTCCCACACACCACACCGACCACACCACACCTCGCCCACCAAGCCATGCCCACAGAACTGGTAGTAAAAAAAAAATTGGATGTCACCACTGGCCTGTGTACTTTTGCGTGGTGAGATGGCAGTGATAGTCTGACATATCTAGCAGGTGAAAGGTTGGAGATGGGGTAGTCTCCCTGCCTTTCTGCAAGATGTGGGAAAAAAAGTGGTAAGCCCCCAAGACTGTCCAGTTCAAAGAACCAAAAAGAACATGATGAATTGCTCAGAGTAGTTTGTTCATTGCATTTGGTCCATAAGACAGGAATCTTGCCAGACTAAAGCACACTCTGCATAACTATGAGATAAATCCTGTTGAGATTTTAGAGAGGATCCCTTCTGGGCCTCTTTCTACATAATCAGGACTCAAGGCTGATTTGTCTATTATTGACTTGAGAACAAGTTTCTCCATCCTGCAACTCAGCACCAGATTCCACCACATAAACCCCCACCCAGGGCTCAGAAAAAGAGAGGCAAGAAAGAGGAGAACTGGCTGGACGCCTCTGAAAGGCAAACATGAATATTCTTATGGCCTCTCTAAGATGCCTCTCAAACGAAAGGTACAATGTCACATTGCAACAAAGCTTTTCGATCTATAAAGAGGGCCACATAACTTTTATTAATTCAATTTAATATCCCTTTATTTTATTTATTTATTTTATCAGATTTCTATACCGCTCTTCTCCTTTCGGACTCAGGGCGGTACATTTTTAAATCAAAATTGGATTTTATTTTAACCCAAACAGACCTCTTTGTAAGGGTGGAGGCTTGTTCTCTAAGCTTGTGGGTTGGTTTCAGAGGTGCTGGTTTCAGAGGCTGCTGCTGGTTCGCACCGGTTCAGGTGAACCAGTAGTTAAGATTCTGCACAGTTCATCGATAGCAATACTGTTATTGCTAAACAATAATTAAGCATTATTAAGAACTAAGAATTATGAAGGTAGCAAATAAGAATATAGGCCCTTCCAACCTGGGTGAGTTAGGATTTAGGAAGTCCAAGAATTGCAATATTTCCAGATACCACACTTTGTCAAAATGATGCTGAAAGCCATCTTCCCAGCCATCTTCCAGTTGTGTTAAATGCACAACGTTTCCACTTTTTTCACAATTTTTTTTTAAAAAATTGAATCCCACCACTGCACTGCGCCACCCCACTGCTCTGACATGTTTCTATCAGTCTTAGATGGTGAATCTAACTAATTACCCACACAAGATACAACCAGTGGTGAAATCCAATTTTTTTTCCCTTACCGGTTCTGTGGGCGTGGCTTGGTGGGTGTGGCAGGGGAAGGATCCTGCAAAATCCTCATTCCCACCCCACTCTGGGGCCAGCCAGAGGTGGTATTTGCCGGTTCTCCAAACTACTCAAATTTTCTGCTACCGGTTCTCCAGAACCTGTCAGAACCTGCTGGATTTCACCCCTGGATGCAACAATCTAAACAAGTAGACAATCGAGAGATAGGACGATGCAGATGTTTTTGAACAAGAGACAGGGGAAAAAGTTCTCACCAGGCAAGGAAGTATTAGCTTGAAAACTCAACAATCGTTGCATAACATTGTAGAGGGGAGATCTTTGTATAAATGAGATTGAGAGGTGGGAACCTAAGAGGATACATATTCAAAGGAAGAAGCTCCTCTGGGTACCACCTCCTGCAGCCCAGCTCCTGTGCTCAGAAGGATGCTGCCCTTCAATTCTGTGGCATCAACCTCTACTTTGTATAATGCCTTGGAGCACTCCACCTAGCATTGTTCCCAAAGACTAATGGGAAATTTGAAATGGTGATTCATTTTCTTTTTATGAAGTAATTATTTCCAACCAATGCTATGGACATCTTAGGAATGTGCCGTAGGCTCTCTCAACTGATCTGTCATTAATAGCCCTTCACTATCTCAAAATCTACGGACAGGACCAAAGGAAAAAAAAATGGGGGGGGGGGAAATGGCAGGGAGGAGGAAATTAGAGAAAGAAGAAATAAGGAGAGGGGTGGTGTGAGAGCTTCTAGATCTGCCCCATGCTGCTCTAGTCCTTTCGCATAATTGTCTGAGAAAACTTCCATCAGTTTCTGTAATTAAACTAATGGTCTAAATGAATTTCCAGATCACTAGCTATTCATTTTGATATGTCATTACACTGAGTTCAATTAATAGGAAGTAAGTTTACAGCCCATTGTGTCCTTCAAATGCTATTCTATTTCGTCAGTTTTAATTAGCAATATTCATTTGGTCACCAACCTCCCCCCCCCCTCCTTCCCACCCATTCAGGCCACGCTCACTCATTGGATGGGCCCACGCTCGGACTTTTGAGGTTCTTTGTTGTTTAGCCTTAAAACAAATAGAGTGAAACGTTAGATAATTAGCACTTTTAACACATATGCCACACAAAGTTTGTGGGGCCCAACCCAGTGCTTCTGTTGCAATTGGTATTACTACTTACTGCATTTGTGGCTGGCTAAAATTCCACATGAGTTTCAACAGGAAGGAAGGAAGGAAGGAAGGAAGGAAGGAAGGAAGGAAGGAAGGAAGGAAGGAAGGAAGGAAGGAAGGGTTAGGGTTTTGACAGGGAGAAAGGGAGGGATGGAGGGAGGGAAGGAGGAAGGAAGGAATTTGTTTTGATGGAGAGAGAAAAGAAGAAACGGGAGGGAGAAAGGAAGGGAGGGAGGGAGGAATTTGTTTTGACAGGGAGACAGGAAGGAAGAACTTGTTTTGATGGAGGAAGGAAGGAGTGAGTGAGGGAGGGAGGGAGGGAGGGAAGGAAGGAAGGAAGGAAGGAAGGAAGGAAGGAAGGAAGGAAGGAAGGAAGGAAGGAAGGAGAATTTCCAAGAAGTATGTAAATATCAGGAAGGTACTTTAAAAGAGAAGGGAGGGAGAGAGGAAGGGAGGAAGGAAGGAAGGAAGGAAGGAAGAAGAATTTCCAAGAAGTATGTAAATATCAGGAAGGTACTTTAAAAGAGAAGGGAGGGAGGGAGGGAGGAAGGAAGGAGGGAAGGAAGGAAGGAAGGAAGGAGAATTTCCAAGAAGTATGTAAATATCAGGAAGGTTCTTTAAAAGAGGAGGGAGAGAGGGAGGGAGGGAGGGAGGGAGGAAGGAAGGAAGGAAGGAACAGAATGACAGGGAGAAAGAGTGGAAGGAAGGAAAATAAATTTCAATTCTGAGGAAAAGTATTTTCTGGGGAATTCTGAGGAATTTTTTTTGACGGACAGGAAGGGATGGAGGGAGGGAAGGAGGAAGGACGGAATTTGTTTTGACGGAGAGAAAAAGGAAGGAAGGGAGGGAGGGAGGAAGCAAGGGGAGGAGGGAGGGAGGGAAGGAAGGAAGTGTTTTATGAGAGTACTGAAGTATTACTCACATAGCTTGACTGGAGTGATGCTGTCAAATTTAACACATCTATATAGTGTTATTAAATTAAGCTCCTTTCAGGTTCATTTGACTCCATCCAATATTTGAGCAGTGATATGGAAAAAGCCACTGACTTTTTCCAAGGAAATTTGCCACCTCACTGCAACCTGCCCCCATGAAGGTCTTCCAGCCAGGTGCCACTCAGCTTAACATTTCTAACGTTGCCTACGTACCCTTACTAAACTGGATTGAATTTACTTGTTTTATGCTTATTATTGCTATTTGAGTGGTGCCACCGCACCATCACAGCCTCATCATCAGGAGGCTGTGAGTTCGATCCTAGGTAGAGGCAGATATTTCTCTCTCTGGGCACAATGAGAATATATCCGCTGAATAAAACTCCGCACTGGCGACAGGAAAGGCATCTGGCCAGTAAACACTCAGCTCCATTCAGTTGCACAGACTACACCCCACAAGGGATTATGGAGTCATTAAAAGAAGATGATGTTTCTTATTATTGCTATTTCTAGCCTTATATGCTATGAAATAAGTAGAATGCACTTCTTTCTCCCCTGTGCATACAATTGTCTCTTGAGATTATTTTTGCTGTTTTAAGATTTCCTTCTATTAACCACAACATCAATACAATGGAGAATATTTCAATACATGTGGAGAAACAAATAATGTTGAAGGTTCAAAGGAAGTTTCAACAGATTTTAGTTCACTTTGCAGAAGATCTTGGGTTGCAAAACTAAAGCCATCTAAATTGCATGTGTATGCAATGCTGTGTATCCCCATGGTTGTAAAAAACGGTCATAAGTCACTTTTCCCGATGCCATTATAACTTCAAATGGCCACTAAACAAACTGTTATAAGTCGAGGACTACCTGTATTGGCCCTGCCCTGCCCTGCCCTGCCCTGCCCTTTCCTTTCCTTTCCTTTCCTTTCCTTTCCTTTCCTTTCCTTTCCTTTCCTTTCCTTTCCTTTCCTTCCCTTCCCTTCCCCTTCCCTTCCCTTCCCTTCCCTTTCCCTTTCCTTTCCTTGTCTTCCTTCCCTTCCCTTCTCCTCTTCTTCCTTCCCTTTCCTTCCCTTCCCTTCCCTTTCCTTGTCTTCCTTCCCTTCCCTTCCCTTCCCTTCCCTTCCCTTCCCTTCCCTTCCCTTCCCTTCCCTTTCCTTTCCTTTCCTTTCCTTTCCTTTCCTTCCCTTCCCTTCCCTTCCCTTCCCTTCCCTTCCCTTCCCTTCCCTTCCCTTTCCTTTTTTCTTTTTTCTTTTCGCTTTTTGGATTTTGTTTCTCTCTCATCTCTCCCTCCATCTGTCCCTCCTTCCCTCTCTTCCTCTGCCTCTCTCCCTTCTTCTCTCTCTCTCCCCTCTTTCCTCCCTCCCTCTCTCTTTTCACCCCCTCCCTTTCCCTCTCTCCCTTTCTCGCTCTCTCCCCTTCTCTCTCTTTCCCCTCCCTCCCTCTCTTTCTCTCTATCCCTCTCCCTCCCTCCACTCTTTTTTCTCCCCCCCCCCAATTTGTTGTTGTTGTTGTAGTGTGGCTTGAGCTACTTCTCTTATAGATAGTAATCCCGCTACCACCCAGCATTTGTATCCGTCCAGTGCGCTTCTTCCAAGCATAATGCTCGTGTTGATATTTCTTTCACAAAAATACGTATGGCAGATAAGTAGCCGCAGTGGGATATTTTTGCTGTGTGTCAAAGAGATATTAAAACAATAAAACTACATTGCCCTGGGATTTTAGCTTACAAGCCAAATGAAAACAACACAACAAAGATGAGATCATTTTGAAAGGTGGCAAGGCAGAAAAGTCCCCGGAAAACCAACAATATTACTGACAGAAAATATTTTTGAATTGCAACCTGTTCTTAAGTAGCCATGCTCCGACAACTTTAAATCAACCCCCATAGACTGTTGGAGTGATGGAAAGAGAACACAATTTGTCTTTCAAATTATCCATCACCTTGATAACTTACAGATCTAAGTGGAACATCTGGTTTATTACACATAAATAACTCTAAGGGTTGTGTGTGGGTTTTGTTTTTTTTTTAGAGTGGAAGGTGGACTGTTTTACTTTTTTCCTGCAGAATATAAATTGACCGAGATCATGAAAAACTGCATCTGTATCCATTTACTTTACATTTGAAGGATCCGGTTGTTCTTTTTTAATAAGACAAATCTGTGCATTGAAACATCTCAGGAGACGTTGGAGTTCAATGCAGACATATTCACAACTGCAGGACATTTCTGAATCACTTTAGTTCTTGTAGGATGTACAGATGGGTGTGTGTGTATGTGTGTGGCTGGGTGGGTGGATGGACAGACAGACAGATGGACGGAGGGACAGGTGGGTGGGTGAATGGATGGATAGATGGATAGATGGACGGTGGAATGGATGGATGGATGGATGGATGGATGGATGGATGGATGGATGGATGGATGGATGGACGGTGGAATGGATGGATGGATGGATGGATGGATGGACGGTGGAATGAATGGATGGATGGATGGTGTGGGTGGGTTGATAGGTGGATGGATGGACGGATGGATATGCATTAAACCTGTATGAGACATTCAGTCCTTCAAATTGATTCAAATCAGTTTGGACAGATTTGAAAGCAGCCCCAATAATTTCTTGAAGATGAACTTTGAATATATTTGGCTGATATGGAGCTGTCCAAATCTATTCATTTGCCTTGTGCAGATTCCTGAGTTTTAGTTGTCCAAACTGGCCTGAAACAAATTAGAATAGATTCGGATCAGAAATTCATTCCGAACAGATTTGGTGATTTATTTGAATCTCTTCTTTTTAAGAAGAGATTGGACAATCATTTGTCTGAAATGGTCTAGAAGTTTTCCTGCCTGAGCAGGGGGTTGGGACTAGAAGACCTCCAAGGTCCCTTCCAACTCCTATTCTATTCTATTCTATTCTATTCTATTCTATTCTATTCTATTCTATTCTATTCTATTCTATCCACCTGCACAAGGTAAACTATTTTAAAATTTATCGGATGGAAAAAGTAACCCCATTCTTTCTAATACTTCCCTTAGTCTGTTGCAGTTCATTTTAAGTACTATAATAAGGGACAGCAACTTTTAAAACAAAGATACAAAGCGTGGATATTTGAAGTATAGTATATTAGTAATGGATAACAGTAGCTGTGGACAAATTGAAAATGCAGATTTTTAAAATAATGAGGCCAAGCATTTGAAGAAAAAAAAAATCTGCCATAACAAGGATTCTTAACCATTGTGATTTTTCATTTTTGGTACTGACAGATATTTTGGGTATGTATAGAAGTGTACTAACTGGAACCTTATGAAGCAAGCATTTGTCACGTAGGATTGCTATTTTCTTTCTCCCTCCCTCCCTCCCTCCCTCCCTCCCTCCCTCCCTCCCTCCCTCCCTTCCTTCCTTCCTTCCTTCTTATAGTTCCACATTCCCCCAGCCCCAATCTTTTATAAGTAAATGAATTAGTCTTTCCAAGTAGTGGAAATAATTTTTTGTTCTTTTTTTTCCGAGTGAAATGTTATGCTGGGGGAGTTGTCAATATACTGTACCTGAGAATACATAAACACCGTATTCACGAATATTCTTATCAACACATTACGATCCATGTAGATATCAGATGATTGTTTATATGTCACTTGAATTAACTCATTACTTCTTTCTAATTAGTGGGAGAGCATCTTTTGCTGTTAGCTTGAAGTCCTTGTCAACGAGGGGAAAACATTATAATTATTATTATTATTTTTTTACTTGCAGTCAGATAGGGAGCTTTGCGGTGAGCCTACGTGAATGAGAGAGAGAGAGAGAAAGATAGGATTGTAAGGTTGTATGGCAAACCCTTTCTCATTTTGCAATGCATAATTGTGTGAAAAAGTGACAGAAATGCAATATTTGCAGGCGGGAATATTGGTGACACTGCCTTTTCAGATAAATGTTATCTATAATTTGAAAAGGGAGGTGAAATTGAAAAAGAAGTCTTGGGCAATTTGAGTTCTCCTGAAGATGAACATAAATGCATGTGTTTGCAGCAGGTAGTTATTTATTTATTTTTTTAAAAAAGACAAAAACAACAACTCTTCTCACAAATTCAGGGTTCTATGCTAATCCAAGCCTACGTTGGGGGTTTTTTTTTGGTCATGCAAATGGAAACCACCATGAAATATTAAATAATGAAAGGAAGCCATTTATTCAGTGAGGATGTGGGAATTCTGGAAACAATCTCAGTTTAATGAAGTTGTGTCAAAAAAAAAAAAAATTAGGGAAGATAATCCCAATTACTAATTTAAATGAGGGGAACCAAAGGCATCCAGATTGGGGTGAAATCCAGCAGGTTTTGATAGGTTCTGGAGAACCAGCAGCGGGAAATTTGAGTAGTTTGGAGAACCGGCAAATACAACCTCTGGCTGGCTCCAGAGTGGGAAGGGAATGGAGATTTTGCAGTATCCTTCCCCTGGAATGGGGAGGGAATGGAGATTTTGCAGTATCCTTCGCCCAGAATGGGGAGGGAATGGGGATTTTACAGTATCCTTCTACCGGAGTGGGGAGGGAATGGGGATTTTGCAGTATCCTTCCTCTGGAGTGGGGGGGGGAATGGGGATTTTGCAGTATCCTTCCCCTGGAGTGGGGAGGGAATGGAGATTTTGCAGTATCCTTCCCCTGCCATGCCCACCAAGCCACACTACGCCTACCAAGCCACGCCCACAGAACCGGTACTAAAAAAAATTGAATTTCACCACTGATCCAGATATATCTCCGTATTCAGGTTTGATAGAAACAAGACTAATCATCTGAGAGACATGGAGAGGAGATAGAATGTAGAAAGCCACTTATCAGCCATAAATCCTGGATGAATAACCTTGGGTCTACAAAGTTCCGTATTATTTCCAATCAGGGCCTCTAACATGAGATTATTCAACAGAAATCTGCATTGGACAGAATATCTTAATGAAGGAAGGCAAATATACGTGTCCCAGGATAATGTAGGATCGATTCTGAGTTGGAATTAAGGAGAAACTTCCTGATAGCGAGGACAGTTAATCAGTTGAACAGCTTGCCTTCAGAAATCATGAGCGCTCCATCACTGGAGGCTTTTAAAAAGAGACTGGACAGTCACTTGTCTGAAATGGTATAGGTCTCTGATGGTGAACCTATAGCACATTGTGATGGTGAACCTATGGCAAGAGCCTTGGTGGCGCAGCAGACTAAAGCACTGTTAAGTAACACCAGCTGCCTGCAATTACTGCAAGTTCAAATCTCACCAGGTTCAAGGTCGACTCAGCCTTCCATCCTTTCGAGGTAGGTAAAATGAGGACCCGGTTTGTGGGGGCAATAAGCTGACTTTGTATAAAAAAAAAAAGAACACCACTTTGGGGGGGGGCAAAAGCCCTACTAAGCAGATATATACAAAAGTATGAAGGTTATTGCTTAAAAGCATTGTAAGCCGCCCTGAGTCTCCGGAAAAGGGCGGCATATAAAACGAACCAATAAATAAATAAATAAATAAAATAAATATTGGTGGGCACACGAGCTCAGCTCCGATGCGCCAGCCAGCTGATCTTCAGGCCCACCGGAAGTCGGCAAACAGGCCATTTCTGGCCTCCAGAGGGCCTCCGGGCGGTTGGGGAAGGCCATTTTCGCCCTCCCCAAGCTCCTAGAAAGGCTCTGGAAGCTGGGGGAGAGAGAGAAACAGGCCTACCGGACCCACCGGGCCATCGCGTGACAGGCATGGGGGGGGGAGCGGGAAGCTCATGCACGGGGGCGGGGCGCATAGAATTATGGGTGTGGGCACGTGTGTGGGCAACCCCCCTTCCTCCCCCCTGCTCCTGGCACACGATGGCAAAAAGGTTAGCCATCACTGGTATAGGTTCTCCTTCTTGAGCAGGGGGCTGGACTAGAAGACCTCCAAGGTCCCTTCCAACTCTGTTATTCCATTCCATTCCATTCCATTCCATTCCATTCCATTCCATTCCATTCTATTCTTCTTCCTCTTCTGCTCCTATCATATCCTTTCCTATTCTCTTCCTTTTCCTTTTCCTTTTCCTCTTCCTCTTCCTATCCTCATCTGGACTAGAGGTCTTAGAAGCTTTCATGCTGAAGCCCATCCTCATGGAGCATTTGTATGTGTGCCTTAATATTTTCATATTAATATCTTAGTCTAGCTGCTGATGGAAACACCAGCACAGGACTCTCCACAGCTTACCATACAGTGTATGTTTGCACCGTATGTTCAAGAGAGGCTTGAAATTTGATAGCATGGATGGAGGACTTGGTGAACCTCTTGTGTTAGCCTCTTCAGTTCACGTGGATTCACAGCAGATTAGAATAAGAAAATTAGAAGTTGGAAGGGAAACAAAGCTCAGAAGACAAAACCTCTTGTCCCAGTGACCGACCGAGATTGGATCCTGCAACATTATCCTGGGACACATATATTCACCTTCATTTGGTTGGAATGGACCTTAAAGGTCTTCTGGTTCAACCCCCTGTCCAAGGCAGGAATTTCTGGAAGGCCACTCTGGAAGATCACGCTGGGATCTTTCTATTCCTGAAGTGTACGGCCTGCAAATGATGATCTAGTAGCATGTTCTTCCTGAGTTGAGCCTCCTCTTCCTCCTCCTCTTCTTCTTCTAGAAGAACTAGAACTCAACAACAGGAACGACTACAAGAGTTGCTGAGTACGGAGAATATGTAGTTGTTCACACATGGCTGAGCTATATTTGTTCCACGATGCCTCACCATTGGTAACATTAGCTTCGGTCTGAGAAGAGTTGTAGTTCAGCAACATCTGGGAGACCTTGGCCCCAAATGGATCCACTACAAATGACTTCGGTGATTGAATAGGAATAATAAAAGGGTAGCACAGATGACCCATTCAACTAATTAAGGGAATATGATAGATCTTCTTCTTCTTCTTCTTCTTCTTCTTCTTCTTCTTCTTCTTCTTCTTCTTCTTCTTCTTCTTCTTCTTCTTCTTCTTCTTCTTCTTCTTCTTCTTCTTCTTCTTCTTCTTCTTCTTCTCCTCCTTCTCCTCCTCCTCCTCCTCCTCCTCCTCCTCCTCCTCTTCCTCTTCCTCTTCCTCTTCCTCTTCCTCTTCCTCTTCCTCTTCCTCTTCTTCTTCTTCTTCTTCTTCTTCTTCTTCTTCTTCTTCTTCTTCTTCTTCTTCTTCTTCTTCTTCTTCTTCTTCTGCCATATCCATCATCGGACATTGGCGATCATGTTGTTGATCCTATTTTTATCAGCAGCTGCACGAAACAGGGCAGCTGAGTTTTGTCCAAACCGGTCCCTTAGATTTTGAAGCCATGATGTTCTTGTTCTGCCTGGACCTCATTTGCCTTCCATCTTTACCAGGAGGATTAAGTGAAGGATGCCGTATTTTTCGGGGTGTTCACATCACATGTCCAAAATATTCTAACTTTCGCTTTTTTATGGTTTTGATGATTCCCTTGGCTTTCCCAGACGGCTTATCCCCTCCTCATTAAGAACTCACAAAAAGATTACATGTAAAATCCCTCACAAATAAAAGATGTACTCTGCCTCTCCCCTCACCTTTAAATTTATTCTAGCTTTGGACCAAATAGCACTCAAGCATCTCAAACCATTACTTATCCTCTTCCATTCTATTTTTTTTCCCCTCAAAATTTTCTGGAGATTTCACTCTTGCTATCTGACACTTATGGCCAAGAAGAAGAAGGTGACATCGCTCGCCCTCCACATTCTGTATCTAGATTGATCTAGTTCAGGGGTCAGCAACCTGCGGCTCTGGAGCCGTATGTGGCTCTTTCACCCCTCTGCTGCAGCTCCCTGTCACTCAAAATATGCGTCACAATCGCCTGTGCGACACCCGCCGGCACCCAATTTATTAAGCTTTTCAACCCCCTGGTAGGCCAACCATGGATAAATCCAAGAAAAGAAAAAAGTTTCAGAAGAAAACAGAATGTTTAATTCAAATACATATGCTAGTTTTGTGGCCGCTCAAGAAATAGTCAGGCACGGGAAGGGTTTTGTGGCTCCCGGTGTTTTCTTTTCTGTGGGAAACGGGTCCAAATGCCTCTTTGAGTGTTTAAGGTTGCAGACCCCTGATCTAGTTAAACCAGATTCTGGCTAGCTGGGGAATTCTGGGAGTTGAAGTCCATATATCTTAAAATGGTGAAGGTTGAGGAACATATGACTCCAAGAAGCAAAATGGTTTATTAGACCATTGTTCATGTTCAGCTGGAATAAACCTTGATTCATTGAAAACAGTTCCAACCTCACCATATTGGATCTCACAATGGCATTGACTTTCCATAATTCATGGAACAATTCACCTAGTTTTGTTCATTTTTCTGAGCAGCTATCTCACTTTAAAAAAAAAACAGTAACAGTTAATTAATCAGGGCTGTGTCAATTTCCTTCTGCCCCGTCCATTTGTGGCAAGGTAATTAATCATCACCCCATCATGGGCAGAGAAAGGGGAACCTTCCGGGAGACATTTATCGTCCCTTTGAATGAACGAATAAATAAATAAATAAATAAGGGCCACATGCCACCTCACAGCAAATACATCTTGTCTTTCATAATATTTTATCGACACTTTTGCATGCTGTAATAGACAGCAGCAGGAAGCAGCTGTAGTTCAATGCAATATGAATATTAAAGGAACAAATCGGAGCGGATTTATAGGTTATTGCTTTTTCTGTTTATGCCAGTTTGGAGATTACACCAAGCAAATGAACAGTGAAAAATTACTCTTCCATGTGGGGAATGGTGATTAAATTTGTACCTTAATTAGGCTCTTCTTCTTCTTCTTCTTCTTCTTCTTCTTCTTCTTCTTCTTCTTCTTCTTCTTCTTCTTCTTTCTTCTTCTTCTTCTTCTTCTTCTCCTCCTCCTCCTCCTCCTCCTCCCCCTCTCCCTCTCCCTCTCCCTCTCCTCCTCCTCCTCCTCCTCCTCCTCCTTCTTCTTCTTCTTCTCCTTCCTCTTCCTCTTCTTCCTCTTCTTTTCCTCCTCCTCCTCCTCCTCCTCCTCCTCCTCCTCCTCCTCCTCCTCCTCCTCCTCCTCCTCCTCCTCCTCCTCCTCCCCATCTCCTTGTCCTTCTCTTTCCCCTATTTTTCTTTCCAGTGAATTTCAGATGAAGCTATGCAAAAAGCACCAAACTGCACTGCTTCATATTGGTATGGAGTTCAACTGAATTGCTTATCTTAAGCACATATTCTAAGAAAAAAAATAATGATGGAGCACCCACAACTTCAGGAGGCAAGCTGTTCCATTGCTTAAATGTTCTCACTGTCAGAAAATTTCTCCTTACTTCTAGGTTGAATCTATCTTTAAGAAGCTTCCACCCTTTACTGCTCAGTAGCACCTGGCTGGAAGACCATCATGGCGGGAGGTTGGTGTGAGAGGTGGCCAATTGAACCTTCAACGTTATACATTTCTCCAAATATGCCCCTCTGTTCAGATTTAAGTTCTGCCTTTCCCCTAGAAGCCATCTAGGATTCAGGATGGTTGAGTGCCAAGCGAGCGGTGCCCAGGAGGCCTAACAGAGAGATTCATTCATTGATTGTGGCAACACAACTTTCTTTTGACATATGGCACTCTTATGCAAATTGAGATCCGAGCTGGAATGCAAGCAATAATTGGCCATTAAAAGGGCTGTATGTTTTTATGGTTTGGATGGGAAATCTGCTTCCCTGTTGGATTTAGCATATGCTACTTTTTCATTTTTTCTTCGGGGCTTCAGAACTTGAAGATACAGTATATAATGCCAGCCTCACCTGGAACATCTCTGGCGTGATGGGCACATAAGTGTCTGGATTTTAAGTTTGTGTTGATTTTCACCCCCATATGTGCTAAAATTTATTGCCTGATGGCTCTCTGGGCAATTGTTTCTTTCATTTAGTATGAAAATGAGGACTAAATGTGTATATTAATATCATCTGGGATGAATTAGCACTCAACAACAGTTCAGGTGTGAACATAATGATACGAACTACGTTGGGGTGTTTATCTTCTCTGTTGCAAATATTCCTCTCTGTTGGCTTGTTCAGAATAACAGAGTTGGAAGAGACCTTGGAGGTCTTCTAGTCCAATCCCCTGCTTAACTTAAGCAGGAGACACTATACCAGTGATGGCTAACCTTTTTGTCATCGTGTGCCTGGAAGGAGGGGGCAGGAGTAGTTTGCACACACGCGTGCCCACACCCATAATTTTATGTGCCCTGCCCCGTGCATGCGTGTGTGACCTCCCCTCGCCCCCTGCTCCTGGCACGCGATGGCCCAGTATGCCCGTTTTTCTTTCTCACCTGGCTCCAGATCCTCTCTATGCATCTGGGGAGGGCAAAAACAGCCTTCCCCACCCCCTCGGAGGCCTTCCGTTTTTTGCTGTCCCCAGCCTCCATAGACTCTCTGGAGGCTGGGGACAGCAAAAAAGTCACTTCCTGTCCAACTGTAAGTTGGGAAATGGGCTGTTTCGGACCTTCGGAGGGCCTCCGAGGGGGTGGGGAAGGCTGTTTTCGCCCTCCTCAGATGCACAGAGAGGATCTGGAGCCAGGTAAGAAAGAAAAACGGGTCTTCTCCCCACCCCAGGCCCTCCGGAGGCAGGAAACAGCCTGTTTCCCTACTTCTGATGGGCCCAGAAGGTGCGAAAATGTGTGCACCAGAGCTGAGCTGGTGTGCCAGGTGACATGGCTCCATGTGCCACCTGTGGCATGCGTGCCATAGGTTCACCATCACGGCACTATACCATTCTGGACAAATGGCTGTCCAGTCTCTTCTTAACAACCTCCCATGATAGAGCTTTTTCAAAAAGGCAACTGGACCTTCTTCGTTTTTCCTTGAAGACATTTCACTTCTCATCCAAGAAGCTTCTTCAATTTCAGCCCCTACAACTTCTAGAGGTAAGCTGTCCCACTGATTAATTGTTCTCACTGTCAGGAAATTCCTTCCATCCTTTACTTCTTATCCTGCCTTCAGATACTTTGGAGAATAGGCTGACCCTTCTGCTTTGTGACAATTCCTCAAATATTGGAAGACTGCTATCATGTCACCCCAGTTCTTCTTTTCATTCAACTGGACATACCCAATCCTTGCAATCATTCTTCATATGTTTTAGCCTCCAGTCCCCTCATCGTCGTTGTAGTTTTTTTTTCTGCACTTTCTAGAGTCTCAACATTTTTCTTTTCTATCATGGTGTCCAAAACTGGATGCAGGATTCCAAGTGTGGCCTTACCAAGGCATTATAAAGTGGTATTAACACTTCACGTGATCTTGATTCTATCCCTCTGTTAATGCAGCCTAGGACAGCATTGGCTTTTTTTCAATCAGAACTCTGCCTAAATATCTCTTGTTCTCAAAATGCAGATTTTGAGGTTTTGGTCTATAAAACATCTCTCTTCCTCTATTCAGTGTTTTGTGACCCAGATGCTTTTTGGAGTTAATTTTAAGGTTGATTATACTATAATCATCTCCGAAGACATGGTTTAAATCATAATAGATTAAGGGCTAAATTCAATTTTCTCTGTCGTTCTGTCACCGTGGGTTCTCTTTAAAACTTTTGAGTTGAACAGAACATTTGTAGCTTAACAGGGCACTAAGTTAAATTTTCAGAAACTCTAGTTAAAAGAATTTCAGCCTTGGAGGGAACTGTGTGAACAATTGACTATAAGATTTGCCATTTCTTTGTTCATGCAACATGCTTTAGCCAAATGCTCAAGATGCTAAGCTGGTTACTATGAATCTTGATGCACATTGGATTTGGAGGTTAGTACGGTGGCTCAGTGGCTAAGACGCTGAGCTTGTCGATTGAAAGGTCGGCAGTTCAGCAGTTCGGATCCCTAGTGCCGCGTAATGGGGTGAGCTCCCATTCCTTGTCCCAGCTTCTGCCAATCTAGCAGTTCAAAAGCACATAAAAAATGCAAGTAGAAAAATAGGGACCACTTCGGTGGGAAGGGAACAGCGTTCTATGCACCTTTGGCATTTAGTCATGCCAGCCACATGACCACCGAGAAGTCTTCGGAGAGCGCTGGCTCTTCGGCTTTGAAATTGAGATGAGCATTGCCCCCTAGAGTCGGGAACGACTAGCACATATGTGCGAGGGGAACCTTTACCTTTATCTATGTTGTTTGAATGCAGATCATTAGTTTATTTGATGGTTCAGGGTATTCTGCAAATCCAGAAGATGGGCTAATTCATGTTATTGATATTATTTTCATGCATTTGCTAATGCCCTAATTTTGGATGGAGAAATATCCTATGAAACACTGGCAGAGTTTACACATTGAACCAGGATGTTAACAAATCATGGCTAAGCAAATCAGGACTTAGACTAATACCGGTATATTAATTAAGGTCTTCTAAAAGAGGCAGCAATATTATTTTTATTTATTTGTTGAATTTATTTGCTGCCCATCTCAAGGTGACCCTTTATGATGTTGAAAAGAATAAAATAATACAGAAACATGTATAGGAATTAACTACTATAAAAATACAAATTATACGCTGTAACTAAAAGAGTGAGGCATATTCATGTCTGAAAGCTGTCCAGAGCCACTTCTAGATGAGATGAGTGGCACACAGATCTAATAAATAAAATAATACATATTTTTTTAGCTACAGGAAGAACCCACTAATACTGTAGTATCACCTTACTCAGAGGTAAATTATACTTTAATGGTACGTTCTCAAAACCTTTTAGATATAGACTTGAAAAAAATATCACAGTCCTCTACAAAGATAGTGAAATCAAACACAATTTAGTTAAAAAGGGAATGTCATTGATTGCAAGCATAGATTTGCAGTCATCTTAGTTAATTAAATCACTGTGGGAGCAATAAATTAAGGCCTTTCTCCTTTGCTTGTTAAGATTGTGGTAATTGTGGCCTATTATTCTAGGAAAGGAAAAGAAATGGAGACCAGATGCTGCCCAAAATTAAATTCAGGTAATTTACCCTCTTTCCCCAAAAAATAAGACATCCCCTGATAATAAGCCCAATCGGGCTTTTGAGATAATGAGCCACCCCCCCTGAAAATAAGCCCTCCCCGAAAATATTTAAATGCATGTGCAGCCGGTCCCTGCCATTTCCTCTGGTTTCCTCCACGCGCCCCAAAATAATAAGACCTCCCCAAAAATAAGGCCAAGTGCTTATTTTGGGGTTCAAAAAATATAAGACAGGGTCTTATTTTTGGGGAAACACAGTAGCTGACCCTTTGCACCATTCAAGAACAGAAATGTAACTTCCTGATCCTTCCATCCATAATCACAAACTTCTATCTATAGCAAATCTACTCCAAATAATTGAGGGCCGATCGCAATTGTATTTGGGGATCCCAAAAAGAGAATTAAACAAACACAGACCTTACTCTGTGAACAGAAGTTTACTGATAAAACATGAAGTTTGCTTCCATGTTCAGTATTCTGCTTTTTCATCCCTCTGTCCAGCCCTCCAGCCATCCATAAAGTGATTAAATTCAGATTCCAGATGACCAACAAAATTGAAATGCTAAGAATAAAATACAAGCTGGGATTTGGTTTTGAGGGGGCAATTTCCCCCCCTATTTCCCCTTGCCCTCCTCTAACTAAGCTTTTTGTGTGTGCGACAAATAGGGAAAGGACTATTAAGAGAAAGCCATTCATTCAATTGTTGTTAGTTGCAAAGTCGTGTCCGACTCATCGCAACCCCATGGACAACTTTCCTCCAGGCCTTCCTGTCCTCTACCATCCCCTGGAGACCATTTAAGCTCACGCCGACTGCTTCAGTGACCCCATCCAGCCACCTCCTTCTCTGTCGTCCCCTTCTGCTTTTGCCCTCCATCGTTCCCAGCATTAGGCTCTTCTCCAGTGAGTCCTTCCTTCTCATTAGGTGGCCAAAGTATTTGAGTTTCATCTTCAGGATCTGGCCTTCTAAAGAGCAGTCAGGGTTGATCTCCTCTAGGACTGACCGGTTTGATCGCCTTGCAGTCCAAGGGACTCGCAGGAGTCTTTTCCAGCACCAGAGTTCAAAGGCCTCAATTTTTTGACGCTCATTCATTCAATACACGGGGCTTAATTATTTTGGAAAGTGTTAAAGGCTGAATTGGATATGAGTTTGAAGAATCTGAATACCAGGAGATTTTATATTTAAATACTCTATGTGCTCACCATTCCATCCAGTTGCTCGAGCCACAGTGGCGCAGTGGTTAGAGTGCAGTACTGCAGGCTACTTCTGCTGCCTGCCAACTGCCTGCAATTTGGCAGATAAAATCTCACTAGGCTCAAGGTTGACTCAGCCTTCCATCCTTCCGAGGTGGGTAAAATGGGGACCCAGATTGTTGGGGGCAAGAGGCTGACTCTGTAAACCACTTGGAGAGGGCTATAAAGCACTGTGAAGTGGCATATGAATCTAAGTGCTATTGCTATTGCTATAGGAGCTGTGGTGGCACAGTGGTTATAATGCAGTATTGCAGGCTAACTCTACCCACAGACTGAGGTTCAATCCTGACCAGCTCAAAGTTGACTCAGCCTTCCAACCTTCTGAAGTTAGTAAAATGAGGATTCAGGTTGTTGGGGGCAATATGCTGACTCTATAAACTGCTTAGAGGAGGCTGTAAAGCACTGTGAAGTGGTATATAAGTTTAAGTGCTATTGCTAGCTATCTAATGTCAATGTAGTTAATGGGATGTACTTAATATCAAACTATTCTCCAAAGCACCTGAGGGCAAGACAAGAAATAATGGATATAAACTAATCAAGAAGAGATCCAACCTAGAATTAAGGATAAATTTCCTGAGAGTGAGAACAATTTACCAGTGGAACAGCTTGCCTCCAGAAGTTGTGGATACTCCATCACTAAAGGCTTTCAAAAAGAGACTGGACAGCCCTTTGTCCATAATGTTATAGGGCCGTGATGGCAAACCTATGGCACATGTGCCACAGGTGGCATGCGGAGACATATTGGTGGGCACGCGAGCATTGCCCTAGCTCAGCTCCAGTGCGCACATCTGATTTTTGGGCCTTCTGGGCCCACCGGAAGTCAGCAAACAGGCCATTTCCGGCCTCTGGAGGACCTCCGGGGGGGGGGAAGGCTGTTTTTGCCCTCCCCAGGCTCCAAGAAAGCCCCTGGAGCCTGGGGAGGGCAAAAAAACAGATTTACTGGGCCCACCATGCCATTGCATGCCAAAAAGTGGGGGTTGGGTGCATTGAATTATGGGTATGGGCACACATGCACACAACCACCCGCATGCCTTCTGCTTTTGGCACGCGACGGCAAAAAGGTTAGCCATCATTGTTATAGGGCTTCCTGCTTGAGCAAGGAGTTAGGTTAGACTATCCCTTCCAACTGTTATTCTGTATTCTGTAATGTGTGATTCTTTTCCAACTCCAACCCCAGAATCCATCAAACCTCTAAACTGAATGGATTTTCCAAATTCAATTAATTTCACTGATTCATTGAATCAAATGAGATTCCCTCCACCATTTGCATGTGGAAAATGCTGTCATTTATTTGTAACCATTTCGGAAAAAATTGAAATTCAGCGTAATTCAACATTTTGAATCAAAGTACTAAATAAAAAGATACTTGATTTTCTGAATTAAATTGACAATCCTGATTCGATTGGAGTTGATCTATGCACCATATATCTGTCTACATGCATCTCATTTCTCCGTCATTTTTCACATGTTTCCAGGCACCCAGAACATACATGTCCTAAATTTTAAACCACTACTTCTCTTTCTCTTATGGACACAAAAAAAGGATTGGATCATATTTTTCGCTTTTTAATTTTTTTTTCCTTTTTTTTTTTTTGGTAGATAAAATATTAAGCAACAAAATAGTGGTGATATTGGTGCCCAGCTTTGAGATCCAAATAAAATCTTTTGTCATGTTGTTCAAAATGCTTTAATAGCATTAAAACTTAATATTTATGGTGCATTTTTCCTCAATGATATACTGAACACAAACTGTACAATGTACAGTTTTTTAGCCTTTTAAATTGTCAATGGGTTTTAGTTTGAATGTTTTAAATTTTGGGCCAAAGTCATATAATTCTTTTAAAAATTTTAAATTTTGTATTGGTATGTGTTTTAGTTCTGGCTGTGCACCGCCCTGAGTCCACTAGGAGAAGGGCGAGATACAAATTGAATAAAATAAATAAATAAATACAAAGGGATGTGGTGGCTCAGTGGCTAAGACGCTGAGCTTGTCAATCGAAAGGTCAGTAGTTCAGCAGTACGAATCCCTAGTGCCGCGTAATGGGGTGAGCTCCCCTTACTTGTCCCAGCTTCTGCCAACCTAGCACTTCGAAAGCACGTCAAAAATGCAAGTAGAAAAATAGGGACCACCTTTGGTGGGAAGGTAACAGCGTTCCGTGCGTCTTTGGCATTGAGTCATGCCGGCCACATGATCACGGAGATGTCTTTGGACAGCGCTGGCTCTTCGGCTTTGAAACGGAGATGAGCACCGCCCCCTAGAGTCGGGAACGACTAGCACATATGTGCAAGGGGAACCTTTACCTTTTACCCAACTGTACAACTTCTGTAAATTTTGTGCCCATTTACTAATATTATATCCCCCCCTTTTTCCTGCTTGTCCATTTTCTCTCTTTTTAATAATATATTTTTTAATAAAAAGTAATGAGTCCCTGTTCAGTCCTATAGTTGAAGCCACCATCTTGAGACCCTCCTCCCAGTGGATTCCATGAGTTAGACCAGGGGTCTCCAAATTTGGCAAGTTTAAGACTTGTGAACTTCAACTCCCAGAATTCCTCAGGGGAATTCTGGGAGTTGAAGTCCCCAAGTCTTAAAGTTGCCAAGTTTGGAGATCCCTGGCTTAGACTTGACAAGGGTTCCTCTAGCCTAGGGATGCATCTTCTGGTGGGAGGGAATGCAATTTTGGCACATGTTTTAATTATGTTTCAGTCTTTTTTAAAAAAAACATATCTAATGGAAGTACAAGATCTGGTTTGGTAGCATACTCGTTTTCTATTCAGAAAAAGAGTATTCTATTTATTTGTCTTATTTATTTATCGGAATTTGTCAAACAAAAACAAGAACAAGAATAAGAGAATATCTATGAATCATTAGTTGTATTTCCTTATTTTGATTGAGGTTTAACTTGGTAATGTCATTGTGTTTGTTGGTTAAGAGGTAGGCTTTAAACAGGTGGGCAACTATGGCCCTATAGAGTAGAATAGAATAGAATAGAATAGAATAAAATAGAATAGAATAGAATGGAATGGAATGGAATGGAATGGAATGGAATGGAATGGAATGGAATGGAATGGAATTCTTTATTGGCCAAGTGTGACTGGACACACAAGGAATTTGTCTTTGATGCATATGCTTTCAGTGTATATAAAAAGATACATTCGTTAAGAATCATTAGAATAGAATAGAATAGAATAGAATAGAATAGAATAGAATAGAATAGAATAGAATAGAATAGAAATTCTTTATTGGCGAAGTGTGATTGGACACACAAGGAATTTGTCTTTGGTGCATATGCTCTCAGTGTACATAAGGAGAATAAAATACATCCATCAAGAATAAAAAGATACAACATTTAGTGATAGTCTAGGTTACTAATAAGCTATCAAACCATACTAGGAAACAAATAAAAACAATATAAATTGAAAGATACAAGCAACATGGTTATAGTAATAAGTGGGAAGAGATAGAGAGTAAGGAAGAGAATAATAATAGTAATACAGTCTTAGTAAATTATTTGACATTGTTGTAGAAATTATTTGTTTAGCAGAGTGATGGCATTCAGGAAAAAACTGTCCTTGTGTCTAGTTGTTCTGGTGTGCAGTGCGCTATAGCGTCTTTTTGAAGGTAGAAGTTGAAACCATTTATGTCCAGGATGTGAGGGATCTGTAGATATTTTCACAGCCCTCTTTTTGACTTGTGCAGTATACAGATCCTCAATGGAAGGCAGGTTGGTAGCCATTGTTTTGTCTGCAGTTCTAATTATCCGTTGAAGTTTGTGTCTGTCTTGTTGGGTTGCAGAGCCAAACCAGACAGTTATAGAGGTGCAGATGACAGACTCAATAATTCCTCTGTAGAACTGAATCAGCAGAAGTTTATGGACTTCAACTTGGGCCAACTTCAACTGCTGAGCCATTTCTGAGTTGAAGTCCAGAGGTTCTAAAGGGGACATGGTTGCCCACCCCTGCTCTGAAATCAACTCTGTTCATTTAGGCAGAATGCTCATTACATGCTTGCTTGTTGCTTAGTCTGTGGCTCACTTATTCCCACATACTTATAAAAACTAATATTGTGTTTTCTCTATCACCGTACTTCAGGATTTAAATATGCACAACCGCTTAAATATGTATGAGATAGAGTTAAAGAATGAATTTTCGCTGATCTCTCCTGAAACTCAGTTAAGCTGTGTGAGACATAGATTCAATGCATTCATTATGCTAAGCCATGATGAGCTTAACCTAACTTTGTTGAATAAGTGACAATTTACCAGATCCACACAATACACTAAAGCCTGGCTTACATATCATGGTAACTAGGTTCTTCAACCAAGTACAACACATTTATCTTGGTGGGATGTATGGATTTGGCTACTGTTTAGTTAACTCCAAGGGCTACCATTGGATAAATGAATTTTAATTGGATTATAAATCAATCTTGCAGAAGTGAAAAAGCTTTCTAAGACACCTTGTTAAAAATTTTAAGCTTTCTTTAGAACGTAATCCCAGTAGTTACCTTTAATTTTAGACAGAACCTCGGTTCCATTGTAATTATGCCATACTTTCCCTTCCAGTTCTGCAGAAAAATTTAGCTAATCTAATCAATTAAAAAGAAACTTTGTAGAACTTTTGCATGAATTAGAACTTCCTAATTAATCACAGCATTTCAATTCAGACAAAATGTTTGTTGACTCCGAGATAGTTTTACACCTTGACATAAAAGTAAAAAAGTCATTCATGAAAGTCCATGGGACAAAAAAGATACCTTTGCAGTGTTTTATTTTATAAACGTATCTTATTTTTTAAATTTAATTTGTACATTGCCTGACTTCAAGCAACTCACACAAGGACACACAAGGAATTTGTCTTGGTGCATATGCTCTCAGTGTACATACAAGGAAAAGATAGGTTCATCAAGAATCACAAGGTACAACACTTAATGATAGTCATAGAGTACAAATAAGCAATCAGGAAACAATATCAATATAAATCGTAAGGATACAAGCAACTAAATTACAGTCATACAATCATAAGTGGGAGGAGATGGGTGGTAGGAACTATGAGAAGATTAATAGTAATGCAGACTTAATGAATAGTGTGACAGTGTTGAGGGAATTATTTGTTTAGCAGAGTGATGGCGTTTGGGAAAAAACTGTCCTTGTGTCTAGTTGTTCTGGTGTGCAGTGCTCTATAGCGTCGTTTTGAGGGTAGGAGTTGAAACAGTTTATGTCCAGGATGCGAGGGGTCTGTAAATATTTTCACAGCCCTCTTTCTGACTCGTGCAGTAGACAGGTCCTCAATGGAAGGCAGGTTGGTAGCCATTGTTTTTTCTGCAGTTCTAATTATCCTCTGAGGTCTGTGTCCGTCTTGTTGGGTTGCAGAGCCAAACCAGACCGTAAATAAATGAAGATTTTGAGATGAAGCTTGTATCAGAGTTTTTGATTGGAGTTGGGTTGTTCTGGAATGCTGACAGGTTAGACTAGAATACCTCGAAGGTCCCTATGATTGTATTTTCTATATGAGACAAATTAAATCGAATTAAGTTAGATTTCACTGTAGTGGGAAAAGAGGTCAGCTCCTAGTCTGCCTCCTGTCTGAATTCCATTTAAAAAGTTTCCTAGGTCCTTCCTGTGGAAGTGAAGGTTTCACATGATCATGTTTATGATGGAGGAGATGTTATGTTTATGAGGAAAAGTTAACCATCTGAGGCTGGATCAGTCCATCCGCCAAAACAAAGAGCAGACAGAAACGATATCTCTTCGGCTGTCAGATTTTTGTTACCGTTTCTTCCGTTTCTTCTGATGAAGAAGCATTTCATCCTAGGAACAAGTCTTTGAAGACTCTGATTAGTGAGATTTATGAACAAGAATGTTAAAGTAACAACAGGAGAGTTCTGGAGAGAGAATTATATTTTAAAATGAAAAAGCTATCTGTAAGGCAGAGGATTCTCTGGTGCTTATTTCTAGCGCTTCTTTGAAATTAAAAAAAAAAAAATGAGCGGGAGGTTTATGTCTCTGGTGAACGTGGGTGGCCTGCTCCTATTGATTGTTTTTGGAAATAGTTGCTAGACTCCTTTGCAAGGTGAGAAATGGTTCTCAAGGTGCCCAAAGAGAATTTTTAGCCTTTTATGTAGAATGGGAAGGGGATTAAAAAAAGGATGCAAAGAGTATGAATATTGATTATTACAAACATAATTGCACTTGGTACCAGCACTTTCTGGATTTCTTTCGTAATGGTTTTTGAACTCTTCTATAATAAATCATTTATCAGAAGTTCCCAGATTCATGTCTCCTTCTCCTTCTCCTTCTCCTTCTCCTTCTCCTTCTCCTTCTCCTTCTCCTTCTCCTTCTCCTTCTCCTTCTCCTTCTCCTTCTCCTTCTCCTTCTTCCGCTTCCTCTTCTTCTTCTTCCTCTTCCTCTTCCTCTTCCTCTTCTTCTCCTTCTCCTTTTTTTCTTCTTCTTCTCCTTCTTCTCCTTCTTCTCCTCCTCCTTCTTTTTCTTCTTCTCCCCCTCCTCCTCCTCCTCCTCCTCCCTAGCACATTCCCACAAATGCAGGGTCCACTTTTCATATCATTGAATGCCACTCATTAGTTTCAGACTAGCCAGCCAGGTAGAAAACCTGACTCCTGTTCTACTCATTTCCTCAGCTTCTTTAAACCAAATATGAACTAGACAGCTCTTTAATTAAAGGATGCCTTCAAATAAAACATCAAATCTTCATGTCAGTTTACTGGCCAACATTTACAGTTCTATGGTGAAATTAGAAAACTAGCACGAAGTTGTAAATCTATCACTGAAATCCACATGTAAAGACTATGGTTAATATTAACAGATTCTGATATAGTACAATGACATTCGTGTAAAGACAATTTGCTAAGAGTTGCCTTCAATTATATTACTGGCTTTGTTTGTTTGTTTGTTTGTTTGTCATATATATTTAGCCACCCAACTCACATTAACGTGACTCCAAGCGGCTTACAACATTTAAAAAATACACCATATAATAAAATGTGATTAAAGAACATTCAACCCCCCCCCCTTTTCCTTGCACCCAGAAAACCACTGAAGTCCATACATCTTAAAGTCCACAAGGTTGGAGCTGAAGTCCATGCATCTTAAAGTCCACAAGGTTGAGAAACACTGGTCTACTGAGTGGAAATGACACACACCAGCTTTGTCCTATTCATCCCAACTGGAATTTGTTTCATCCCCAATTCAGGTCAACCAAAACAGGCCACCTTCAACTTCTACCGAACTGCAGCTGACCCAAAGATCTATGAGAACCCAGAAATATGTCAATGAAGACTCAGTCATCCAGGCCAAAGGTATCTAAAAGGTTGAATCACGGCAACTGGACCAAAATTTGCCATAAAAAGGTTGCCATGATTCAACCTTTTAGAACCCAGAAATGGATTTGTGCTGGGTTTGAAACCAAGACTTTTCTCCCCTAGGTAACACACCACACCTTATTCTTGCCCTCCGTTGTTCATTTGAGAATATGACAAATTTGAGAAAGCAGACTTCATTGAGAAAGGCTAAGCCTTGATTCTGTTGAATGTGGAATGGTCCAGCATCTTCTCCTTTCGGAAACAGAAGGAAGAAAAGTATCAACCACCTGTTGTATTTTTGTCTTTTTTTTTTTAATAGTGCCGGGTTTCCCGTATCCAGCTGCAACTGCGGCTGCCGCGTACCGAGGGGCCCACCTTCGAGGCAGAGGTCGCACCGTCTACAACACATTTCGAGCTGCAGCACCCCCGCCACCGATTCCAGCTTACGGCGGGTAAGTCGCTGTAGCCCTGGGCTTCTTCAGCCTGTCGCTCTGCAGTTTCCATCTTCTAACTTCCCACAGGGAGGAGCCCCCCCAAAAAAATTAATAATAATAATAAGGCAATCGAGCATTTGTGAATGCCAGGTGCGACCATTTTGTTTCGCCGCACCAACCTTGCCCAGCGTGCCGCCAGTCTCCGTCGCCTGAAGTGGATCACCTTGCACACGGGGGTTGACAAATGATAGTAATTTGCCCTGTCATGGTTGGTGGCTTTCAAGCATTTTGTGCGTCCCATGTTGTTATGCAAATTCCCCTTGAGAAGGAACACCAGGGAGAGGAAACGCATGGGAGCTGAGCTGTGTTGGAGGGCGATGGCAAACATCTGGTTCTTGAGGAGGTGGAATCATATTTTAAATCTATTTTTAAAGGGGGAGGGAAGTGAACGTTTGACTTGTAACACAGAAGGATTTAGTGCATTAATACAGTTAACAGCAAAATGATGGCTACATAGGATGCTTGTAGGGATGCGGTGGCTCAGTGGCTAAGACGCTGAGCTTGTCAATCAAAAGGTTGGCAGTTCAGCAGTTCGAATCCCTAGTGCCGCATAATGGGGTGAGCTCCCGTTACTTGTCCCAGCTTCTGCCAACCTAGCAGTTCAAAAGCACATAAAAAATGCAATTAGAAAAATAGGGACCACTTTGGTGGGAAGGGAACAGCGTTCCATGCACCTTTGGCGTTGAGTCATGCCGGCCACATGACCACAGAGACGTCTTCAGATACTGCTGGTTCTTTGGTTTTGAAACGGAGATGAGCACCGCCCCCTAGAGTTGGGAACGATTAGCACATACCTTTAGAATGCTTGTGAATCCTTTAAGGTTAATGCTTGTGGAGAACTGCCCATCCAAAGACATACATTGTTGGGGGAAATAATAGATGTTGTGCTTATTGTCTCTGAAAATAGCTCACATGTATTTCTCCCATACAATAAAATGTTTATTCACTCAACTAGGAGATTAAGAAGAAGACAATTCCAATAGGGTTCGGAGTCTCCAAATTTGGCAATTTTAAAACTTGTAGATTTCAATTCCCAGCGTTCCTTAGCCAGCCATGTTGAGTTTAAAGATCCATGCAATAGGATACAAACTGTTAGAGATGACCCATTCTAGACATTCATGAATTCATCCAATGATAGAAAATTTAGCTCATTCCTCTTAGGCTTTTCTCTGTCCTCTATACATTTCTTAAAGCATCAGGGCAAAATATAGAGAATTATGGTCTCTATCTTTCTTGAAACAGAAGAATAAGTCTGGAGAGAAGTTAATTTTGCTGATTTGCAAAGTGTATCAGAAGCCATGACAGTAACAGGACGGCAGATCAATTTGTACAGTCCTCCCTCTTCCCCTTTCCATCTTTTGAATTGTTTGAATTTGAAAAAGAAGAATACCTCTATGAAATAGAATGGCTGGCCAAATCACTGATCTTCTACTGCTGAAAGTAGATTTATTTGATTCTGAGACTCTCCACCCAGACCTAGTCAAGTGATCTAAGGGGCAAGGAAGGATCTCAGCATTGTAAAAAGAGTGTAAATCTATTTGCAATAGCTTGATAGGACATAATGAACAGAAGAAACAATGAAACACAAAGGAGACTCCATTTCAAAGCTTAGGAAAACTCCATATAAATCTGAAATTGTTATTTTTCACACTGTCTTGAAAGGGTGCAGCAAAATATATCAGTAGGCAGTCTCAGACAATCAGCTAGTTCCATATTATTCGTTGCTAGTTGGAATTTTGACTTGTCTATATTTGTTAATCTAAAAATCCTTGTTTCTGAACAAGTCAAGTAAATGCGAGACTACATACTTATTTTATTCCCCACCCATTTTATCATGGTTCAGCTAAGCTTAGAAAACGATGGACAGAAATCTACCGAACTGTTGAAAATTTTGCTCTGACTTTATCCTTGTTATGGCCGTCCACACTTTTCTTACTTATAATTACAAGGGCTACAGGTAGCCCTTGACTTATGACCATCATAGAGCCTGCCCATCACAATTGTAAGTTGTGACTGTCATAAAGCAGATCACCCACGTGACCAACCTGATCTTACAACCTTTATAGCAGTAGTTGTTAAGCGAACACCCAAAGTCATAAAGCCAACGCTAAGTTGAAAAATTAATGAACAAGTTGTTTGCTGTGGGCCATTTTTTTTTTTTAAATTGATTTATATGCTTTTACGGAAAACCAGAAGTAAATGCCAACAATGTGACCATGGTGGAGTGGGGCATGGGCAGCCATCAGAATTTTAGAACCAGGTGATAAGTACACCTGGGGAGATCTATCATAACCTTGAACAGTCGCTAAGTGACTGTAAGAGATGACCAGGCTGAGCCCAAGAGAGGGGTCAAACACATCATCAGCTTCAAGTCCCTTCATGCCCACAAAAGATCTAACTCCAGCCAACTGTGAATTCCTTATCTACCACCAATTTGCTTTGGCTGTTAGTAGTTCAAATTCTTATAGACAGCTTTAGCTGTCTTTCCATTCATCTGAACTGCCTGTATTTTCTGATTTCCCTGGGGCTTGAAAGCAACTGGTTATAAGTGGAGGACTATCTGTAGGGAGGTGATTTTGATTTTGATTGTGATTGATTCAGAGGAGGCTGTGTGTTTTAAATCTTCCCAATAATAAATTCTTAAAACTTCTTTTTTTTCAAGTAGGATACTCATCTTGAGTTAGAAGAAAGCCATTTTAACAAATGGAGAACAGATGTACAATTATTATACTGGAAAAAAAGCACTGTTTGATGGAATGTTGAGAACAGTTGCAAAATATAATGACATAATATACAATATGTTGTTTTCAGAATTACATTCCATCATTTTTTTTTTCTGTTGCATTTGTTTTCTCTCTCACATACATAAAATCAGAATCAGAAGATGCTTTCGTCCCAACGGAGAACAACATTTAATGGCTTGTCATTAATCCTGGACTGTAGTAGAAAGAGAGAGAGTGATCTGTCAGTTTTTTAGACAAATACATATTATTTCTTTCCGTCAAATGTTCTGTGAATAATAAAAAAAGAATACTTCTTTATTGTCCTATACAACTTTTCTACACAGACAGGTTTTGGAAAACAACTTTTTCACAGAGAAAATCCAATTCCTAAAACTCTCTGTGTTTTTTAAAAATGTAACTACTCTTAAAATGGGTTTCTGACTTATTCTCTCATGTAAATCCCTCAAAAAATATCCTGTGCTGTACATTTTTTTCCTCCAGAAAGTAAATAAGCTGAGAACTACAAGTTTTATATTCTTAGGGTGCTTCTATATTGACTTCAAGGGATGCAGTGACTCAGTGGCTAAGACGCTGAACTTGTCGATCGAAAGATCGGCAGTTCAGCAGTTCGAATCCCTGGTGCCGCGTAACAGGATGAGTTCCCGTTAGTTGTCCCAGCTTCTGCCAACCTAGCAGTTCGAAAGCACGTAAAAAATGCAAGTAGAAAAATAGGGACCACCTTTGGTGGGAAGCTAATGGCGTTCCGTGCGCCTTTGGCATTTAGTCATGCCGGCCACATGACCATGGAGACGTCTTCAGACAGTGCTGGCTCTTCGGCTTTGAAGCAGAGATGAGCACCGCCCCATAGAGTTGGGAACGTCGAACACATATGTGCTAGGGGAACCTTTCACTTTTTATATTTACTCCAAGGTACAATGTGTTAAATATAATTCAAGATACCAGAACAGAGGACCAGGTAACAACTAGGAGATTGAAATTAAAAGGAAAGAGATTCAGGGTGAATCCCTTAAGTTTTCCTGAAATCCTCTTCAAGGCCACCTTGAGTCTCTTGATGATAGGATGACCCTCAAAATTGAATTAATAAGAATGCATGCATTTTAAGGAATTTCTCAACAATAAGAGCTCTGAGATAATGGAACAGTAGTTCAAGGACAGTAGTGATTATACTTTGTTGAAGGTTTTCAAATGGGGGCTGGATGACCCACGAGTCATTCATACTTTAGTGCAGTGTTTTCTCAACCTTGGTAACTTTAAGATGTGTAGGCTTTGACTCCCAGAATTCCCTAGCTAGCTGTTCTAAGCAGGGGTGGACTTCAAAAATTTTAGCAAGGGGTTCTTTGCCCGGTTGCTGGGTGGGTGTGGCCAAGGTGGGTGTGGCCTAGTCAGCCTCCTGCACCATGGCTGGCGGGGGCATTTTTGCCCTCCCCAGGCTCCGGAGGCTTTCCTCGAGCCTCCGGGAGTGTGAAAATGGCCTCCCCAGGCTCCAGAGGCCCTACCAAACTTCCAGTAGGCCCGTTTTTTCGCCCTCCCCGAGCCTCCGCACATGCCCTACACTTATCTGCATCCAAAACAGGCCGTGCGGGGACTGCTAGGAGGGGAGAGGCAGCCAGGAGTGGGATTTGGGAATTCTCCGAACTGCACAGAATCTTAGCTAGAGGTTCCCCTGAACCCCTGCGAACCCCTAACAGCCCACCCCTGGTTCAAAGTCTTAAAGCTTCCAAGGTTGAGAAACCCTGCACCAAAGACACATTCTGGTGAGAAAGAACGTGGCTCCACCATGAGTCCAAATAAGCTCAGAAGACTAAACCTCTGGTCCCGGTGACCAACCCAGATTGGATCCTGCAACCCTATCCTGGGACACGGACATTTGCCTTCGTTCTTGAGAAACATTGTTTTCCAGTACAAAGCAGAGGGTTGGATAAGATTATTTAGACGATGTTTCCAACTCAGCCATTCTCTGACCAGGTCCCAACATCTCCATTAGACAGATGGGCCATCTTAGATAGCAAATGTTGTGAGGCACAGAAGGGGAGAACATGCTGAAGCTGGTGCATTGTGGGCTAGAATAATTACCTAGAACCGTGATGGCTGAACCTATGGCACGTGTGCCTGAAGTGGCATGTGGAGCCATGTGGCCCGTTACGCTCAGCGTCACCCGTTCCTCTTCTGGGTTTCTGGTGTGCATGCACACATGATGATCAGCTGGCCTTTGTGTGTGCGGCAGTGCCAGAAGAACTGGTCTTCCGTTTTCCGACGTGAAAACGGCCAGCTGATCGGCACATGCGCATGCATGTCAATAACCAGAAGACTCACTTGCCGGTGCGTATGCACACGCCAAAAACTGAAAGTACCTTATTCGGTGCGCGCATGCCCTCTGGGCAGCTCTTCTCCCTGGTCGTGGTCCTGATAAGCGCGCATGCAAAATGTGCCCTTTTTGGCACTTGGTGCCCCATGCGCGTGCACACATACACTCCCTTTTCAGCACTCTTTGCTGAAAAGATTTGCCATCACTGACCTAGAACCTCCAGAAAAGCAATTCCACAGCTAGTATGAAATAAGAATCAGTTGTCAGTGCAGGTGAGTTTTACTTGTGGAGTAAGAGTAAGAGTAGGTTAAATGAGGACCCAGTTTGTGGGGGCAATAAGCTGACTTTGTATAAATATACAAAAGTATGAAGGCTATTGCTTAACGCACTGTAAACCACCCTGAGTCTCCGGAGAAGGGCAGCATATAAATCAAATTAAAAAAAAAAAAAGAGCGCGAAGGACATTATCCTGTCCTGGCTAGGCAAGACAGCTGGAAATTCTAGATGGTATCTATCAAGCACTCAGTGGAAATAGCTGGATTAATCTGAAATCTTCAGGCAGGACCAAGCCAATTCTTCTCCTTGGCTTTGTATTCACAATAAAACAAATAATAATTGCATTCACAATTGTTAATGATGTATTAAAAAATATGCTATGCCAGGGGTGAAATCCTACCAGTTTGGACTGGTTCGGGCGATCCGCTAGGGATTATGGGCATCAGTTCCCTGAACCGGTAGTAATTGGCCCCACCCACCCATGCCCAGCCGGTCGCCACTCACCTCTTCCGGCCGCTTGATATTCCACAGAATTCAAGGTTAAATGCAGCAGAGAGAATGCTAACTTTTCTCCCTCCATTCAGAACAGAGCTGCTGCAGTCTGTCCCTTTAAGGTAGTCCCCAGGAGGGAGGGGCCCAGGAGGGAACCATAAAGGGAGCAGCAACTCTGTTCTGAATGGAGGGAGAAAAGTTAGCCTTCTCTCTGCCACAGAATTCAAAGTTAAATGCAGCAGAGAGAATGCTAACTTTTCTTCCTCCATTCAAAATGGAGCTGCTGCAGCCTGTCCCTTTTAAGATAGCTGGCCGGCGAGCGCATGCGCGCTGGAGCTGAGCTAGGGCAACTCTCACGTGCCCACAGATATGGCTGTGCGTGCTACGCCATCTGATGTGCTTCGCCATCATGGCCTTATACCCATTTTGCCCATTGGTGAAATCTTTTTTTTTTCCCCTGCCAAAATTAGACGTTTCAAGATTGATGTCAGCTCTTTGAAGTATGCAGGGCCAAGAAACAGACAAAATGGGGATTGTAGAAATGATATTTATTATTGTGGGGTGAAATAAGAGGATCTTCAAAGCCTATCAACGCTTCTCTCTACACTTCTCCCCCCCTCCTCCCCCCGCAACAAAACCAGGGCAGGATCAGTTAGAGATTAATTATCTTGCTTATTTAGAGTTTCTTCCTCAGGTTTTCCTTCAGGACCAAGTTATCTTCTCTGAAACTTTCCTCATTATGGTTGCTCAGTTTTTTTTCCCCCTCAGTCCCATGTCCTACCTCTGTATTCTTCCACATAATCTCCCTACTGCCATTTTTCCTCACAACGGCATTCCGGTGAGGTAAATTGGAATGAGTGAGAACAACCGGCACAAATTTATCAATTTGGTGGCTGAGAAGAGAATTAAACTTGGGGTTTAATTGCTTTCAGAACATGTAACATCCTTACATATTCCCCAGGATTCATCCGAAGCAGCCCTTTACGTGCGAAATATTTGGGATGAATGGTGATGCGGATTATTAGAACGAGTGCCGTATTGCTACCCAGAGACCTTTGTAGCTCCGCATTTCAGGGGAATATTTTGGGAGAAAAATAACAAGAAAAGTTGTCTTTATCGAGACTGGTCTTTTTTGACAGATAATTCCTGTTATCTGAAAGGCGTTCCATATTCCTTAGAACACAACTTGAAATACAGGTTTAAACAAATTCTAAGCAGGTTGAAGAACCAGCTTCTCCCAGCTGAAGGTGTTCAATTAGGACCTTTCATCTTCCCCGCAATGCATGACGATCTGAGGTGACACCAACAAAAATGTGTAAAAGTATGTTTCTTTGTGCAAAATAAAAAAAGGGTTGCCAAGAGTTGGGTAGTCCCATAGAAGAGGAGTGTATCACTCCATCTGGTACCATAGTGGTATGGAACAGACTACAGATAGTCCTTGACTTACAACAGTTGATTTAGTAACCTCACAAAGTTGCAACCACACTGAAAAAAAGTGACCCATGACCATTTTCCACACTGTCTTCACTTTTTTTTCCCCCTTGCAACCATTGCAGCATCACGTAATCAAATTTCAGACACTTGGCAACTGATTCATATTTATGATGGTTGCAGTGTCCCGGGATCATGTAATCCTCTTTTGTGATCTTCTGACAAAAGCAAAGTCAATGGGGAAGCCAGGTTCACTTAATGACTTTGTTGATAAATGGTAATAACTGCAGGGATTCCCTTAACAAGCAAGGTTGTAAAATAGGGGGGTGGAATTCACTTACCACTGTCTCGCTTAGCAATGGAAATGTCGGGCTTAATTGTGGTCGTAAGTCGAGGACTACCTCTACATACA
The DNA here is from genome assembly GCF_029215685.1 of Pituophis catenifer annectens. Lineage (NCBI taxonomy): Eukaryota > Metazoa > Chordata > Lepidosauria > Squamata > Colubridae > Pituophis > Pituophis catenifer. Next base: position 6,217,579 of record NW_027256896.1, on the reverse strand, counting down.
ACCCGGTCCCCTGGTCTCCAACACTAGTGATAACATCATGGCTGGCATCTAGACTAGCGAAGAACGTTTTGCTCCCCTTAGAGATGAACCCAATTAGCCTCCCCTTGCGATGCGATGGCTGAGTGCCTAAGACACCGAGCTTGTCGATCGAAAGATCAGCAGTTCAGCGGTTCGAATCCTTAATGCCACATAACAGGGTGAGCTCCCGTTCCTTGTCCCAGCTCCTGCCAACCCAGCAGTTCGAAAGCACGTAAAAAAATGCAAGTAGAAAAATAGGGGCCACCTTTGGTGAGAAGGTCACAGCGTTCCCTGTGCCTTTGGAATTTAGTCATGCCGGCCACATGACCACGGAGACGTCTTTGGACAGCGCTGGCTCTTCGGCTTTGAAACGGAGATGAGCACCGCCCCCTAGAGTCGGGAATGACTGGCACATATGTGCGAGGGGAACCTTTACCTTTACTGTGACTCAGCTTCATCACCACGTATGAAGGGGCCTCTTCTGCCTAGAAATGGAACAGGTGTTGTTCTAGAATGACAACAAAGCAGCCTGGGGTATTGCATCTGTAACGACCTGTAAAATTTGGACAAGTTAGTTTAGATGCTGTGGGGAGATCTGAAACTCAGAGGTGAAAATCCTAGCTTGGTATATTGAAAGATGCACTCCCAGCACAAAACACCAGAAAAAAAAAAATAAGGAACTTCCAGACCCCATTTGAGATAAGGAAAGAGTGCCCCCCCCACCTTATGTGAATTTTATAATGTTATCTATATCTGTACATATTCTTTGTTTGCATTCCAGTTTGTTTTTTCTTTCTTTCTTGTTCCGTTGTTCTTGTGATATGACTAACCTCAAGAGTTTCAGGGGTTGGTAGCATCTGCATGTGGAAATGCACTAATATGAATGTTTTTTCTTTGTGTGTACATCTTTCCAGTGTTGTTTACCAGGATGGATTTTATGGTGCAGACATTTATGTAAGTATGAATTGATGTGCATGCTGTCTGTAGCACCTACATTGCTGGAACCATTTTTTTTTTTTTTTTTTGCTTTCGTTTTTCTTACTTCTTACATTTGCTGCATTAAGCTTTGGCTCTGTCTGCCTCCGTGTTGCCATGTTTGGAAATTTAATGGGAAGGATGACTGAGCATGGAATAACTCGGGCTTTTTCATTGCATCAATTGCCATCTGGCTTCATTCACTACCTGGGGGCCTTGTAGAAGGTCCAGTGGGTGAATCTGAGCTTGGATTGGCCACATGTTCTCATCTGAGTAGGCTCCTACATCCTTAAGGACAAAGCATAAATCGGAAAGATCAAGCATCCCACCCAGGAGTGAAATGCTACCGGTTCGCACCAGTTCGGGAGAAGCGGTAGCGGTGAATGGTGGGTGGTTCGGAGAACCGGTAGCGGTGGCAGCCCGAGGCTCCGCCCACCCACCCGGTAGTTGTTACTTCCTGGTTTTAACCTGGAAGTAACCTGTTTTTTACCCTCTGTGCATGCACAGAAGACTTTGCGCATGTGCAGAGGGTCCAAAATCACACTTGATGTGCATGGCGTGCACACTTCCAAACTGGTAGGGAAGGTAAGTAGATTTCACCCCTGATCCCACCCCATTGCTTCATTTCCATGTCAGCCCTGCTATCTTCCTAGATCTCAAGATGCTTTCAACCCCTTAAATTTGATTTCCAGCAGATGACCAACTGATGGATTAGAAAGAGACTGGCACACCCATTCTCATCATGGCTGCTCCTTGCTCCTTCCCCTACTCTTTCAATAGGCAGGCACACAGCTTCAGAAGAAGAGTTATCCATCAGCCACCCTTCGGCTGAACCTCAGCTATTGCAACCTCCTCCTTTCTCCATTCTCAAGCTATGTCTCAGAAAGCCAGAGGCTACTCATGGGCTCATTGGGTTAGGAGACCCAGTTGACAATTCTTAAATTAAAGAGCTAGAACTCCTAGAGGGGTCAATGAAGGTTGTTTATCCTTCATGGGTCAAGGAAACCTTTATGGGAGACAGAAAGACCTTCATGATGAAAAGGTAACTCAGTGGGCAAGCTTGCAACCATGGGAGTCTTTAGTCTTGTTTAAAGACGTTGAGAAGATATTTTGGATAGCAATCAGTTAGTATCTCAGCTGGGCTACTGTAAATGTAATTTATGCGGGGGTGGGCTTCAAAAATTTTAGCAAGGGGTTTTCTGCCCAGTTGCTGGGTGGGCGTGGCCATGGTGGGCGTGGCCTAGTCGGCCTCCTGCACCACAGGGGGGCTTTTTGCCTTCCCTGGGCTCCGGAGGCTTTCTTTGAGCCTCCAGGAGGGTGAAAACACCCTCCAGCCTCCAGAGGCCCTCTGGAGGCTGGAAACGGGCCCATTTCTGGCCTTCCCAAACGTCCAGTAGGCCCATTTTTTGCCTTCTCCGAGCCTCCGCACACACCCTGCACTTACCTGCATCCAAAACGGGCCGCGTGAGGACTCCTGGGAGGGGCAGGGTGGAAGGCGCCAGCCAGGAGTGAGATTTGGGGGTTCTCCGAACTGCACAGAATCTTAGCTAGAGGTTCTCCCAAACCCCTGCGAACTCCCAGCAGCCCACCCCTGAGTATGTTATATTTATGGGTAATTAAATAGTATCTTCCTCCAATACATAGTCTATGTATTAGAGTTTTGGAAAAGAAAAACTACAATAACAATTATTTAAAAAATAAAAAAAAATAATAGTATCTTCCTTCACAAGAAAGATAGAATCTTCTCTGGTCAAGCAATAATAAACTACAAAACTCTGTAAGTCCTCTTTCTATACCAGATACAGGTTTAAAAGCAGTGACACTTATTTGGAGAGATAATCAACAAAGTAAAAAAAAAAAAAAAGTGGGTGTAATCCAATAAAGCCCCACCTATTTTGTACGAGATATTAAAAGTCAAGATAATTATTGATGCTTCGGACATCCCTGGATATGTTCTTCCTAAATTCTCTGCAGCAGCCTTCCTAACCCAAGGATTACCCCCAAATTAACTGATTTTTAAATGTCCAAAATTTCGTAAGGTTACGAGATATCCCAAGTTTTAGATGTCACGGATATGTATCAATCGGAGACAGAGCTTCAAAGTGAGGGCAATACATGAAACAGAAAATAGCACCGTTGCCATTGTCAATTACATCAGTTCAAAGCACTACTCCCCCAAAAACACTGAAAGTGATATTTCAAAAGCTTTGAGAACATGGTGGAATAACCAAACCGACACAAGGAATGAAATCCTGAAAATTTGCAAGGTAGATTCTCACGAGGCTGAACATTCGATTAAGTAGTAATAAACTCTCACAACTGTTTGGAGATTGAAAGAGGCCTGAATTTTATTATTTGATTAAACCGCACTTCCCTAAGTAAACGCCTTTGCTTTCCAGATCTCCGTAAAGTAAAATGTCTTTGTTTGAAATGGTATATGGGGTTTCCTTCCTGAGCAGGGGGTTGGACTAGAAGACCTCTAAGGTCCCTTCTGACTCAGTTATTCTGTTAAAATACTTGTCATTTGCCAACCTTCACTGTAGACCACTGTAAAGCCTCCATTGTGGACTTTAAGATAAAATTTAAAATGAAAATGTTTCAGTCTCAAAAATAGAAATAAGTAAACCTCATTTGTGTTACTACATTGAGCTTTCTGTCCCCTAATTGTATTACTGTTGCATCACTAGTGTTGCGATATCAAGAGATTGATTGCATTAAAATGAAAGAAATATTAAAAATTCATTAAGTAGTACTTGGGGGAAAAAATCCCATAATTTTTATTTATTACCTACAGCTACTTTTGAGATGGTTAAGTTGAAATCATTTACATTTCTTGTGGATGGAAGGGAGAAGAGTCTAAAACGTTAAAGAAAATGAGAATATGGTAGTAGTAGTAGTAGTACTACTAGTAGTAGTACTACTAGTAGTAGTAGTAGTAATGGTAGTAATACAGAGCAGCAACTGTGTATTTTGTGGAGAAAACCCACTTTGAAAAATTGAGAGCAACAGAGAAGTACACGGGGTGGGCTTCAAAAATTTTAGCAAGGGGTTCTCTGTCTGTTTTTTTTTAAAATTTGATTCATATGCTGCCCTTCTCCGGAGACTCAGGGCAGCTTACAATGCGTTAAGCAATAGTTTTCATACTTTTGTATATTTATACAAAGTCAGCTTATTGCCCCCACAAACCGGGTCCTCAATTTACCTACCTTAGAAAGGATGGAAGGCTGAGTCAACCTTGAGCCTGGTGAGATTCGAACTTACAGTAATCGCAGACAGCTGGTGTTAATCACAATGCTATCAGTCTGCTGAGCCACCAGGCTGGGTGGGCGTGGCCATGGTGGGTGTGGCCTAGTCAGCCTCCTGCACAACCGGTGGGGGGGGAGCGTTTTTGCCCTCCCTGGGCTCCAGAGGCTTTCCTTAAGCCTCTGGGAGGGCGAAAAGAGCCTCCCCAGGCTCTGGAGGCCCCCTGGAGGCCAGAAACGGGCCTGTTTCCGGCCTTCCGGAACCTCTGATAGGCCCGTTTTTCACCCTCCCTAAGCCTCTGCACATGCCCTGCACTTACCTGCATCTAAAACAGGCCCCATGGGCACTCCTGGGACGGGAGGGGCGGAATGGGCAGGGCCAGCCAGGGGTGGGATTTGGGGGTTCTCCAAACTCCACAGAATCTTAGCTAGAGGTTCTCCTGAACCCCTGTGAACCCCCAGCCCTGGAAGTACGGGAGAGAAAGTAGCCACATCTTTCAGTAGCTGCTGTATGTGAGTTTTCCCGCTTTGACCCATTTGCAAAAACGATTGGATTAAAACTTAACAATCTCATGGAAAATCTCAATAATCACAAGGGTATTTTGAAGGTACTCAAAGTAAGCCCCACCCCATTCATAAATCCTATTTGGTGGGGAAGATTAGATGAAGTGGTATCCATGCATACGTCAAGGTGGTTGTAGGTAGGTCTTTCTGTTCAATCAACTTTAATTATTGTTAGACTAACCTGTGACCTGTTGGGCCATCCTTTGGGATGTGACTAGTCTAATGTGACCAGAAAGAACATTAAATTTTAGGCCTGCCATATTTTCCCCCCCCCCTCAATGCTGGATGATCCTTTCTGTGCTCATTTACAGAACAAAACAGAATAACAGAATTGGAAGGGAGCTTGGAGGTCTTCTAGTCCAACCCCCTGCTCAAGCAGGAGACCTTATACCATTCCAGACAAATAGCTTTCCAGACTTTTCTAAAAAACCTCCAGTGATGGAGCACCCATGACTTCTGAAAGTAATCCGTTCCACAGGTTAATTGTTCTCACTGTTAGGAAGTTTCTCCTTAGTTCTAGGTTGCTTCTCTCCTTGACCAGTTTCCATCCAGTGTTTCTTGTCTTCCCTTCTGGTGCTTTGGAAAAATAGGTTGACCCCCTCTTCTTTGTGACAGTCCCTCAAACACAACTGTTATGTCACCCCTAGTTCTCCTTTTCACTTGACAAACCCAATTCTTCCTATCTTTTAACCTCCAACCCCCTATTATCTAAGAATAATATATATCATCAATATTTATTAACCTAAAGAGATAAACAGAATGACCATGGATGGAGGAGGGGAGGACTTGTTCTCCCAAAGGTGCCTTTTTCAAAAGGCAACTGGACTTTCTTGTTTTTTCTTGAAGACATTTTGTTTCTCATCCAAGAAGCTTCTTCAGTTGTGAAATCAGAGCTGAAAAAGCTTCTTGGATGAGAAGCAAAACATCTTCAAGGAAAAACAAAGACAATCCAGTTGCCTTTTGAAAAAGCATCTTTGGGACAACCATCACCTGGATGATTGAGAATCTCCACAGATCTCCAGTGATGAAACACCCACAACTTCTGGAAGTAAGCTGTTCCACTGGTTAATGGTTCTCATGTTAAGGAATTTCTCCTTAGTTCTAGGTTGCTTCTTTCCATCCATTGCTTCTTGTCTTCCCTTCTGGTGCTTTGGAAAAATAGGTTGACCCCCTCTTCTTTGTGACAGTCCCTCAAACACAACTATTATGTCACCCCTAGTTCTTCTTTTCACTAGGCAAACCCAATTCTTCCTATCTTTTAACCTCTAACCTATCTTTTAACCTCCTATCATCTAAGAATAGAATAGAATAGAATAGAATAGAATAGAATAGAATAGAATAGAATAGAATAGAATAGAATAGAATAGAATAGAATAGAATAGAATAGAATAGAATTCTTTATTGGCCAAGTGTGAATGGACACACAAGGAATTTGTCTTTGGTGCATATGCTCTCAGGGTACATATAGAAAAAATAAAATATATTCCTCAAGAATCATAAGATACAACACTTAATGATAGTTATAAATAGAAAAATAATTGCAGTGGCAAACAAATTCGAATAATACATCAATATTTATTAACCTAAAGAAAGAAACAGGATGGCCATGGATGAGCGAAGGGAGGAATTGTGGGAACAGGAGCAACTTCCGGCTTCCTGCTGGCTTCCCCATTGATTTTGTTTGTGGGAAGCGGTCAGGCAGAATCAGAAATTCTGATCAGCTCACTGCTCAGGCACATTGCAACATCCACAACTTTGCATACGACACTGGCCTGAACATTGTGGAAATTTCAGTTTAACAGTCCTGTATTTTTTAATGCATTATTTAAGGCAACAGATCTTAGATTACTTGATTCAAAGATTCTTGTGGTATAACGCACCTTTTGGACTAACATGAAGGTATAAACAGACAAACAAGCAATAAAACTTTTAGTAGTATAGCTAGATTTTAGGTTTCTTTTAACTTTCATCTTTAAAAGCGAAGCTGGCTTCGGTCAGTATCATTTCCAGGAATACCTGCAAACTGAGTGTAATTCTGATGCATTTTGTGTTTGTTTTCTTTCTAAAAATGGAAAGTTGGCTGCACTCCAGTGGTTTGCAGGAAACGAGCAAAAAAAATAAATAAGCTACTTGATTTTCAAGAGAAAGTAGAACATAGAATCGTAGGGCTAGAAGAGACCTCAGAGGTCTTCTAGTCCAACCCCTTGCTCAAGGCAGGATAGCTTATACCATCCTAGTCAAATGATTGTCCAATCTCTTCTTGGAAACCTCCATCAATGGCGAACCCACAACTTCTGGAGGCAAGCCGTTCTACTGATTAACGGCTCACAGAGTCAGGAAATTTCTCCTAATTCTAGTTTGGATTTCTCTTTAATGACCTTCCACCCATTATTTCTTGTCCTACCCTCAGGCCCATCTGAGAATAGGTCAACCTTCTCTTCTCTGTGACAGCCCCTTAAGGACTGGAAAACAAGGATCTATCTACCAAATGGCCACACTGAGGCCCCCCGGGTTAGGGGTGACACACTGAGGCCATGACCCCAGGGGTGGCCATTTTGTATAGATCCTTGTTTTCAATATTCCAAAGCTGTCACTCTCTTGGAGGTCTTCTAATCCAACCCCCTGCTCAAGACTCTGTACCCCATTTCAGACAAGTGGCTGTCCATTCTTTTCTTAAAAACCTCCAGTGATGAAACACCCACAATTTCTGGAGGCCAGCCATCCCACTGGTTAATTGTCCTCACTGTTGGGAAGTTTCTCCTCAGTTCTAGGTTGCTTCTCTCCTTGATTAGTTTCCATCCATTGTTTCTTGTCCTGCACTCTGGTACTTTGAAAAGTAAGTTGACCCCCTCTTTTTTTGTGGCAGCCATCAAATACTGGAATACATACAGGTTGTTTTGACCTAGGCTTCCTTAGAAAGTATAAAGCACAATCTTAGTCCCGCAAAACCTCTTTTATTTATACGGCTGTAAACTACTTCCATTTACAGTCTGCAAGGCTTGATAAACAGTCTTTCAGAGGAAGATGATCAACACCCACCTATCTCACGTGGAACGCTGCCAGAGAGCTAATTTCTAGACGCGGGGCAAGGCCAAACTTGGCACAGAGTCACAAACAGAATTTTCAACTCTTGAATCGGCCGGATGAATTAATTGCTTCCTGCAAAAGCTCACGTCCTGTTTGCTTCTCTTTTATGTCTTATGGGAGGGGCCAATCATCTCCAAGCCTTACTCCCAAGTCGACCTTCTTTCCTTAATTGTTCCTGTCTCCTGGCAGCTCTGTGCATGCATACACTGGGAACAGGCTCACACTGTTCTTCTGACTCACTGCTATCTAGCTCCTTCTCTGCCTCCAATGCAGAGGCCTCGCCTGAGCTTTCCCCAGCCCTCAGGACTGGCCCATATTCCTCCCCAACCTCCTCACTGTCCGACTCTGCTGCCAGCTCCGCAGGCTGCCAGCGGGCCACAACACAATCCTCTCCCCTTCCACTTTTTCCATTTCATTCCTTAACTAGTGTAATAGGAAAAGGTCGCTGCTGTTAATAATAATGATGATGATGATGACAATTATATTTATATGCTCCCCCAAGTCCCAGCAACTCTGGGCATTTTTACAATTGTTAAAAACATTTAAAAGCAAAAACAATCCAAGAGAAAAGAACAAAGAACTATGCCACATGAGAGAGTTCCTCCCAAGCTCCTTGTTGGCTTGCTTGTTCAAATCCTGACCTTGACACAATGCTCTTGAGTATTCTCGAAGGCTTTTCTTCCTAACTTGTGCAGGGTTTCTCTCTGCTTGCCTTTCTAACTGCAAAGGGAAAGCAGGGCACAAATGCCCATGGGACACACACTGCACCCCACAGTGCAAGTGGAGGGAATGTCCTTTCAAATTTCTGCAGGAGAAGGAGCACTTCTCCATCAATTGAACAAGGACAGCATTCCTTGTTAGAGGGGACAATTGCACTGGTTCTGAAAAAGTCCCATGGGAGGAAAGAGCTGCTGATAGCTCACCTGTTGGTTTCAGTAGAGCATGGGAAGGGAAGGATACTGGAACTGGCCGGAAGGAGAATTGTGGGATTGACTTATCCTCCAAAGCTCCTGTGGGTAAGATAAATACAGTAGTGGCCAAAATTATGGAAACCTTTTGGAAAAAGTGTATTTTTGAGGTTTGATGGCATATAACACCACTTTTTTTTGTAGAGTTTCAAGATCATCCTATTCCACTGCTGGAATGGCCTGGGAATAGCCCAGACCTTAACCCCATTAAAAAATCTATGGAGCCGACTAAAGAAACTTGTTAGTCAGAAGCGACCCAGCAATAAAACCCAGTTAATAGAAGCCATCCTTCAATCTTGGTTTCACATGATAACAGCTGCAGAACTAAAAGACTTGGTTCCCTCCATGGGAAGACGTTGTAAGGCCGTCATTCATGCTAAAGTTTACCCAACTAAGTATTAACTGACACGGTGATAATTTTTTGTATACTTCATTTTTTTCTATGGTGATAATTTTTGTATATCTTGTTTTTTCTACATGTTTCACTTTTCTTCTTTATACTGTAACTGCTATTCTAATAGAAAAACCTTCCTAAAAGTTATTGCATCACATTCTTGATTAAATTATCTTTCCGCTGATATATAATTTTATGGTATTATTCCCCCTCCCCAAAAAAGTGGTGTTATTAGCTAGTTTTAGAAAATACACTTTTCCCAAAAAGTTTCCACAATTTTGGCCACTACTGTAGCAATAGGTGGAAGCTCACTAAAGGGAGATCCAACCCAAAATGAAGGAGAAATTTCCCAACAGTGAGAACAATTAATCAGTGGAACAGCTTGTTTTCTGCAGTTGTGGGTGCTCCAGATTTTCAAGAATAGACTGGATAACCACTTGTCCAGGATGATATAAGATCTCCTGCCATGGGCATGGGGTTGGACTAGAAGACCTCCATTGTCCCTTCCAACCCTATGAAACAGCTTGTCCTTCCCAGCCCTTTCGTGACTTAAAAACATGGAAGAACAGTAAACTTCACCCAGGAGGATGTCACCATTTCAACATCAAATTCGATGTCATTAAATTGTACAAGGTTTGCTGGAAAAAGAAAATAATCCAGGATAATTTCTCTTGCTGGCACTAATTCTATTCATGCCGAGGAGTGGGTGATATGAAGCCTGAAGTTCGAGCAGTGTGCAAATCCCTTTTGAGCTTGATTATGTCTTAAATGCATCTCCCCGGGCTCAGAGAGTCCACTCGGTCAGGGAAGAGTCGCCTTTCTTAATCACTGCTTAAGTTCCACCATCATTCCTTAAATCCTCTGGAGACGAAACGGATGAGAAATTTTAACAACAAGAAGATTTCTGCAGCTCCTTAGATTGTTACCAGATTTGGCCTCAAGCAAAAATCAAAGTGAAACTTTGTTTTGGTGAACTGTTACACAATGCTGGGTTTTCCCAGGAACAAAGCTAGAAGACACGGGCAGCTGTCAAGAACTGCATTTGAGCAGAAAGAAGAAAATGGCCTAGCAGAAGATAACAAATAGTACCCTGATGATGGGGTGTTTTTCATTCGTCTCTCTTGAAAGTTGATAAATGCCATCTTGGCCATAAAAAGGAGTCCCTAATTAAGTGAAACTATTTGTTCTTTCCAAGGGACCATCTCTTCAAAAGTTTTAGAAAGGGGTTCTCTGACCGGTTGCTGGGTGGGTCTGACCATGGTGGGCGTGGCCTAATTGGCCTCCTGCACCATGGTGGGAGGGGGGCATTTTTGCCCTCCCCAGGCTCCGGAGGCTTTTCTCGAACCTCCGGGAGGGTTAAAACGGCCTCCCCAGACTCCTGAGGCTCTCTGGAGGCTGGAAATGGGCCCATTTCTGGCCTTCCCAAACTTCTGGTAGGCCCATTTTTCACCCTCTTCATGCCTCCGCGCATGCCCTGCACTTACCTACATCCAAAACAGGCCACGTGGGGACTCCTGGGAGGGGTGGGGTGGGCAGGGCCAGCCAGGAATGGGATTTGGGGGGGGTCTCCAAACTGCACAGAATCTTAGCTAGAGGTTCTCCCGAACCCCTGCGAACCCCCAGCAGCCCACCCCTTGTTCTCTCTAAGAGTAAAGATCTTGTGGGGTTTTTTTTCAACATGTCCATGTAGCTTTCTTGCCAACGTTATGGATGTGGCTGCCCATTCTCATCTATCAGGTTGATTTTTTTTTTTTTTTTGTTTCTTTATTTTGCCCTACTAGTTGTGTCTGGGTACGCAGTTATGATTTAGGAAGAGTGAGAGGGATGAGACATTGGATATTTTTTCAGTCTCAAAACGCTACAACTAAATTAGAACCAAAGTTGTCCAATCTATAACTAAGACTTAGAACATAGAATAACGACATTAAGTCGTTATATGCCGCCCTGAGTCCTTCTGGACAAGGGCGGCATATAAATCCAATCAATCAATAAATAAATTCTCACTGTTAGGAAATTTCTCCTTAATTCCAGGTTGGATTTCTCTTTGATAATCTTCCAGCCATTACTTCTTGTCTTGCCCTCAGGTGCTTTGGAGATTGTGTCAACTCCTTCTTCTTTGTGACTGACCCTCTAGTACTGGAAGACAATTATCATCACCAGCTTTCATGTCACTCCTAAATCTTCTCTTCGTTAGACTAGATATACCTAGTTCTCTTAGATGTTCATCATACTGTTTAGCCCCTAGACTCTTTATCATCTTTCTTGTTCTTCTCTGCATTCTTTCTAGGGCCTCAGGATCTTTTTTTGTACTGTGGTGACCAGAACTGGACACAGTATTCCAAGTGTGGCATCACTTGTTGTTGTTAGTTGTGAAGTCGAGTCCGACTCATCGCGGACAACATTCCTCCAGGCCTTCCTATCCTCTACCATCCTCTGGAGTCCATTTAAGCTCACGCCTACTGCTTCAGGGACTCCATCCAGCCACCTCATTCTCTGTCGTCCTCTTCTTCTTTTGCCCTCAATCTTTCCCAGCATTAGGCTCTTCTCCAGGGAGTCCTTCCTTCTCATTAGGTGGCCAAAGTATTTGAGTTCCCTCTTCAGGATCTGGCCTTCTAAAGAGCAGTCAGGATTGATCTCCTCTAGGACTGACCAGTTTGATCACCTTGCAGTCCAAAGGATTTGCAGGAGTCTTCTCCAGCACCAGAGTTCAAAGGCCTCAATTCTTTGATGCTCGACCTTCCTTATGGTCCCACTTTCACAGCCATACATTGCAACTGGGAAAACCAATTGACTGTCCAGTATAAAGTCTAAAACGTATTGCAAATTCCTTTTGACTGGGTTTGAAACAAGTCTGGTTGTTTTTTTGTTCTTCCTACAAACAATCTGTTTTAGTGATAAGGTTGTTGTTTTTTTCTCCTCTCTCTGAACGAGTTACAAAAGCAGGGAAGGATCTGACATAACAATTTAAGAAATGGGGAAACCTCTCTCTCTCTACAAAGTTGCTGCTTTTGACTAGAAACCTGCTGGGTTCCTTGTAATATTTATCTCCCCAAAGGTCACAAAGCATCTTTAAGGAGACATTGCCCAGCATAGCAATCACTTCCCACTTAAAATTTAATAGGGGAATTTTCAAAAAACCTGGCTGCATGAGAAGGCTCCTTTTTCCAAGCCATGTTCTTAGCGATGCTCTGAACCAAAATCTAAATAGGATTAGATCAGTCTTGCAAGCTCTATGGTGTGTTTTCATATTTCAAAAGGCAGCTAGCTCGGCTCCCTTTTCCTGCTCGATTCCATTTCCTCTCTGTCGTTCTTTCCTCTCCGCTCCCTTCCATTATTTGCCGGGCTGAGTAAAAAAAATATGAGATCTGCCTGGTAGAGAAAATATATGGCTCAGAATTTATGAGTTCCCAACAGAGCCCTGAAATATTGACTGGTTCCGAGATCGATCACCTCCCAGCTTCAGCTCAGTTAGCCATTTTAAATGGAGGGAACTGAAACTTGAGTAGGAGAAGAAAGGCAGAATGTGCTGACAACAGAAACATGATTTGAACAAGAACAGCAGGAAGCCCAGGTAGATATAGGGAGGAAGAAAATATATATATATATATATGAAGGAACCTAGGAGGATTGTGCACATATTATATGAGGGTGATAGATGAGAGAAAAAGAAGCAGAGGTTCAGAAAAAACATAGATATCTATCAACAACAACAACAACAACAAAAAAGCAGAAGTGCAAAGGCATCTCGCAGTGGTGAACTTTGTTAGAAAAGATATCAAACGCGGCTTTCTCCGAGTTTTGTGGTATGTGAGGTGAAGAATCATTGCTGGAACTCCTTCAAGGCCAAAGGATAGAATTTACTGGGGTGCTGGAAGTCAGCAGCAAATGCTTAACTTATTTAATTTGTTGGCTGAATTTTCATATCCCGTGGATGGGAAACAAAATTCAAATAACAGGGTTGGAAAAGACCTTGGGGGTCTTCTAGACCAACCCCCTGCCCAAGCAGGAGACCCTACACCATTTCTGACAGATGACAGCCCAGTCTCTTCTTGAAAGCTTCCAGGGATGAAGCTCCCACAACTTCCAAAGGCTACTTCCGTTCCATTGGTTAACTGTTCTCACTGTCAGGAAATTCCTCCTTATTTCCAGGTTGAATCTCTCCTCGGTCAGTTTCCATCCATTATTCCTTGTCCGGCCTTCAGGTGCTTTGGAAAATATCTTGACCCCCTCCTCTCCTCCCTCAAATATTGGAAGACTGTTCTCATGTCTCCCCTGGTCCTTCTCTTCTCTTCACTAGACTAGCCATGCCCAGTTCCTGCAACCGTTCATCGTATATTTTAGTCTCCAGTCCCCTAATCATCCTGGTTGCTCTTCTCTGCATGCTTTCTAGAGTCTCAACATCTTTTTTATAGCATGGTGACCAAAACTAGATGCAGTATTCTAGATGTGGTCTTACTAAGGCTTTTATAGAGTGGTATTCGTACCTCACTTGATCGATTTCCATCCATTATTCCTTGTCTGGCCTTCAGGTGCCTTGGAAAATAGCTTGACCCCCCTCTTCTCCGTGGCAGCCTCTCAAATATTTGAAGACTGCTATCATGTCTCCCCTGGTCCTTCTCTTCACTAGAGTAGCCATGCCCAGTTCCTGCAACCGTTCATCGTATGCTTCTCTATTTATATCTATAGGAGCATCCTTGGCTAAAACTTGGGTGGCCAAAGTAAAGTAATGGAAATACTGCCTTTCCATAAAGTCAGTTATTTCCTAGCTTTTTTCTTTCCAACAAAGTTAATTACTGGGTTTGTCCCAAGCTGTGTGGGAGCAGGAGATGGCTATTTCTCCACACTAATGCACATCACACGAAAGAGATTTTTTTTTTTAAAAAAAAAACACCCCTCATTTCCACAGAGAGAGATGTAAACATGGGCTGCTAAAGTAGGACTAATAAAAGAAAAGCAAAAAGACCATTGGCTTAAATACAATATTTCATATGCGTATAAAGTTGCAAGAGGATATCTCTTGCAACTTTATATGCATATAAAATATTGTATTTAAGCCAATGGTCTTCTTTAGCAAAAAAAAAATGCTATCTCACCTTCAGTCTAGCTATCAGCAGTGGCTGACTGAGAATGTCGGAATAATTTGATAATGAAAGCAAGAAGCAACTGGCTCTGAAGAACAATTGCTCAAACTGTGGGGAGCAATCCAGATGTTAACATCTGTAGATTTGCCTTCCTTTCTTTGTTGGCTCCAACTCCTCTCTCCCATCGTGAGGGTAGAAAAAACAATATGATGGAAAATGGGCCACCTAGAGCTCTTTTTTTATATATAGGAATATTTGACATTAAAATAATTTAACTGGAATTGGCTGATTGTCCATCTAGTCTTCCTTAGAACACAATCACAGAAAGGTCATAAGGAGTCATGCAACCAAATTTTAGCAAGGGGTTCTCTGCCCAGTTGCTGGGTGGACGTGGCCATGGTGGGCATGGCCTCATCGGCCTCCTGCACCACGGGGGGGGGGGGGGCGTTTTTGCCCTCCCTGGCCTTGGGAGGCTTTCCTCATGTCTCCGGAAGGGTGAAAATGGCCTCCCCAGGCTCCAGAGGCCCTCTGGAGGCCAGAAACAGGCCCACTTCCAGCCTTCCCAAACTTCCGGTTGGCCCATCTTTCACCCTCTCCAAGTCTCGTGCACGCCCTGCACTTACCTGCATCCAAAACGGACCACGTGGGGACTCCTAGGAGGGGCGGGATGGGGTGGGCGGGACCAGCCAGGAATGGGATTTGGGGATTCTCCGAACTGCACAGAATCTTAGCTAGAGGTTCTCCCGAACCCCTGCATACAGTCCCTTATTAACAATGAACAATTGTTAAATCCAGTCTAACAAAGACAAGGACTAGGGGCAATATGACAGCAGTTTTCCAGTACTTGAGAGGCAGTCCATGGGTGGCTTCTAAATTTTTTTACTACCGGTTCTGTGGGCGTGGCTTATTTTGTGGGCGTGGCTTGATGGTCATGTGACAATTCTTTAGGATTTAGCAGAGGTAATGGTCTACCAGGCTTTTAACTGCTTGTAGAGCTGTACCAGTCTACTCATTTGTTTTTGGGGTCACCAGTCTACCCATATGTTTTTGGAGGTACCAGTCTACTCATTTGTTTTTGGAGGCACTAGTCTACTCATTTGTTTTTGGAGGCACCGGTCTACCACCATACTGCCTTGATCAGCTGTAGGGTGGCCCTTTGAAGCCCCACGGCAAGAGTTTAAACAGTTTTTTTTCCTTCTAGCCAATCAGCTGGGACTCGGGAGGCAGCAATAGTTTGGGGGTGGGGCCAAATAAAAGGTAAGAATAACGCGGGGGTTGGGGCGGAGGGCCCAGCTCCCGAACAAAGAGAACCGGTTCGGTGACATCATATCGTCACCGCTACCGGCTTGGCTGAACCAGGCCGAACCGGGAGGAACCCACCACTGAGGCAGTCACAGAGAAGAGCAGGCTGGCCTGTTCTTCAAAGCACCAAAGCAGGACAAGAAGCAACGGATGGAAACTAATCAAGGAGAGAAGCAACCTAGAACTAGGGAGAAATTTCCTGACAGGGAGAACAATTAACCAGTGGAACAGCTTGCCTTCAGAGGTTGTGGGTGCTCCATCACTGAATATTTCTCACATCGACTAACCAAATGCTACCAGAAGGTCCAGCAGCATAGCTTGAGGGCACCTCCTACATATTTCTCATCATTTAATACTGAGCCTGGTGGTGGAGGATCTGTTGCTCAATAATGACTCATAAGAGTACTTTGAGCTACTGTCTGCCAAGTTATTTTATCTGCTGACGCCCATCAAAGCAGCTTTGAATTGTGGAATAATATATGTGATGTGTTCCTTTCACTCATCCACCCACTTTTTACGTGGTAATAGAATAAAGACATCAGCTATTTCTTCATTTATGGGTTGTGAATCCCATAAATGAATGGTGGGCATGAGTAAGGGTTTTTTTTTTTCCTTACTTCATTATTTGGGAATGCATTCCAGAGGACAGGAGTGTGCCACCACTCCTCTACCCTGTCAGAGAATCATCAAGAAAAAGGGAAAGCTGTTGCAGTCCATCAAATCCAACCCTCTGCAGAATGAGGAAAGTTAGAGATAGAGCATATCAGAATAGAATAACAGAGTTGGAAGAGACCTTGGAGGTCTTCAAATCCAACCCCCTGCTTAGGCAGAAAACCCTATACTTGTGATGGGGAACCTATGGCATGAACGCCAGAGGTGGCACGCAGGGCCAGCTGCTCTTCTGGTTTCCGGCGCACCAGCTGGTCTTCGTGGGCTCCGAAGTGCCTGAAAACGGCCTGAAAAACGCCCCAAAACCAGGTCATTTTCAGCCATTTTCTGGGCCATTTCTGGGCCATTTTCTGGACCATTTTCAGGCCGTTGTTTGGTCTTCGTGGGCTCCGGAGTGCCAGAAAACAGCCTGAAAATGGCCAAAAAATTGCCCCTAAAACAGGTCATTTTTCAGCCATTTTCCGGGCTGTTTCTGAGCCATTTTCTGTGCCATTTTCAGGCCGTTGTTTGGTCTTCGTGGGCTCCGGAGTGCCAGAAAACAGCCTGAAAATGGCCAAAAAATTGCCCCTAAAACAGGTCATTTTTCAGCCATTTTCTGGGCTGTTTCTGAGCCATTTTCTGGACCATTTTCAGGCCGTTGTTTGGTCTTTGTGGGCTCTGGAGTGCCAGAAAACAGCCTGAAAACAGCCCACAAAATGCCCCTAAAACAGGTCATTTTTCAGCCATTTTCTGGGCTGTTTCTGAGCCATTTTCTGGACCATTTTCAGGCTGTTTTTTGGTCTTTGTGGGCTCCGGAGTGCCAGAAAACAGCCTGAAAACAGCCCACAAAATGCCCCTAAAACAGGTCATTTTTCAGCCATTTTCTGGGCTGTTTCTGTGCCATTTTCTGTGCCATTTTCAGGCCGTTGTTTGGTCTTCGTGAGCTCCGGAGTGCCAGAAAACAGCCTGAAAATGGCCAAAAACAGCCAAAAAACAGACATGCACATGCCAGCCAGCTTAGAGTTCCGGTGCTCCAGTGTATGCGAATAGCAGCTGGCCGGCATGCATGCACATGCCAAAAACCCAAAGATCAGCTGGCCAGCATGGACATGTTTCCAGTGCTCCGGCACGCACTTATGCACGTGCATGCACATGCCTTCTGATTTGGGCACTCAATGCCGAAAAGGTTAGCCATCCCTGCCCTCTACCATTTCAGACAAATGGTTGTCCAATCTCTTAAAAACTTCCAGCGTTGGAGCATTCACAACTTCTGGAGTATTATTTCAACTACCGTGAGAGGATCTCCTTTGAGAAAATGATGAGCCTCCTGTAACTTAAGGTTTTGTACCATCAGCAAACCAGTTACTTTCTAAGATTTGGAGAGTGTTAGCATGTCCTTTCTCCAAGCTGGAGGACATATTCTATTGTTCCTCAAAATATTGTATTGTCTTAATGGATGGAGTCCACTGGGATGGGGGGGGGGGAACCAGCCATGATCTCATTCAGATTTGTGATCTTATTTAAAAGGAGAGTTAGTTAAATTATATGTTTCTATTCAGCTTGATTCAATAAAATGTGTGCATATAGATGTCTTTAAAGAGATTCATAGGTATTGGACTTGGTATATCAATTCAATCTGAAAGTTCAGTTTGAAGTTTCAAGAGTGTCAAGATAGACGCTTCACAGAATCCTATTAAGAATACTTATCTGTCACACCTGCATTTCTTACCACACCTTATCACTATTATTTGCAGTTTTTCGTCATATAGGAAGAAAATTCTACTCCATCAAACGAAATAAAGATCAAAGAGTGCAGTAGGGGGGAAAAAAATAAGTAAGATCAACAAGAAGATTAGAGAACATAGAATGTTTTTTTAAAATAAATTTTATTAAGTATACAATTTAAAAACATTAGATTTTTGCTAATGCAAAAGTGCTGTGTAACGGGGTGAACTCCCGTTACTTGTCCCAGCTTCTGCCAACCTAGCAGTTCTAAAGCACATAAAAAATGCAAGAAGAAAAATAGGGACCACCTTTGGTGAGAAGGGAACAGCATTCCGTGTGCCTTTGGTGCTTAGTCATGCCGGTCACATGACCACAGAGACGTTTTCGGACAGCGCTGGCTCTTTGGATTTGAAATGGAGATGAGCACCACCCCCTGGAGTCGGGAACAACTAGCACATATGTGTGAAAGGAACTTTTACATTTACCTTTACTATCTCAAGGAGCTCTAGACCTTATATAGCTTAGATAGCACTTAGATTTATAGACCGCTTCACAATGCTTTATAGCCCTCTCTAAGCAGTTTACAGAGTCAACCTATCGCCCGCAACAATCTGGGTCCTCATTTTACCGACTTCATAAGAATGGAAGGCTAGGAGTGGTGCGGTGGCCTAGAGGTGGAGCTCTCACCTCACAATCAGATCCTAGGTAGAGGCAGATATTTCTCTCAATGAGAATATATCTGCTGAATAAAACTCTGCATTGATGACAGGAAGGGCATCTGGCCAGTAAACACCCTGCTAGCTCCATTCAGTTGCCCAGATTCCACCCCGCAAGGGATTACGGGGTTGTTAAAAAATGATAAGGATGGAAGGCTGAATCAACCTTGAGTTGGTCAGGATTGAACTGCTAGCAGCAGAATTAGCCTGAAATACTGCATTCCAACCACTGCACCACCGCGGCTCTTATAAAAAAGAAAGGAAGCACTGTATACAAGTTTAATATATATTGATGTAACATATATTACATCAAATGGGTAGCTTGGTTCTGAGTTATAACTCTTTCACAATTGAACACTCCATCAATATTCATCACTAAATAAAAGTTGAACCTCAGAGACAAATTCCAGCAAAATTTCAATTAAAGTTCTTTCAAAAGAAATGAGAATTTTGGAAACCATCTCCTAGGTGTATATGGTGTTCAACATGGATTTAAAGATGTATGTGCCAAAGGATGCATGTAAAATTTCATTACACAGTCCTCTCTCTACTACCTTTCATTAAACCTGAAGAGAAAGCATCGGCAGGAAACTCCTTGGGAAATGGGATAGGTTCAGCAACCCTGTAAATGCCACAGTTAATGTCCCTGGAGAAGATTCCTGCAAGTCCCTTGGACTGCAAGGCAATCAAACCAGTCAGTCCTACAGGAGATCAACCCTGACCGCTCTTTAGAAGGCCAGATCCTAAAGAGGAAACTCAAATACTTTGGCCACCTAATGAGAAGGAAGGACTTACTGGAGAAGAGCCTAATGCTGGGAAAGACTGAGGGCAAAAGAAGAACGGGACGACAGAGAATGAGGTGGCTGGATGAAGTCACCAAAGCAGTCGGCGTGAACTTAAATGGACTCCAGAGGATGATAGAGGACAGGAAGCCCTGGATGGGTCAGACATGACTTTGCAACTAACAACAACAACTAATGCCTCACGTAATCTTGACTTTATCCCTCTGTTTATGCAACCGAGGAGTGGCTTTTTTTGGCTGCTTTTGCACACTGCAAATTTTAAGACTTCATGAAAACAAAAGAGTAAACAGAAAGAACATAACAAAACTACTGTCAATAACTAAATACTCTTTGAAATCAAAGACCCGTGTGCTAAATATTAGCTCTTGGGTATGATGGAAGAAGACTGCGAAGTCTTCTTCCATCACTCAACAACAATATGGTCCCTGAAAAAATGGCCTGAGAATTTTGCTTCATCTAAAAATAATCCAAGGAATTGCCAACAATTTTTCTCTACCTCTAAATTTGGCAAATACGGTAATCTGTGCAAGAATGTTCCTCCTGTTGTGAAGGAAAATAGAATCTGTCCTTGGGAAAGAAGCAAGGATCGAGAGGCTAGTAAGATTCGAGTTTCAGAGAAGTAAATTTAGTCCTAGGGAAAAAAGAATGTGTGAGACAGAAACAACAATGGAATTTAAACTGGGCCCTGGGATTGAGACCGGGTCAAAGTGAAACACTGAAGGGAAACTTTTGAAGAAGTTACTTGTTCCTGAGGAGAATCTGAAAAAGAAACTCATAATAACCCAAGCTTGATTTAACAGAATGACTGAGCTGTGAAAGGACTTTGGAGGTGTTTTTGTCCAATCCCCTACTCAAGCAGGAAACCGTATACCAGTGATGGCGATCCTTTTCGGCACTGAGTGCCCAAACTGGAATGCATGTGCATGTGCATGCGCCCGAGTGCTGGAAACCCGAAGATCAGCTGGTCGGTGCGCACATGCCTGTTCTTTGACTGTTTTTGGCTGTTTTTCAGGCTGTTTTCAGAGCATTTTGGGAGGCATTTTTGGGCCAAAAAATGCCCCCCAAACAGCCTGGAAACAGCCCAGAAAACAGACCAAAAATGACCTGTTTTTTGGCCATTTTTCAGGCTGTTTTCAGGCCGTTTTCTGGCACTCTGGAGCTCACAAAGACCAGCTGGTGTGCCAGAAACCTCTAGACCAGCTGGTGACGGTGCGTGTGCCCATAGAGAGGGCTCTGTGTGCCACCTCTGGCCTGCATGCTATAGGTTTGTCATCATGGCCCTATACCATTCTGAACAAATGTCTGTCCAACCTCTTCTTAAACATCTCCAGTGATGGAGCACCCACAACTTCTGGAGGAAAGCGATTCCAACGTTAGGAAAGATCTCTCTAGTTCTAAGTTGGTTCATTCCTTGATTAGTTTCCGTCATTGCTTCTTGTCCTACCTTCAGATACTTTGGAGAATAGGTTGACCCTTCTCTTCCTTGTGGCAGCTACTCAAATATGAACCAGTGCTATCCTGTCACTCCTACTCCCAATTTATAGTCAACTGGACTTTCTGATTATTCTTTAAGACCTTTCTTTAAGAATGTTAACGACTGGCTGATTGCAGAGAAACGAAGTCCCTTCCATTCCCCATCAGTGTGTTAGAACTAAAGAAGCTTCTTGGATGAGAAGCAAAACATCTTGAAGAAAAATTTTAAAAAGTCCAGTTGCCTTTAAAATAAAGGCGACTTTTGGACATCCGTGACCTGGAGGAATGAGAACTTCTGTAGACA
Organism: Pituophis catenifer annectens; assembly: GCF_029215685.1. Taxonomy (NCBI): domain Eukaryota; kingdom Metazoa; phylum Chordata; class Lepidosauria; order Squamata; family Colubridae; genus Pituophis; species Pituophis catenifer. The sequence goes on along the minus strand of NW_027256896.1, from coordinate 6,196,279 downwards.
ATGTCCCCAGAATATGTCCCCGATAGCTGTGTACCAGTTACCCATAATCCATGATGATGATGATGATGAGGAGGATATCCATTATGTCATGCCCAACCGTTGGTGATTCTATGGGCCAGGTCTCTCCCCATCCTCCAATCTAGCACAACTTGTTCAAGTTTTCCATGCTTTGGTTGAGGTCAACTATGAGGTGTCCAGCCACCATGTTCTTTGATGGCCTGGTGTCCTTTTACCACTAACTTTTCCCAACATAATAGCTTTCTTTAGTGAATTCCCCTGCATGACATGGCCAAATAAGTGAGACCTAGTTTTGTGACTTTGCCTTCTAGTGTTGGATGTTACTGTATGTGCTCTAGTACCTTTGCTGTCCATGGAGCCCATATCCTTCCTTTCATGCAACCAAGGACTTTTTCCTCTAGATTAGGAACTCTGTGGCTCCAGATCTTCAGTCTCATAGTCTCATTTCTGCCTGTACAGAAATTTATTCTGATCCTGGAACAGTGTGGGACATGACCAGCAGAAACATTGAGATTAGGGACCATGGCCAGCATCAGACGCATACTGGTTCCTCCAGCGTATCTCCAAAAAAAAAAAAAAAAAAACTCAAGAGGAGTTCAAAATGAAAAACCATGTCAATAATCCTACTAGAAGTGTAGACGGAGTCATGTTAGTTCAGTAGTTAGAATTCAGTATTGCAGGTTAATTCTGCTGACTGCCAGCAGTTTGATCCTGACCGGCTCAAGGTTGACTCAGCCTTCCATCCTTCCAAGGTGGGTAAAATGAGGACCCAGATTGTTGGGGGGCAAGAAGCTGACTCTGTAAACTGCTTAGAGAGGGCTGTAAAGTCCTGTGAAGCAGTATATAAGGCTAAGTGCTATTGCTATTGCCCTTCCTTCCTTCCTCCCTCCCTCCCTCCCTCCCTTCCTTCCTAGCTTCCTTCCCTCCCTCCCTTCCCACCCTCCCTCTGCCAGCAGGTGCTATTACTCTTCCTTTTCCTTTTCCTTTTCCTTTTCCTTTTCCTTTTCCTTTTCCTTTTCCTTTTCCTTTTCCTTTCCTTCCTTCCTTCCTTCCTTCCTTCCTTCCTTCCTTCCTTCCTTCCTTCCTTCCTTCCTTCCCTCCCTCCCTCCCTCCCTCCCTCCCTCCCTCCTTCCTTCCTTCCTTCCTTCCTTCCTTCCTTCCTTCCCTCTGCCAGCAGGTCTAAGTTCTATTACTCTTCCTTTTCCCCTTCCTTCCTTCCTTCCTGCCTGCCTGCCTGCCTGCCTGCCTGCCTTCCCTTCCTCCCAGTGGTTAGAATGCAGTATTGCAGGCTAACTCTGCTGACTGCCAGCAATTTGATCCTGACCAGCTCAAGGTTGACTCAGCCTTTCATCTTTCCGAGGTGGGTAAAATGAGGACCCAGATTGTTGGGGGCGATAGGCTGACTCTGTAAACTGCTTAGAGAGGGCTGTAAAGCACTGTGAAGCGGTATATAAGTATATAAGTGCTAGTGCTATTGCTATTCCTCTGTTGTTTAATCAACAGAGCCTGCTATGTCCCTGCCTTTTGTTGTAGGGTGCATGTTGTCAAATGCCCTTTGTGTGCAGCGGCGTTGCAGGGAACGGGCGAATAGTAAGAACAAACAAGCTAAGCCGGCTCCGATTCTGGAATGAGTTTTAAAGAGGCTTCCTAATTAAATTGGGCCTTAATTTCAGTGTGAAATCAAGGGCTTGGAGGGAGGTCCACCTCAAGCAAAGCCCACCGATTTCTCCTCTCCTCCCATTAACTCTCGGTTAAATAAGAGGAGTACCTTTCGAATCCCAATAGAGATTGTGATGGGCAAAGTCTAATTGGAATGTAAATGTTGTTTGTTTTATTTATGGAGACCCAGTTCTGGCTGTTAATTGGCATGTAGGGAGATCATTTGGAAATGGTTGAGATAACATCATGGTCTGTTGAACAGGAAGTAGGGCTGTTTTCACAGTTTGATCATCAATGCATCAGTGCACGCCATTCCTTCCCAACATGTAAGCGCATCTGTGTGTTTGCTTTGCTTCGCTTAATTGAGCAGCTTCACTTGTCACATACAAGTAAATGTTAATTCTGGGGATGGAGGAATTGTTTATTACAGGAATATCCCATAACCCAGTCAAATTTTGGATTTAAAATGTATTTCAGCCAGGATACTGTGGGTTTCCTTATCCAACTTACCCCATTGTCTTCTGCCCTGACATTTCAATGAGCAGGAACAAGTTCTTATAGGACTTATGTTTTTTTTAAAAAAAACAACGTATCATAGAATAACAGAGTTGGAAAGGACCTTGGAGGTCATCTAGTCCAACCCCCTGCTCAAGCAGGAGAGCATATACCAATTCATACAAATGACTGTCCAATCTCTTCTTGAAATCCTCCAATGATGGAGCCCCCACAACTTATGAATGCAAGCCGCTCCACTGGTTGATTGTTCTCATTTTTAGGAAATTTTTCCTTAATTCTAGGTTGCTTCTGTCTTTGATTAGTTTCCATCCATTGTTTCTTGTTCCACCTTCAGGTGCTTTGGGAAATAGCTTGCCCCCCTCTTCTTCGTGGCAAATACTGGAAGACTGCTGTCATATCTCCCCTAGACCTTCTTTTCACTAGACTAGCCATAGTCTAGCTGTATACTTCATCATTAACTCTTTTTTTGCAGACACAAATGAACATACATAAACATTGTGCTACTTCCTTTTGGGGTAAACTGTATTATGCAAACTACAGGGGAAAACACACCCCATGAAAACATAAAGCCATACAAGTATTTAGGCCCTATTAAGCTTTGTTTCTCTAATTACGTTTTCTGTAATTTACATTTAGCAGCCATTATTATTAAACAATTTTTGTAATGACACAAATTAACAGATTCCCAAATTAAGCTACACCATTGCCATATCTCAAAATGAATGCAGATCAGTGGTGAAATGTAAAATTTGTTGCTACCCAGGGGTGAAATGCTTCCGGTTCGGACCGGATCGCCCGATCCGGTAGCGATGGCAGTGGGTGGTTCAGAGAACTGGTAGAAAAAATCCCTCCCCACCCCCATACCCAGCTGAACCGCGCAATCATCAGAGGCTTTTTATTTTATTTTTAAAAGCATTTTTTCTACAACCTCTTCGGCTGAAAAAATGCTTTTAAAAGTAAAAACAAAGCCTCTGCCGATCAGGCAAGTCAGCTGGGATCGTCAGAGGCTTTTAAAAGCATTTTTTTACAACCTCTTCAGCCAAAGAGATTGTAGAAAAAATGGTTTTAAAAGTAAAAAAAAAAAAAGTTGGCCACACCCACTCAGTCATATTACCCCCCACCAAGCCACGCCCACAGAACCGGTAGTAACAAATTTTACAGTTCACCACTGTTGCTACTGGTTCTGTATGGGCATGGCTTGGTGGGCGTGGGTTGGTGGGGGGGGGAGTCATGTGACTGGGTTGGTGTGGCCAACTTTTTTTTTTTACTTTTTTAAAGCATTTTTTAAAGACTGGTTCCGGCGAATAGATAGTAAAAAAATTAGTACTTAAAAAGGGTTCTGACGATCACAGCTATGCCGCACAATCGTCGAAACCTTTTTTTTTTACTTTTTTAAAGCATTTTTTACTACCTATTCGCCAGAACCAGTAGTAAAAAAAATGCTTTAAAATAGTTTAAAAAAAAAGTTGGCCACACCCACCCAGTCACATGACCCTCCCCCCCACCAAGCCACACCCACCAAGCCATGCCCACAGAATCGGTAGCAATCCTCGGAACCTTTTTTTTTTTTACCTTTTTAAAGCATTTTTTTTACTACTGGTTCTGGTGAATAGGTAGTTTTTATCACTACCGGTTCGCCCGAAGCAGAGCAAACTGGTAGCATTTCACCCCTGATGCCGAACCTCATAATGTTTCCATTGCTGTGTGCTTAGAAAATTCAAGTCCAGTGACTGCCACTGACAGGTTCATTGTAAAATTTAAAACTAGAAAGCAACATTTCTGTGGCCTTATTGCAATGGTGGATTCTGTACTAAAACTCGCTTTGCGTAATGAGAGGATCAGCATATACAGTAGTGGCCAAAATTGTGGAAACCTTTTGGGAAAAGTGTATTTTTGAGGTTTGATGGCTAATAACACCACTTTTTTTTTTTTTTTTTTTTTTTTGAGTTTCAAGATCATCCTATTCCACTGCTGGAATGGCCTGGGAATAGCCCAGACCTTAACCCAATTGAAAATCTATGGAGCCGACTAAAGAAACTTGTTAGTCAGAAACGACCCAGCAATAAAACCCAGTTAATCCTTCAATCTTGGTTTCACATGATAACAGCTGCAGAACTGAGTCTTCATGCTGCCCCGTTTCGGGTCGACGTTTGGGGTTCAGGACCCTGGACAGCAACCCGGGATCCAAGGAGCTGGTTGAGACTTAAAGGAGATTTGGTTTAATGTCAAGGTTCCAAGTAACCCCCCCCCCCAACGAAAGAAAACTCTGAGGCTTGAGGTTCCTCAAAGTTCCATTTTATTAGAGATGTCATATTGGCACATCTGGGAAAACCCAAATTTGAAAGCTGCCAGGTTTCCCCACCCAAAGGAAAGTCCAAGTCCCTGCCCAACACCCACATGTCCACTTCATGGTTCAATCAAAGCACCGTCCCAACTGGAGATGCCTCCCAGTTCCAGCCATCCAGGTGCAGGGCAAGATGTCCTTGACTCTCTGAGAAAGGAATGTTATTATGACTATGTATCACCCTTGCTCCATACAATCCCCCCTCCCAGTTTACCACAGCAGTAAATGTGGCAGGCCTGAAGATCCAATTAAAAAGATGGCTTCTAGGCTTGACAACAAGTGAGGAAGAAGATTTTCCTTTCATTGAGGACTGGTTTCTAAGCATAATCCATTAATTAATCCCAACATGTAGGAGAGTTCTAGAACTTTTGCAAGCCGTAGTTTAACTCCAGCAGGTTTAAGTCCAGAATTAAGTCCTAAGCAAATTATAGCTTTATTTTTCCCCAGACTGTTCCAACAATACTGTCGGCAGTAAAATTCTGTATCATTTTGCCAGATTTTCCAGGGTGCATGACACAAATATAGCATTTGTCTGCAAATCTTGAAGCACGTGGCTATCTTCACATTAGCTATTTATTTAATTCATTTATTAGACTGATAGGCCATACAACTTCATCATGAATATGATCAAATACTAAGATTGTTCTGCTGTGTGGTGTAGGTTTCCGTTCGGGGATCAAAACTTAATTTGATTTGCAGAATCCTAATTAGTAGCAGCCTTATTCATGTATTTATATCATGCCAGAAGCTGAGCATGTTACCAGATAGGTAGCAAAACTGTACTGTACGTAAAAGGAAAATATAACAGCTAATTAGAGTCAAATTGTTCCATAACATGAATGTCATAAACCCACTTCCACAACTGAAAATCTAATTTGCAGAATAAATGCCACTAACTGCCACATAAATAACGTGCAAATCAAAAATCAACAATGGATATAAATGTTCCACATCCGTGAACTTCCTCAAATGGTAAAAGGCCAACCATAACATAGGAGGAGACCTTCCAGAAGAATATTGTAAGGCAGTGTTTCTCAAACTTGGCAAGGTTAAGTAAGATGTGTGCACCTCAACTCTCAGAATTCCCCAGCCAAGGGAGGGAGGGAGGGAGGGAGGGAGGAAGGAAGGAAGAGAGGAAGGAAGGAAGGAAGGAAGGAAGGAAGGAAGGAAGGAAGGAAGGAAGGAAGGAAGGAAGGGCAATAGCTCTTAGACTTATGTACCACTTCACAGGGCTTTACAGCCCTCTCTAAGTAATTTACAGAGTCAGCCTCTTGCCCCCAACAATCTAAGAGTAAGAGCCTGTAGTACAGTGGGCTAAAGCACTGTTATTAACATCTGCTGCTTGCAATTACTGCAAATTCAAATCTCACCAGGCTCAAGGTTGACTCAGCCTTCCATCCTTTCAAAGGTAGGTGAAATGAGGACCCAGATTGTGGGGGCAATATGCTGACTTTGTATAAATATACAAAAGTATGAAGGCTATTGCATAACGCATTGTAAGCCGCCCCGAGTCTCCGGAGAAGGGTGGCATATAAATTAAAGCAATATATATATATATATATATATATATATATATATATATATATATATATATATATATATATATATATATAAAAATTTTCTTACTTCTTCGTAGGGTTTATGTGTGTTTTTCTTCTAGCCAGGTTTTCCCTACGTAGCCAAGGTTTTTTGTAGCTCCAGCTCAGTAGAATCTCATCTACTCGGTTCTGGGCTTTTTTCTTTTCTAACACCTAGCAAGCTCTTACTGCTAGGTGGGAGACCTAAATAGATCCATTTCTAGCTCGTTAGCTGTCATCAGTAGGCCACACCCATATCCTCCCTGTAAAGGCATAGTATCAATTTTCTTACTTCTTCATAGGGTTTATGAAGTAAGTAGTAACACACATATTATGAAGTAACACACATAAACCCTACGAAGAAGTAAGAAAATTGATACTATGCCTTTACAGGGAGGATATGGGTGTGGCCTACTGATGACAGCTAACGAGCTAGAAATGGATCTATTTAGGTCTCCCACCTAGCAGTAAGAGCTTGCTAGGTGTTAGAAAAGAAAAAAGCCCAGAACCGAGTAGATGAGATTCTACTGAGCTGGAGCTACAAAAAACCTTGGCTATGTAGGGAAAACCTGGCTAGAAGAAAAACATATATATATATATATATATATATATATATATATATATATATATATATATATATATATATATATACATACATACATACATACATACATATATATATTACTTCTTCGTAGAGTTTATGTGTGTTTTTCTTCTAGCCAGGTTTTCCCTACGTAGCCAAGGTTTTTTTGTAGCTCCAGCTCAGTAGAATCACATCTACTCGGTTCTGGGCTTTTTTCCTTTCTAACACCTAGCAAGCTCTAACTGCTAGGTGGGAGACCTAAATAGATCCATTTCTAGCTCGTTAGCTGTCATCAGTAGGCCACACCCATATCTTATGTATTCTCCCTGTAAAGGTACAGTATCAATTTTCTTACTTCTTCGTAGGGTTTATGTGTGTTTTTCTTCCTTAGAAAGGAAAAAAGCCCAGAACCGAGTAGATGTGATTCTACTGAGCTGGAGCTACAAAAAAACCTTGGCTACGTAGGGAAAACCTGGCTAGAAGAAAAACACACATAAACCCTACGAAGAAGTAAGAAAATTGATACTGTACCTTTACAGGGAGGATACATAAGACATGGGTGTGGCCTACTGATGACAGCTAATGAGCTAGAAATGGATCTATTTAGGTCTCCCACCTAGCAGTTAGAGCTTGCTAGGTGTTAGAAACCAGGGGTGAAATCCAGCAGGTTCTGACAGATTCTGGAGAACCGGTAGCGGAAATTTTGAGTAGTTCGGAGAACCAGCAAATACCACCTCTGGCTGGCCCCAGAGTGGGGAAGGAATGGAGATTTTGCAGTATCCTTCCCCTGCCACGCCCACCAAGCCACACTATGCCCACCAAGCCACGCCCACAAAACCGGTAGTTTAAAAAAAAATTGGATTTCACCACTGCCTTAAACCTCAAAACGAAGATGCGTTGCTCTTGCACAATGGAACCAAAAGGACTCCCTGGTTACTTACCTTCAGAGCCACAAGTGTTCAATCTACAAAGCCGCCAAAGTTCTCCCATACCAGGGTTTGAGTCCACCTGGGGAAAAAAAGTATTACTGGGAAATTTCACTTCTATGCTCTTTGGCCAACTTGGTTTTGAAACGAGGGATTCTAGACAAGAGAGGGGGCCAATTGGATAGCGCAGTTTAGGCCCACAATGTATTCGCATTACCAACCAGCTTCCAAATACAAATTGGCTGGTTAGCTGGACAAGAACACCGTTTCAAAATGCAGAAGAGCTTCATCCTTGGCTTGTTTTAATGTTCCCCCCTGTAGCAATTTTGCTCCTGTGATGCAGGTGCAGCCTTTGTTGCGTTTTGCTGCCAGTTCCACAGGGACACCGATTTGCAAGCGATCTCCCCTCTCCTTTCTCTAAATTCACAGGGCATTCTGATTTATTTCGCTCACATTACCTATCAGATAACAAAGGCAATTCTGTTGTCCTTAAACGTTGCCAAGCTTTGTTATACTGTGTACTGTGTGTTAAACTCCCCCCCCGCCACGAGTTGTAATGGAAGCTCATGGTTATGCTAATGACTTTACTCTGTTTTGTTATAGTGCTCTCTCTCTCTCTCTCTCTCTCTCTCTCTCTCTCTCTCTCTCTCTCTCTCTCTCTCTCTCTCTCCCTCCCTCCCTCCCTCCCTCCCTCTCTCTCTCTCTCTCTCTCTCTCTTTTGGTCTATGACTGTCATAAAAATCTTATCTATCCCCACCATACTAGGATGGCAGCCCCCAAAATTGTGTTTTATTTGTTTTCCCCCCACTGGCATTACAAGTTAAAGCAGATAAAAATGCAGGGCCAAGAACAGGAATGAAAACCTGTCTCCTTTCCTGGCTTAGACCAAAATTTGTGTTGTGATGGTGCCTATTTAAATTCATGCATCATGGTTGCTACCTTCATGATATGTAATTCCCCATGCATCGCTCGACCTTAAAGTTTTGCCTCCTGCTTTGTGAGTGTGCATTGAGGGAGAGAGAGGAATAATAAAGAGGAGTTTCACAGGAATAGAATAGAATAGAATAGAATAGAATAGAATAGAATAGAATAGAATAGAATAGAATAGAATAGAATAGAATAGAATGAGCCGAGGTGGCGCAGTGGTTAGAGTGCAGTACTGCAGCTACTTCAGCTGACTGCTAGTTCAGCAGATCAGAGGATCAAATCTCACTGGCTCAAGGTTGACTCAGCCTTCCATCCTTCTGAGGTGGGTAAAATGAGGACCCAGATTGTTGGCGGCAATATGCTATTTAATATACTGTCTTTGGTGTAAGCTGCCCAGAGTCCCCGGAGAGTGGGCAGCATAGAAATATGACTAATAAAATATATAATAGAATAACAGATTTGGAAGGGACCTTGGAGTTCTTCTAGTCCAGTTGTCACCAATTAGTGGTCCATGGATCACTGGTGGTCCACGAGAAAATTTTAGTGGTCGCAGAAAAATTATTTGCATTTTTAACATTGCATAGACATGTAGAATGAGGAGCAGAAGTTAGCTATTGTATAACAGCTTTGATTTTTAGAAGGTAAATGGGAAAGTGAGATCTGAGCCTTGAGGGATCCATGTTCAAGTCTCCGCTGGAGGAAGAAGTCTCTCTGATGACTTTTTTGACTAGCTGGGATGAATCCCTGGGGTCAGCATAAAAGGGAATAAAACTTTGCTTGCTTCAGGGCAGTCAATTATTTGAAACCACGGTAACATTCTGACTTTACCGATTGCAATTTTGGTCAAAAGTGATGTTGGATCCCTGGTTTGATTACAGTTGCCTACTGATTTGTTTCTGTCTCCCATCTAAACACCTATTAAAATGTAGGCCAATCAACTGCAAACAGAAGCAGTTAGAAGAAAAGGAGGAGAAGCCAGGCACAGTATTTACCAAATCAACATTGTTGATCTGTCTCAAGACAGATGTGGCTTGTGAAAGAGAACCCATGGTTAAAACAAACCACAGCTTAGCGTGAACTCGCATTGCTGTTGTAGCTAGACAACTGCACAGATGACTGAATTCCCAACCCATTACTGAGGCATGATTTGTTTTAACAATGGCTTGTTAATTGCATTAACTACAATTGATTTGGTCTTTGCAGCATGCTAAACCATTAACCATGACATAGTGACACATACTCTGTCAAAGCCCGTTCTGGTTTACTGGACCTTATGTCTCTTTCCTCTGCTTTCATATCAATACATCTAAGTTTTTAAAGATATTTGTAGTCCTCCTGTACCTTGATGAAATCTACTTCCCTAAATTCTTTGGAGTTCTCTCCTGAGGAAGCTACCCATAAGTTTCTTCTGCAAATTGCCTTTCCTTTCAAGCCCCGCCTCTGAGGTTGACATCCTCATGGAGGCCTCCTAGCCATTCAACTATTGTGACCTTGGCTTCCTGAGTCATTAAAACACATGAGTAGTCCCAAAAATCTCTTTTATTGCAAAAGCTGTGAATTACGTTCATTCACAGCTGAATCCCAATTAATTGCAAAAAATCCTTCAGGATAATCACCAACCTTTATCTCCCTTGACATGCTGCCAAAGATCTACTTGGCAAAGCCACACAGAATCCAGAATCAAACAGAGAAGCCGACTGGGAACAGAATTAACAATGTTGCTTTCCTGCAAAGTGCCCACATGCCTTTGCTCTTCCTTTATGTCTTATGGGAGGGGGCCAATCATCTCCAAGCCTTACTCCCGAGTTGTCCCTTTTGTTTTAACTGTTCATGCCTTCTGGCAGCTCTGCGCATGAGCACACTAGGAACAGGCTGTCTCTCTGCAGTCCAACTTTGGAGGCTCTGGAGTCAGCACATAACTCCCAGATGGCCCTGGCCCCATCTCTGCCTCCGATGCAGAGCCCTGGTCTGAGCCTTCCTCAGACTCCAGGACTGGCCCAAGTTCCTCCCCAGCCTCCTCACTCTCCAACTCTGCTGCCAGCTCCGCAGGCTGCTGACGGACCACAACATCAGCAGGTTGCATCAGCAGGTTTCCAAACCTGTCATTTTTAAATCGGGGGATCTCTCCAGCAGAAAGCCCCAATCATGGGAGGTTTTTAAGAAGAAATTTGTCCATAATTGTATAGGGTCTCAGGCTTCAGCAGGGGTTGGACTACAAAACCTCCAAAGTCCCTTCCAACTCTGTTATTCTTTATAAATCTCTCCACTCAGCCTTATCAAGAGAATGGTGATAAACAATATTCGGAAATGTACATCAGGTCCTTCTGATAGCAAAATCTCATCTTATTGGCTAGTATCAAGGGGAAGATAACTTTGAAAAAGTTTCCTCTCTCACCATAACGTGCAAGACGAGGCAAGGAGTGGCTGGGAGGGGGAGGGGTGAGGAGAGGCCAGGTGAGGCACCCCTCGATGTGAGTGACATGGAGTTGGCCACGTTCACCCAGTCACATGACCACCCAGCCACGCCAAAGAACCGGTAGTCAAAAAATTTGAATCCCACCATTGGTCCCAATGTGCATTTCAAAAGGCAGTTGGATTCTCTTAGTTTTGTTTTTTTCTTCTTGAAAATGTTTTGCTTCTCATCCGTTCAGTTCTGAGATCAGAATGAAAGAAACTTCTTGGATGAGAAGCGAAACAGACCAAAAAAAAAAAAAAAAAAGAGCTCAATATCTCAGATAAGATACTCACTTATCTTTGGGTGAAACCATGACCTAAATGATTGAGAAGCTCCATAGACATATTCACAGCAGAACCGGAAAAACCTAAAAATGGCTTATTTTGTAGGGTTGGGGAGGGGGATGTCAGGGGGATTGCACTTGGCTTGGTCTCTGGATTTTCTCCTCTGATTATGAAATCTTTGTGTTGCAGGGGGGTTACGCAGCCTATCGGTATGCCCAACCTACTACCGCTACCGCCACTGCCTACAGTGATAGGTAAGATTTCCTTTTTGTATTGACTTGGGAAGCACAATGCTCTTTTGGGCCCACCTTGGCTTTTGTGTCACTTTGCTCCATGCATAGCAAGAGCTTCTAGACTTGAAATCCATGAATAGCTGTGACTAAGGTTGGACGGTTCTTCTCCAGTGAGGTAGCCTGTATCTGCTCGGCATCCGTGCCCATCGTTACGATCAACAGCATCCAGGTATCAACACATACCTGGAGGGTACCAGTTGAAGAAACTGGGCAAACTCTATTTGAGAGAAGCATTTGCAAAAGGACATGTTCCCCAAAGCAGTGCATTAGGGAAATGGGTATGCACGAACAGTAGAAGGGTACATGAAAATGCATGTGCGATTTCCTGTGGCTTTTGAAAAATATTTACAAGCAAGCATGAAAATTAGATGAAACAAATAGAGGATAAGGAAAGCGAAAAGCGGAGGCTGCTATCCCTCCTCACTTCTGTAGTCTTATTTCTACAACATGTTTAAACCCCTTAAGCCACTGAATCAAGTCTTGGTATCAGAAGCAGGATGTACATCGAAGTAAATCTGCATTAAAGCATTAATTCTGTAATGGTATAAGCCTGTTCGGGCTCTACTCAAAAGTAAATTTTCAGTGTCTTAGTTACTGAGGAGTAAACCTCACCTCTTACACCTCCGAGTCAACATACCTCAGGCTGCCCTGTAAACAGAGCGTGCTTAAGCTGGGTCATGAATTAACTTTTTTTCTGAGTGCTACAATGCACTTAGCCATGAATGTAAAAAAAAAAATAAATCCAGCTGTTTTTGAATAAGAGATGAAGCCATAGCAGAAACCTAAACCAAGGTTAACAGTAACCATCTAGCTTCAGTTTATTGGAAAAAATGCAACTGCAGAGTTGTTCATCCACTAGGAAGAACCTCTGTAAACACAGTTATTGATTTCACCAGGGGAATTAAATCTATTATTCAGTGTCTCCCTTTGCAAACCCTGGAGTTTCTCAGTTCCGCCCATTAGCTGGAAATCAACAAGAACAGGCACCATCATGGCATCAGTGAATACCCAAGAGGACATTTGCAAAACTCCTAAATTAAATACTAGTTAAAATGTTTCTAAAATTAAAGCAGCTGAAATCTCACGGGATTGTGAAATCTGGTGAGAGCTGGGTTGTTTGTCTTTGCAAATGACACTGGAAAAAAAATCCATCTTGGAGGCAAGATTGCTGAATTCTTGAGATTTAGACATTAAAAAAAAACACGAAGAATCTGATGCACGATACATTTTCAATTCTATACCTTACAGCCTCAAAGTAAATTCAGCAGAAATCAAATCCGGTCCTTTTAAATACCAAACCGAATGGAAAATCCCATTAGGCCTGAATAATAGTTTTCTCCAGTTACGATTAAATCCACATTCAGCACTCAAAAGAAGGAGAGAAAGAAAGATGGGGGGTGGGGGTGGGAAAGAGGTTTGGCTGTTAGCTAAGAGAAAGTGGTTTGGGGGTTTTTTTGCATTTCCATCACGAAACTAGGCAAGGTGATTTAGAACAAGAATCAGATTTCAGAGTTGTAGAGCTCTACTTTAGATGGAAAATAGTTTCAAGAAGCATTGCTTCCATTTTGAGGAAGAAAGAGACTGAAAAATAAGTGCCTTTAAAGGTGAAACAGTTCTTGGGTTGAGTGCCTAGATTCTCAAAAGTGCTGTTCATGGATCGGTTTCTTAAAAGAAATATAGATATATATTTATATATTTATGTGGAACAATGAATGTTCAAGCTCTTGCATGCTGTGTTGCCTTCCCAATGTGCTTATCATGTTCTGGCAGTGAAGACATACATGCACACATGCACACACACACACACACACACATAAACAAACATGTTTGATGAATAAGACAAATTTTGCATGAGCTGGCTGAGGCATGCTGGGTTCTGACAGGTAAGCAAGGTAACCTATTTGTTTCGTTTGTTTTCCTGGGACGTCCGGATTCTTAGCCGTGTCACTCTGCTGTTTGTGCCTGATGCGCAGATGGAGATAGGCTTGGTTTCTTTTCTTTTCTTTTTCTCTTCGTTTCCTCCTGAGGAAAATGGATGGCAATGAAGCACAGCTCGAGAATTCACATTTCATTTTCCACAAAGGTGTCTCGTTGAGCATGTAGTCGCTTTTTTTTTTTTTTTTTTTTTAAAGGACTTTCTCTGTGAGCTTGCAATGCTGAGAAGATTGCTGGGTCATCGAGAGCAAACTGCCCCCAAGAGGCAGTTACCGATTTAGACAGCGGTCGCCAACTGGTGGTCCATGGACCACTGGTGGTCCGCGAGAACATTTTGGTGGTCTGCAGAAAAATTATTTGCATTTTTAACATTGCACTAAAACAGGGGTCCTCAAACTACGGCCCCTGGGACGGATACGTGCAATGAACGTTTGGGTTGCTGCAGAGAGTCTCCCCCTTTGGGGTCTTTTGTGTGGGTCGGAGGGGGTCAGAAATTCTGACTTGGGGTCTGCTTCAGCCTCCTGGTGTGAGGCTTTGGGCGAAGGCTGGAGGGAAGCATCGCTGGTGGCAAGGAGTCGGAGGGCCTCGTTCCAGTGGGACTTCATCATGGCCTGGAACTGGCTGACCCTCTCAGCCTGCTGAGCCTCCAGGCGCCGGTACTTGGCCTTGTACTCCCGCAGGTCTTCCCTCTACTTGGAAAGCCTATGCTCATAGTCCTCAGTGAGGTGCTTCTGCTGAGCCTCCTTCTCGGTCAGATCCAATTTGAGCTCAGCTGTTTCGCCAACCCTTTCTCCTGGTGGCTGCTTAGCTCCAACAACTGCTTCCTGTTGGGACCCTAAAGAGCCCGAGTGGGGAGACAAGGAACTGGCCACGCCCACCCAGTCACATGACCACCTAGCCATGCCCACCCAGCCGGTCATTAGGCAGATCATATTAGTGGTCTGCGGGATTTAAAATTATGAATTTAGTGGTCCCTGAGGTCCGAAAAGTTGGTGACCCCTAACTTAAGAGACTTAAAAAGCAGACCAATGAACTAGGAATGTTTCAATGTAGGGAATCAGGTCTTTGCAAATGTCCTCCAGGTTCTCCGTCTTGAGGGGTTCTGGAGACAGCAAGGAGGATGGCATGGTGGCTGGGTGTACATCAAGGGATGTTCTTCAGCTTGGTTAAATTAGAAGCCATGTGCAGGAAAGCACTAAAAACAGGTTTGCTACTAGGTTCATTTTGGAGATAGGGAAAACATAACTTTATGGAGATGACATGAGACAACGTGAGGTTTTGTTCCAGCCAATAGTAGCACAGGGGCTATATTAACCAAGTTATAAAACTGCGGAGTGTAGACACATTTAGGACATGGAGTATAACTCACAACTGTGCTTTTTCTCTTTGTGTACATCTGGTGGTGTTGCTCTCCCACAAAGGGTTGTTTGATCAACTTGCTGATTGATCAAGTGATGGAAATCATCTTCATTTCTTTTAGGTCCGGCAAGCAATCTGGGTAAGAAACGTCAAATCTAGTGCTCCTCAGTGAGGAAGGACAGACACGTGTTCAGCTGGAAATTCACGGTAGATAGGAATATGCAGGTGATAGCAGGTGTGCAAATGGGGAGGGAGATGATGCTACTAGTAGTTTCTCGTGAGAAAGAGAAGGACTTTGCCTCCACTTCTGCAAGGCACAGGGCAATGTGTGATTCATAAAACACAAACCTTTGGCAGCCAGTGGCACCCACTATCCTAACCCTCAGAAACCAAGGCACCATTCCAGATTTATCCTTTAAAAAATCCCTCAATGCCCCTCAAATTTGAAGGCTCTTGGGGCGATAGTGAGAAATGGCTGTAAATAAATACCTTTGTGGAGCTCCAATCTATTGCAAAACTGTCTTCTAGTGTAGTGAAGTGAAAAGTGGGGAGGGGGAAAGACTATCCCACTCATGAATGAAGCTTCTACACTTTGGTCCAGTTATGATGATTTAGCCTTTTTTAGATGCTTTTGGCTTGAGGGTTGAGTCTTCGTTTACAGATTGTGAATGAAGCATTCCTTGGAGTGTAGAACAGAATGCAGTGTTGCTGGGACTGGCTTCGGGGTATCTGCTTGGTAAAATGCAATGGCTTCCACAATCAAACTAATTCAATCCAAAGTTGTCCATTCAATCCTAGAAAGATCTGTTCCAGGGTATTTAGAAAGGTCAGTGACCATTCTCAGATTTGCCCTCCCATTTCTCCATAAACTATCATTCAAGGTGAATTTGGAATAAGGATGTGCAAAAAAAAATTACTACAGATAGATAAGGATAACAGTTGCCCAGGAAGTCATCAAACACGTGATGTTTCGAGTCCATTCCAGTGAGCAAAAGCAGAGGTCAGTTGCCCATAACGATAGGATTTTCTGAGCCCTTCAGTGGCCCATCCTTGAGTATTTCACTCATTTTTTTTAATGATCTTGTACAGAAAGCTTGTTGTTCTTCCTGCTTTTGTGTAGAGGGAAGAAGGCAGCTGATCCCCCATGCCTGTGCCAAAGTATTGTGTGTAACTCAATAGCATAGGAAGAATTCTGTTAGCACAAATTCACAGGTGCCTTGGCATTCGTAATGTTGTTCTCTTGATTTTCTAGTCCTACCTTTTCAGTTTTCTGTGTTGTGTGGTTTAATTGTGTTGTACAAGATCCCCAGAGTCCTGCCTGAGAACCCATTTTCAGATCCCAATCTTATTTATTTATATATTCCAGCATTCTTCGAAGTAGCCTGCTTGGGATACTTAGGCAGCCTCTAGCCCTGTTCAGTCAATTGTCCATGTGTACATCAATCCAGGAGAAACAATGATCTCTCCACATTATGTCTCAATGGAGTCCTTTTGTTTTCATCATAATTATCTGCAATAGGGGGCCCTTGCAAAGTTATGTGCAAACCTCTGGTTCACCCTGGTGTAATGTGCTTATAATGTGCTTCTACTATTGACCAAGGTGGTACAAGTCTCATGCTGAAGTTTAGAGTCATGCTATATGGACATTACTTTGATGTCCCTCAAGGTGACTTAGATCTTATCTGTCTAAGCAGGACTTTCCCAATCTCTCTTTGGAGAACACTCGGTCATTCTTGATGAAACATTTTGCACATTTTGCTCTCATTCTGAGCAAAACGTTGAGTACATTTTATCAGCACCTTAAGAACTCCTGAGACGTATTAGTGTGCTGTTTTTTGAAGGCGAACATCTTACATTTGATTTCAAATATTGGTGAGGTTGCTAGCACCAAACCTGGGCAGTTCAGGAATTACCGTATTTTTCAGAGTATAAGACACACCTTAGTTTTTGGGGAGGAAAATAAGAAAAAAGCTGATTGGCAGGTGGATCAGCCTCCCGGAATACCCCCAATCATCTGTTCCCAGAGGTGAATTTTAGCAACAGGTTCCTTGGTTGTGAGCTCTGTGCCTTGATTTTTTTTTTTTGCTTTTTTTTTCTGCTTCTGAAACTTCTGAAACTCTCTTACAGAAAAAACTTTTTTTCCTGCCTCCAAAAGCCTCCGAAACAGAGCTTCAGAAAAAAAGCCCCTGAAGCTCTGTTTGGGGGCTTCTTTTCTGAAGCTTTCTTTCTGATGCTTTTTTCAGCCTCTGAAACCTCCGTTTGAGAAGCTGGGCGGGGCTACATTTGAAGTATAAAACGCACCCAGATTTTCACCTTCTTTTTGGGGGGAAAAAGGTACGTCTTATACTCCGAAAAATACGGAAATCAATTTTCCCCATCCCTTTGTCAGGGAATTTCGATTGCTCAGGATCTCCAGATGGGTACATCTTCTGGTATAATGCTATTTTCATTCTGGCCCAACTATTACATTGTCCACATCTTTCCATCCGAACATATTTTAGAGACTGGATGAAGGATATGCTGTTGGATTTAAACCCCTAGCATGGCTTATGGTGCTGTGCAGCACTGAAGCTTGATGTAACCACACAACCTGCTTTCAGTTTCAATTACCACGATGTAAAAAAGATGTTGAGACTCTAGAAAGAGTGCAGAGAAGAGCAACAAAGGTGATTAGGGGACTGGAGGCTAAAACATATGAAGAACGGTTGCAGGAACTGGGTGTGTCTAGTTTAATGAAAAGAAGGACTAGGGGAGACATGATAGCAGTGTTCCAATATCTCAGGGGCTGCCACAAAGAAGAGGGAGTCAAGCTATTCTCCAAAGCACCTGAGGGCAGGACAAGAAGCAATAGGTGGAAACTCATCAAGGAGAGAAGCAGCCTAGAACTAAGGAGAAATTTCCTGACTGAGAACAATTAATAAGTGGAACAACTTGCCTCCAGAAGTTATGAATGCTCCAACACTGGAGCATTCCATCTTCTCTTTTAAGAAGAGATTGAATAAACATTTGTCTGAAGTGGTGTAGGATTTCCTGCCTAAGTAGGAGGTTGGACTAGAAGACCTCCAAGATCTCTTCCAACTCTGTTATTCTATTTTTTTTTCCTATTAAAACATGGAATGGCATTTACAGTGTTTACATTTTCCCATTTAATGAGTTTACTTCACTTCTGAGAATCTGGCTGACCACACAATGAAATATTGTCAGAGCCAGCCGAATCAAGTAATTAACAATGCAAGAGTGTGCTTCCTCTATTTTTGAATTATAAATTATCCCTGGCATGCTAAACATTCAAATTCTCTCTTTATGTATAATTAGAATCACATTAATATCAGTCATTTGCATAATCGTAGGTACTTTAAATGGATTTAGTTCATTTGAATATTATTTGGGAGGGGGGCGGATGTATGTGAATGTGTGTATCCCCAACAGAATCAATATTATTTTAATGGTTAGTTGCAAATCCATTAAAATTTCCTCTTTTTTTCCCTCTTGTCTAGAGGAAATTCTAAAATGACTTTAAATAACCTAAGTAAGTAAAGAAGACTATGCAATAACAGCACTTTATGCGCACATGGCTTCGTCAAATTATATTTTAGTTGCTAAGTAGTAGATTCTGTTTATTAACTTTCTACTATGTTTTCCTATTCAAGGAAAGATACATATTGTTTATCTGCCTGAAATAATTTCTGCATTCCTTGCGGATGTTGATTTCTTCTAAATGGGGCAAAACAATATTTTCTTCCCAATTTACCCTGCCTTTCCTGTCCTTTGTTGTGAGTTTACTGTATTTAAAAGTAATTATTTCACCAGCCATCTCTTATTGTTTTGTAATTATTTTTTATTACAAGTATATTTTGTAATAAAATTGCACTGGTAAATCTTCCAGAATTGGGTGCATAGAAAAATAGACATAATAGAATATTCTCTATTGGTCAAATTTGATTGGACATACAAGGAATTTGTCTTTGGTGCATAAGTTCTCAGTGTACATACAAACAACCAAGTGATACGTTAGAGATCATAAATCATAAGATACAATCATAAATCATAAGATACAAACAACAACAACTGATAAATCATAATATAACATAGGAGAAGGTAGTAGGAAAGATGAGAGGTGAGAAAGATGAGAAGATGAAAAGGGTAATAGTAATATAGCCCTACTACGTGGGTAAATGTCTTTAGGCATAAGATAGTGCTGTGAAAGTTAGAAGAGTAATGACACAAGGGAAAAAACTACCGTGTTTTCCCGAAAATAAGACCCTGTCTTATATTTTTTTTAACCCCAAAATAAGTGCTTGGCCTTATTGTCAGGGTGGTCTTATTATTTTGGGGCACGTGGAGCAAGTTGGGGCTCCTCTTGCCGTCTTACCTGATTTCCAGTTCTGCGTTTAAATATTTTCAGGGAGGGCTTATTTTTGGGGGGAGGCTTATTTTAGCACATGCACTCAAAAGCCCGACTGGGCTTATTATCAGGGGATGTCTTATTTTGGGGGAAACAGAGTATCTTTTGGTCTACTTGCTTTGGCATGCAATGCCTTATAGCAGCATCCAGAAGGGAGAAGTTGAAACAGTTTATGTCCAGGATGTAAAAGGTCAGTAGGTATTTTCTTAGCCCTCTTTCTGGATCATGCAGTCAGAGGGTTGAGAAAATATCTACAGATCCCTCACATCCTGGACATAAAGTTTTTGGAGGCAATGATACGCTGAAAAGAATTCCTTTAAAAACATACTTTGTGACTGGAATATAATTGAGAATCATCGATTTGTGACAAGATTCTAATATAATTTTTTATATCATATCATATAATATTTATATTATATTTAAATCAGCTGGCCATCACGCACATGTGATGCTTTTAAAAAGGCTTTTAAAAGCCTCTGACGATCAGGCAACTCAGCTGGAATCATCAGAAGCTTTTAAAGGCATTTTTTTTTTCTACAACCTCTTCGGCCGAAGAGGTTGCAGAAAAAAATGCTTTTGAAAGCCCCTGACGATCAGGCAACTCAGCTGGGATCGTCAGAGGCTTTTAAAAGCATTTTTTTCTGCAATCTCTTCGGCCAAAGAGGTTGCAGAAAAAAATGCTTTTAAAAGTCTCTGACGATCCCAGCTGTGCTGCGCAATCATCAGAGGCTGTTTTTTTTTTTATTTTTAAAAGCATTTTTTCGGCCGAAGAGGTTGTAGAAAAAATGCTTTTAAAAGTAAAAAAAAAAAAACAGCCTCTGATGATGGGCATGGGGGGGGGGGCACAAGGATTTTTGCTACCGGGCGATCCGGTCCGAACCGGGAACATTTCACCCCTGGTCCCACCCCCTTGAATTCTATTGACCTATTATCTAATATCTATCAAATGCTAACTGTTAGTTGAGAAGATACTGAGACTCTGGAAAGAGGTTGAGACTCTGGAAAGAGTGCAAAGAAGAGCAACAAAGATGATTCGAGGTCTGGAGGCTAAAACATATGAAGAATGGTTGAAGGAATTGGGTTTGCCTAGTCAAGTGAAAAGAAGGACTAGTGGGTGGCATGATAGCAGTGTTTGAATATTTGAGGGGCTGCCACAAATAAGAGGGGGCCAATCTACTTTCCAAAGCACTAGAAGGCAAGACATGAAACAATGGATGGAAAGTAAACAAGGAGAGAATGAACGTAGAACAAAGGAGAAATTTCCTGACAGTTAGAACAATTAATCAGTGGAATGGGTTACCTTCAGAAGTTGTAGGTACTCCCACATTGGGGGCTTTTAAGAAAAGACTGGACAGCCAGTTGTCTGAAATGGTATAGGGTCTCCTGCCTGAGCTGGGAGTTGGACTAGAAGTCCTCCAAGGTCCCTTCAACTCTGTTATTCTGTTAAGATTTCTATGCATAGCTAAATTAGCAAGAAATCAGTTTCATTGGATCTTCATTTGTGGACCTGATCTAATGTTCATGACAGATGCTTCCAAGAAGGGAGGAAATCTGGCCAAACTTTCAAGTGGTGCTCTTCAAGATGTAGGACTAATCTCTGCATGGCAGTGGGGTGTAATATGTTGTCTTTGCATAATCACTTGATGTGTTGATAGAATCTCTGTAACACTGTGCCTAGATTTTGACAGATCCATCACACTGACTTGGGGAATGACTTGCTTGAACTGACGGTCAAAGGTGGGCTTCTTTCATATTGACTGGCTACTTCCATCTCTCTCTATTTTATGATCTGATCCATTTCATCTTGGAAGAAAGTAAGAGAGTCAACTGTAAAAATAGGAGGGATTAAGAGTGGATTATCTGTGATGAATCACCATCAAGCCTCTGTCTTGGAAGATAAGGGATCTTCCCATCTATGCTATTTTAGACATGGAAAATTTGTGCAGCTCCCATTTTCCCACCCCCCAAAATTTTTCTAAACCCAGAAAATCTGATGTGTCCATGCATTTATGCATTTTAACAGTCTTTAACACTAACAAAGTTGGAAGGGACTTCGGAGGTCATCTATATTATATCATGTAATATTGCTTGGATAGGGACATGGTGGCTCAGTGGCTAAAATGCTGAGCTTGTCGATCGAAAGGTTGGCAGTTCAATGGTTCGAATCCCTAGTGCTGCGTAACGGGGTGAGCTCCCGTTACTTGTCCCAGCTTCTGCCAACCTAACAGTTTGAAAGCAGGTAAAAAATGCAAGTAGAAAAATAGGGACCACCTTTGGTGGGAAAGTAATAGTGTTCCGTGCACCTTTGGCATTGAGTCATGCTGGCCACATGACCACGGAGACGTCTTTGGATAGTGCTGGCTCTTTGGCTTTGAAACAGAGATGAGCACTGCCCCCTAGAGTCAGGAACGACTAGCACATATGTGCAAGGAGAACCTTTACCTTTAATATTGCTTGGATGTATGAAATAGATATAATTAATATCAGCTTGTGAAAGTAATATGCTCTTCTCCCACCCATTTTAGAATTGTAGCATTAACAATGTATCCTGGTTATTGTACAGTATTATTATCAAGCCTTGATGTACTCAAGACTTTAAATGTAGGGTTTCCCCATAAAATTACTTAAAAGGATTAGACCAGTGTTTTTCAGTCTCAGCAACTTTAAGATGTGTGGACTTCAACTCCCAGAAGTCTCTCATGCTGGCTGGTGGATTCTGGGAGTTGAAATCCACCCACCTTCAATTGCTGAGATTTGAAAAATTTTGGATTAGACAAGCCATGGCTGAATTTGGACATCATGGCCTGACCAAGGAGCCCCAGGACTCTGCAGTGTCATCTCTTGCCAGGAACAAAGGAAAACCTGGTTTACTTTGCAACTCAAGGCATGAATTGCATAATATTCCAGTGTATCAATGAACTATTGGTTCTGTAATATATATCTTGTTTGTTTTGGGTTTTTTGGTATTACTTATTGGGCATTAAAAATGTATGCATGAATGAAAACAAAAGTACAAAATGCATCTTGTTAGGTAAAATTCCCTGAAATAAAATGTGTTCTGCTGCAGCTGTTGGGAAGATCAGAAACTCAGAATACGTGAATGGCTGTAGAGATACATACAGTGTGTGTGTGTGTGTGTGTGTGTGTGTGTGTGTGTGTGTGAGAGAGAGAGAGAGAGAGAGAGAGAGAGAGAGAGAGAGAGAGAGAGAGAGAGAAATAAAAAATGGGACATAAAAGTACACATGCATTATGTAAGATTAAAACATCCAAAATAAATTAAGATGAATCTAATTTAGGATTAGAAGAATGAAAAACTAAACATAGATAGATAGATAGATAGATAGATAGATAGATAGATAGATAGATAGATAGAGATGATAGTGATAGATAGACAGATAATACATAGATAGATATGAGAAAGATAGATAGATAGATAGATAGATAGATAGATAGATAGATAGATAGAGATGATAGTGATAGATAGACAGATAATACATAGATAGATATGAGAAAGATAGATAGATAGATAGATAGATAGATAGATAGATAGATAGATAATTGCTAGCTAGCTAGCTAGCTAGCTAGTGATAGATGTAGATAATAGATAGATAGATAGATAGATAGATAGATAGATAGATAGATAGAGATGATAGTGATAGATAGACAGATAATACATAGATAGATATGAGAAAGATAGATAGATAGATGATAGATAGATAGATAGATAGATAGATAGATAGATAGATATGAGCTAGCTAGCTAGCTAACTAGATCGATAGATCAATAGATAGATAGATAGATCAGGAGTGAAATCTACTTACCTTCCCTACCAGTTTGGAAGTGCACGGTCCACATGTGCGATTTTGGACTTCTGCGTAT
The DNA here is from genome assembly GCF_029215685.1 of Pituophis catenifer annectens. Lineage (NCBI taxonomy): Eukaryota > Metazoa > Chordata > Lepidosauria > Squamata > Colubridae > Pituophis > Pituophis catenifer. The sequence continues at coordinate 6,173,119 of NW_027256896.1, read as the reverse complement.
GCTCAGAGGGTCAAAAACAGATTACTTCCTGGTTAAAACCAGAAAGTAACGACGTCTGGATAGGTGGGGGGAGCCTTGTGCTGCCGCCACTACCGGTTTACTCGAATCAGTAGCATTTCACCCCTTAGATAGATAGATAGATAGATAGATAGATAGATAGATACATTGATACATAGATAGATAGATAGACAGACAGACAGACAGACAGACAGACAGGCAGACGGGGAGACGGGCAGACAGGCAAATCCCAATGTTATACAGTTCTATTGCTGGCTACTTGGCCAGGAAACTTTCAGGGAATCCCAAACCTGTAGATAAAATAAGGAAGTTAAAAAAAAAAAAAAAACCAGAAAAAAAGTCAATGGCAAACTAAGAAAGAAGACAACTGCAAATCACTTGAGCATTTTGCCAAGGAATAATTTAAAGTTGTCCTTGAAGACGCCGAGAGTCACATTTTGCTTGTATAGCTTCTCTTACAAAAGAGCAGCCCTTTCTTTCAATAGCTATTTAATCCTGGTTGGATTAAAGCTAAATCATGCCATGAATGGAGTACAGGGTGCTTCATATTCATGGTTTGTACTAGGCAAAAGTTTCACAGTTCACCTTGTCGCAGCCCTCTGAGATATTTATATTTCTATACTGTCATCTAGATACCTATCAACTAATGTGCTTTTGTCCTTTAAAGAGGTAGCCTTTCTCTACTCAGTTTTGATGGTCCACTTCAGGGGTGAAATGCTCCCGGTTTGGACCGGATCGCCCGATCTGGTAGTGATCATGGCGGGTGGTTCGGAGAACCGGTAGCAATCGCAGCGCGAGGCTCCGCCCACTTGCCCGGTTGTTGTTACTTCCTGGTTTTAACCAGGAAGTAATGTGAAGTTTCCGAAAGATGCCCTAATTAATTCATGAGCCATGAGCCGAACTTCAAAAGAAATACAGTCATTTATTAGGAGCACCATTTCGGCAATATTCGGATGCAGTTAGAACTAATCCCACGTAGATTTACATTCCCCTATGACCCTGTCTCTCCCCTCCTCTCTGGCCATGTCATAAATAACATTCTCCAATTAACCACTTTGGCTGGCTGTGAAATCCAACACCCTCCTTCTGATTGCGGTCAGGAAGAATGTATGGAATGCACTTCAGTTAGGGAAATCAATCAGCTCTATCAGTTCTCCCTCCCTCCTGCTCATGGCAACTTGAAAGCTTTGCAAGTTGACAAGTAATGTGTTTTGTACCCTCTGCGCATGTGCAGAAGGTTTTGCTTTTTTGCTTTAAAAAAAAAAAAAAAAAGGCTCTGACAATCACAGCTGTGCCTCGCGATTGTCAGAGCCTTTTTTTAACCTTTTAAAAGCATTTTGTTTCATCCCAATAGGTTGTAAAAAAAATGCTTTTAAAAGTAAAAAAGAAGATTGAGCGCCACAGGTGATACCCCCACCCGAGCGGACTGTTCTACTTACCCCATGCCTCCTTTTGATGTGTACTGCTCGTGCACACACAGTGTGTGTTTGGCACGCAGCGTGCATGTGCAGCCAGCAAACCGGTAGTAAACCAGTTCAGATTTCATCACTGGTGCACTTCCTCATTAAAAAAAAAAAAAAAAAAAACATATTATTTTTACTTTACTATTTTGGCACTGAGCAACCTGAATTCTGTACAGCTCAGCTATATCTTGGCAGGGAGGCTCAGGTTAATTCCTGAACAGAATTAACTCTCTACAAAATTACTTTTAGGATCAGAAAAAGAAACTTTAATTGTGGGCACCAACACAGCGCTTGCAGGAAGGAGAAGCATAGGTGTAATATGCTCTCCTTTGATGTATATTTTATCCCTGGTATATCATTGTATCTTAGGAACACGTAGCTAGGAAGTATCAGATGGTCTTGTAAATGCAAGTAGAAAAATAGGGACCACCCTTGGTGGGAAGGTAATAGTGTTCCGTGCGCCTTTGGCATTGAGTCATGCCAGTCACATGATGACGAGACATCTTCAGACACTGCTGGCTCTTCAGCTTTGAAACAGAGATGAGCACCGCCCTCTAGAGTCGGGAACGCACGTATGTGCGAGGGGAACCTTTACCTTTACCTTACACAATGAGATGTTCGCTATTTGTTAATGCACAACTCACATAGTAAGGAATAGTTGGCTATGCCTGAGTGATTAATTCATGGCATCTGTAACATATGGCCAGTTATATTCCATTTCAGGTTAGCTATTTCCCAATTCTCTTTTTCTTCCCAAAAAAAAGAGACGAAATTAGCCCAAAACAAAATCCCAGGGAATTTTGGAAGCCTGGATCAGTGTTCTCGCTTATGTTAATTTGCTAGTAATCAATTCCTAGCTAAGATCTTATGTGTTGACTGGAATCAGAAAACACTTTGATGTATCTTAAGATATTCAACTACATAGGATAAAATGGATTTTTTTTTTTTTAATGAGAGTAAGAGGAGAAGTATATATAAAAAAGCCCAGTTTGATATCAGTTTCAGCTGGTTAAGCTGAGAAACTGGGACAGAGCCAATTACAAGAAAAATGTTTGATTGACTTTCAAAAATCCTCTGATCTGAAAATCTCTCTTCCCCCACTCCCCTCGCATTTTGCTTACCTATTGCATTTGAAAAATGTAAGGAACATTTGCTGTAGTTGGACTCCAACTTATATCTTTTTTTTTTCTTTCGTTCAATCAATCAATCATGTCCGATTCTCAGAGACTACCTGGGCAAGTCCCTGCAGTTCTCTTGGCAAGATTTTTCAGAAGTGGTTTGCCATTGTCTCCTTTCTAGGGCTGAGAGAAAGTAACTGGCCCAAGGTCACCCAACTGCCTTTGTGCCTAAAGCGAGACTAGAACTCACAGTCTCCCCGTTTCTAACCTGATGCCTTAACCGCCACACCAAACTTCTTAGCTTATATCCTTCTTAATGTATAAGGTAAAGGTAAAGGTTCCCCTCGCACATATGTGCTAGTCATTCCCAACTCTAGGGGGCAGTGCTCATTTTCATTTCAAAGCCGAAGAGCCAGCACTGTCCGAAGACGTCTCTGTGGTCATGTGGCCGGCATGACTCAATGCCAAAGGCGCACGGAACGCTGTTCCCTTCCCACCAAAGGTGGCCCCTATTTTTCTACTTGCATTTTTTTACGTGCTTTCGAACTGCTAGGTTGGCAGAAGCTGGGACAAGTAACGGGAGCTCACCCCATTACGCGGCACTCGGGATTCGAACCGCTGAACTGCTGACCTTAGCCACTGAGCCACCTTGACCCTTTCTTAACTTATATCTATCATAATTGTAATATTTATCATTGAGTGAGTTCATTCATAGCCCCTTGAGGTCCACACCTCAAACTATACAGATTTTTCTACATATTATTTGTCTGGGTAAGGAATATTCACTGAAGTTGTGACTGAAGTGACTGGCCCAAGGTCACCCAACTGGCTTTGTGCCTAAAGCGAGGCTAGAACTCACAGTCTCTCCGTTTCTAACCTGATGCCTTAACTGCCACACCAAGCTGTCTTTCTTAACTTACATCTAGCACAATTGCAATCATTATCATCGAGTGGGTTCATCCATAATGCCTTGACGGCCACACCTCAAACAGTACAGGTTTTGTGCATATTATTTGTCTGGGTTCCTCAATCTCAAATTGACTTGGGGCAAGTATGAGCTAGCAGTGTGCAGCAGCTGCCAAAAAAGCCAACACAGTTCTAGGCTGCATTAAGAGAGGGATAAAATCAAGATCACGTGAAGTGTTAATACCACTTTATAATGCCTTGGTAAGGCCACACTTGGAATCCTGCATCCAGTTTTGGTTGCCACGATGTAAAAAGGATGTGGAGACTCTAGAAAGAGTGTAGAGAAGAGCAACAAAGATGATTAGGGGACTGGAGGCTAAAATATATGAAGAACAGGTGCAGGAATTGGGTATGTCTAGTTTGATGAAAAGGAGGGTAGGGGAGACATGATAGCAGTGTTCCAATATCTCAGGGGTTGCCACAAAGAAGAGGGGGTCAACTTATTTTCCAAAGCACCTGAGGGCAGGACAAGAAGCAATGGGTGGAATCTAATCAAGGAGAGAAGCAACCTAGAACTAAGGAGAACTTTCCTGACAGTTAGAACAATTAATCAGTGGAACAACTTGCCTCCAGAAGTTGTGAATTCTCCAACACTGGAAGTTTTTAAGAAGATGTTGGATAACCATTTGTCTGAAGTGGTGTAGGGTTTCCTGCCTAAGCAGGGGGTTGAACTAGAAGACCTCCAAGGTCCCTTCCAACTCTGTTATTCTATTCTGTTCTGTTCTGTTCTGTTCTGTTCTGTTCTGTTCTGTTCTGCTCTGCTCTGCTCTGCTCTGCTCTACTCTACTCTACTCTACTCTAAGTAATGTGTCAACCCTGGAGTCATCTTGAAACGTGACATTTTCAGGGTTGTCACAGTGAGGCTGAATAGAGTTGTGGGAAAGGGAGGAGGAGTAGAGATAGCTGGTAGGATATTTAACGGTTACTTGGAACCCTGACATAATGACTTTTGGCTGCCACTCTCCCTTTCCCCTGTTCTGCATGCACTGAAGAGCTTTTTGGAGAAATGGGCTTCCTGGCAGTTCCCCCCAGTAACAATGCCAGCCAACGTTAAAAAAAAAAAAAAAAAAAAAAACTGCCGGGAAATTTAAGCACATGTGTTTGCAACCTCCACAAAGGGCTTAAGAATGCAGAGCCAGTCTCTGTATGACGACTTCTAGTGATGGAGAAACTCATCACTTCATCTGATGGCCTGTTCTGCTACTTGTACCTCTTGTTTTCAGTGTTCAACTGAGATGTGTGGTGTTGTTCTATTTTGTTCATCCTCTTAAGGGTTTAGCAAGCTGACACTCTTTGTTAAGGATGAATATATTCTCATCCCTAAAACTGGCTCTCCACCTACTAAATTATCTGACCGTTTTAGTGATGTGATATATTGCCTCTTCGTGGTAGAGAAACACATCCACTCTTGTGTGTGATGTTTAACTCAAGCTTACCTGTTGACCACCACACCTGGTAACTTCTCTAAGGCCTTAGAGAAAGCTGACATTAATTTCCTGGAATGAGTGTTGCCAGCTTATTCTTTTTAAAATGCTCCAATTACTTTATATAGATTTGGTGGGCAAATCCTTGTTGCCAGCCAACATTTGGGGAGAGAATCTTAGGATCGGTGGGAAGGATCATGTCAAATAAATGGGCAGAGATAAATATTTCCCTGTTGAGGGACATGCATATAGTATTTGAAGAGGGTTCATCAAGCGGCTGACACCAAGAGTTTACCCACCAATTCCATACAAAGTAATTAGAGCATCTGAAAAAGAATAAGCTGGCTGTCAACTCTGAAGCTGACCTGGCTGAAGCCATTTCTTCCTGCCTCATTGCTGCCATGAACTTTGAAAGTGGGAAGGGAGGTAGGAAGCAAATAGTCAGGTTACCAGTCAAAACGAAAAAAAGTTTTCTTATGGGAACCAAGATCATCCCAACAGATGGCAGAGAAGTGACCAAGCAGCCTCTCAGCTAGCTTCTTTGGACAATGTGATTGGTGACACCTGGGGAGGGAATATTTGCTCTTTTAATTAGGGGAAAAACCGTGGGAACCTTTAGCGTTGGTTTTCACTAGCTGTGCCGATATGATGTGTCCAATAAACATGTTCTTTGAGGAATCTATCTGCCTCCGAGTTTTGCTTTTCGTGGATGTGTTACTGTTCTGCCCCAGCTCTGGATTCCCAAGGATTGTGACACACACCAACGGTCCTTATCAAAGTTATAATATACCAAGAATAAACAAAGTCTGCCAAAAGTTGGCAACCAGCCCAGAAAACAAGATACGATAAGACACTCACTCTCCAAAATGCTCTGTAATAATTACACGTTGTTTCCAGCAAGAAATTACTAACTGCGTGGGACTTAAATAGGCTAAGGGAGTGGCCAATTATCCTCAAACCTTACTCTCGAGGAGACCTCCTCCTCCTGAGTAGCCACTCCTGCCTTCTGGCAGCCCTGCGTGCTCGAGCATTGAGGAGAGGCTCCTCCACTTCGCTCTCTCCACTTGAAGGAGCCTCTGGAGATTCTGAAGGCCCTGGCTGAGTCTCTGCCTCTGGCACCACATCCTCTTCAACCTCCTCGCTGTCGGATGCAAGCGCAGGCTGCTGGCGCGACCCCACACCAGCCTCCTTGTCATCGGGATCAGCCATGATCTGCGCAGGCCGCTGGTGGGCCACAACAATTACTCTGAACCCTGACACTGTCAACATGCATTCCAGGAAATTAATGTCAGCTTTCTGTGAGGCTTAAAGAAGTTACCAGCTGTGGTCAGCAGGTGGGGTTGAGCTCATGCATTGGTTATATTAATTATCATTGATAGACCTGTCTTTACTATGACTGCTGTTTTATATGTGTTTGTACGTGTATGTTTTTCTCTTTTTAAACTTTTAACATGGTTAGCCAACCAGAATTATTAATTGGGAATGGATAGCCATATAAACTGAATGAATGAATCAATGAATAACTTGGTGAATTGAATTGAATACTTTATTTGGGCAAGTGTGATTAGACACACGAGGAATTTTTCTCCAGTACAGAATGAATGAATGAATGAATGAATGAATGAATCAATCAATCAATCAATCAATCAATCAATCAATCAATCAATCAGTCAGTCAAAAAACCAATATCAGTCAATGTGATTCATTGAACCAGTAGTTCATGAACCGGTAGACTACTGAATCAGTAGTCATGAACCAGTAGTAGAAATCAAGTCATAGGTACAACTCAGCGAAAGCTGGCAGGAAGTATTGCCCTGGCCTTCCTTTCCTAGTCCGAGAGAAATTGTAAAATTTCAGTCTTCTTATCTTGCAAACAAGATAAGATTGCAAACAAGATGTCCGCGTGAATATCTCAAAGAAGATGTCAGCATGATGAAGTTTACCGCATGCACAAAATCTTAACCCACAGTGTACAATCAGAAACATCCCATTTGTTTTTCATAAGGCCGGGAGCAAATGACTTAGGTGGGCGGGTGTTTGGGAATGAGGGTTCCTGTTATTACTCGTCTCGTTGTCTACGTTGCTTTGGAGGATCTTGGTGGCAGCCACAGACCAAGTTTGCCTGCTCTGGAGATTGCTTGGACAGAGCACGAGAACAGCTTGTGCGTTGGCAGGGGTTTGGGGCCGTGTGTCCTCCGTCACCTCAGCTCTGCCCCTCCTACTGCTGCACATCTGCCGTACATTTCAGTGGTGCTTGCTGGGGGTTTCCAGGCTGTTGTTCTGTTGTTGTGCATGATGTGCCTTTCACGGAAGACATTTCACTACCGCCAGACTTCCACTGGAATGATTGCATGAGGAAATGACGAGGCATGATGATGACTGGAGATGTGGTCGCATAATAAATGGTTAATGATTAATCATCATCATAATTCCTCCTTCCCTTACTCTTTTATTCTTTTTCTTTCTTTCTTTTTTTAAAGACAGTTTAAGTGTTTTGAGTTCCTCCCCACCCTGCCTCCTTGGCATCCCTTGTTTAAAAAGGCAGAACCAATGAATTTGGCAAGTGATGATTTAATATCAACTTCCGTTCTGCAGCTTCGCAATCATGGTATTGTGAGGCTATGTGGTGCCATATATGCTTTGTTAAAAAAAAAATATCCACAAAACACATTTGTGTCTCTATTTAGAAATACTGAAGACTCCAAGATTTTGCTTTCGGTGTTTTATTCCCACCACTGATTTTTTTTGTTGTTGTTGGTTTTTTTGGTCCAATAAATTTTGTTAAATTGCTCTTGCTCGATTCCTTTTAAAATTAGCACAACTTGCCTTTATTTGGTTGATACAAATGTTCCTTTGTTTACAAAAAAAAAGAGAGAGAGAGAGAACGTCTGAATTATCATTTAGCATAAGATCTTTGGTTTCCTTAAACTGGGAGTTCTCAGGCTAGAATTGTGCATATATTCCAGAGTCGCCCTTATCTTAGCAATTTAGATATTCTTGAGTTAATGAGCTCTGCCAACTGAACCTCCCCTCTACCTTCATTAAAAGGAAAATGCCTCCGTCCCTTTTAACCCTTCTGTAAACATAAACTCAATGGGCAGCAAACCCATTTCCCAGTCAGCAAGCAGTATTGTGAATCTTATCTTCTCTTGCAGAAATCAATTCGTCTTCGTTGCAACCGATGAAATTTCTTGTAACACCTCGGCAGGTAACAATCATTGATACTTCTTGATGCATCCATCTGAGTCTCAATATCCTTTTACACATGCTGTAGTCAGTCACTAGAGGAAAAACCTAGTAAAAAAACCCCCAGAGATAAATCTTTTGGAATAGTTTCATTCGGGTATAACTCCGAGCCTTCAGGCTTTGGGGCTGAAAATACATTAGCGTGTTCTGCTGACGTTGATGTTTTGTTTCGCAATTACATAAGGGAGGAAAGGAGTCATTGATTCTGAAGTTTCACAGAAAAGAAATAATATAATCTAGTCAGCAATGAGGAAGGACGGGGAAGGAAGAGAGACAGGAAATTGGCTGCAAAAGAGTTGATTGTCAAATTAAAAATATACCAGTTATATTGAATGTGATTATATCTCACAAACGAAAGCAAATATACATGTCCCAGGCAGCGGTGGGCTTTATAAATTTTAGCAAGGTGTTCTCTGCCTGGTTGCTGGGTGATTGTGGCCATGGTGGGCATGGCCTAGTCAGCCTCCTGAATCATGGCGGCGGGGGGGGGCATTTTTGCCCTCCCCGGGCTCTGGGGGCTTTCCTTGAGCCTCTGGGAGGGCGAAAATGGCCTCCCCAGGCTCCGGAGGCCCTCTGGAGGCCCCTCTTCCCAAACTTCCGGTAGGCCCGTTTTTCACCCTCCCCAAGCCTCTGCGCGTACCCTGCACTTACCTGCATCCAAAATGGGCCACATGGGGATTCCTGGGAGGGGAGGGGCAGGGTGGGCGGGGTGGGGCCAGCCAGGAGTGGGATTTGGGAGTTCTCCGAACTGCACAGAATCTTAGCTAAAGGTTCTCCCGAACCCCTGCGAACCCCCAGAAACCCACCCCTGGTCCCAGGTTAATGTTGCAGGATCCAATCTGGGTCGGTCAACAGAACCAAAGGGTTTCATCTTCTGTGTTTTTGGACTCATGCTGCAGCTCATCTTCAGGGAATTCTCTCTAGCTCTCTTAACGTCTCTCTAACAACTTTGCTAGAGAGAAGTTCTCCGAACATGGGCTCCAACATGAGTCCGAAAGCTCGGAAGACAAAACCGCTGGTTCCGCTGACCAACCCAGATCGGATTCTTATGTGGTTATATATCTCTTAAACGACTCATTGATAGCCCTGGAGCAGCTCACACCAAAACACGAATGGCAATTCTGCCACGCAAACCATGTGACACGTGTCCTTTGAGCACACTATTGCAATGTCAGTAGAAGCATTTCTAGATTTGTGTCATAATTTCCCAATGCAAATTTGGTCATTCTGCAGTCACTGAGATTTGAAGCAGACACATACTTAGAAGGGAGTAGTTATCACTAATACATACAGCCACTAATGCAAATGTCGGAGTTCCAACCAATTTTTATTTTTTATTTTTTGCAAAAATTTATGAAGACTTCCATTCATGCAATTCTGTCAGCCACCATGTTTCTATTAATTTTGTGCTGAAAACTGGCCTCTAAGAGTCTTCAAATTCTCTTTCTCTGACAAAAACCCCCCAAACCCCTGTTTCCCATCAACAGGCTGCAGGCTAGTGGAGAGGCCTATAAAAGATAGGTATTTACACTCATTCCCTGTCTGCCTTATGCCTAAATAAGTACAACAATGAATTTCATAAAAATTGCCTTTTTTAAAAAAAAAAAAAGTAAAAAGCAATGTCTCATCCATTTCACTGAAGAATAACAGAATAACAGAGTTGGAAGGGACCTTGGAAGTCTTGTAGTCCAACCCCTTGATAGTTCTGGATTAAGATATAGTGTCAACTTGTAAAGCATTCCAGGCCTGCTCCCGAGTTGCCATAGGCAAGAGGGGGGAGAAACTGATGGAGCAGCTTGGCTGCCATGACCAGAAGCACATTCCACACATACCTTTCTCCAAATTGTATCCCAGGTTACCAGAGCCAGCAGTAGAGGCGTGTTTTCTACAGCCCGTGAAAGTGCTCCATTGGAGAATGTAATTTATGACACACCCAGGGAGGAGTGGGGGTAAACAGGGTCATAGTGGGACCATAAATTACATGGGGCAGAGTTGACTCCACTTGGATAAGTGCCAACATATTGCTCCTAATAAATAACTGGATTTCTTTTGAAACCTAGCTCAAGCTCATTAATTAATTAGGGCATCCGTCGGAACCCTGATACATAGTACAAAATGCTGTAGAAATTATAAAACACGTAAGCACCAGTTTCCTCAGTATTGATTGGAAAAACCACCACAAATGATGGAGGACTCCTAAGATAGTTGTGTTCCTGAATGTCCTTTCCACCAGCAAAAGAAGGGGGAGTGTGGGGGTGTCGCGCATGCGCGTTTGTCCACACACATAATTCTATGCACTCCGCCCCCCACCCATGTGCGCGTGACCCCCTCCCCCGTACTCCCCCCAGTTTTGGCACACAATGGCACAATGGGCCCGGTAGGCCCATTTTTCGCCTTCCACAGGCTCCCAAGGCTTTCTAGGAGCCTGGGGGGGCGGAAACGGCCTTCCCCACCCCACCCTTAGAGGCCCTCCGGAGGCCGGAAATGTCCCATTTGCCAACTTCCGGTGGGACCAAAAGGCCTGTTTTTCACTCTCCCCAGGCTCCAAAGCCTTTCTAGGAGCCTGGGGAGGGCAAAACGGCCTTCCCCATCCCCCAGGAGGCCCTCCAGAGGTTGGAACCTTGTTTCCCAACTTACGGTGGGCCCAGAAGGCCCAAAAATCAGCTGGCTGGCACGTGCATGCACACCGGAGCTGAGCTCGCGTGTCCACCGTTATGGGTCTGTGTGCCACCTGTGGCACTCATGCCATAGGTTTGCCATCATGGGTATAGGGTTTCCTGCTTGAGCAGTGGGTTGAACTAGAACAGGGGTCCCCAATCCTTGGGCCTCAGCCCACTACTGGGTTGCTTTGCTATTTGTAACAAGGCCACGTGGATGGTGGGCCGGCGGACACATGTGTGTGCCTGCAGCTCAATCTGCACAAGCGACAGGCTGATGTGCATGCACACGCATGGACAGCTCAACTTTTGCAAGTTGAAGTGTGCCTGCATGCATGAGCATGCCGGCCTGTTGCTCACATGGCCTAGTTCCCCTCTCCCCGCCCACCCCAGCCAGGCCACCTAACCGCAAAGATTGGACACTGTTGGACTTGAAGACTTCCAAGGTCCCTTCTCAACTCTGTTATTCTGTTAAGATTTGCCACAGCTGGATTTGCCAGCTTTTATTCTTGTCTAGATGAACAGAAGCCAACTTTTTAGGTTAAGGGACAGTATGTTTGGCGTGCAACTCTTCAGTCTATCTGCACTGCCCATGGAGATGTAAGAAGTCAAAAAACTCATACATTAGGTGCAAAAAGAAGGCATAACAATAACAGATAAAGGTAATGGCATGTGTGTGTGTGTACGTACATACACACATACACACATATGTACATACACAAAGCAATTATGGAACTTGCTTTAATGCCACTGTATTTTTCCCTACCCCATAATGGGATTAATGTATGATGGTGCCACAGCGAATGGCAATCCAACAAAATCCAAGTGGGCATTTTACTGAATTTCTAAAGCCTCTTATTCTAAGCTATCAGCCTATCATTTATGGTGTCGTGGGTTGCCTTAAATCTTGACTTCTGAGATTGTAAAAATGACCCTTAAGAAGGAAAGCTGATCCAAGGCCCTTGGGCTCTAAGGCTTCTGAATCTGAGAAGATACGTTTTGTGGAAAGAGGTGGAACTGCAAATGATAGTTGAGGAGCCATGGATATTGTAGGTCCTCCGGATTTTTTTCTAACTACTGCAGGATCTATACCAACTCGAGATCTTGCAACAAAAGGAATGTTTTCGTTTGGGAATGTTACAGCCGTTGATGTCGAAAATAGATAGTGCCACAAATAGATGGATTGAATTTAGTTCACAGAAACCATTTTGTCAAACCTTGAAGACCCCAAAATATCTATTTATGCAGACCTAAACATCCATTGTAAAAAATGTACATTTGCAAAATTGTGCCAACAAAATTGTAATAATATTCTTTTGATATATGAGCCGCAGTGGCGCAGTGGTTAGAGTGCAATACTGCAGGCTACTTCTGCTGACTTCCAGCTGCCTGCAATTTGGCAGTTCGAATCTCACCAGGATCAAGGTTGACTCAGCCTTCCATCCTTCTGAAGTGGGTAAAATGAGGACCCAGATTGTTGGGGGCAATATGCTAACTCTGTAAAACTGCTTAGAAAGGGCTGGAAAGCACTGTGAAGCGGTATATGAGTCTAAATGCTATTGCTGTTGCTATTGCCCTCCTTCTCTCCCTCCCTCCCTTCCTCCCTTCCTTCCTTCCTTCCTTCCTTCCTTCCTTCCTTCCTTCCTTCCTTCCTTCCTCCCTCCCTCCCTCCCTTCCCTCCCTCCCAGTGGTTAAAATGCAGTATTGCAAGCTAACTCTACTGACTGCCAGGAGTTTGATTCTAATCGACTCAAGGTTGACTCAGCCTTCCATCCTTCCGAGGTGGGTAAAATGAGGATCCAGATTGTTGGGGGCAAAAAAACTAAGACTAGGGTAAAAATGGGCTGACTTCTTAGCTAAAACTGCTGTAAACCACTTAGAGAGGACTGTAAAGCATTGTAAAGTGATATATAAATCTAAGTGCTATTGCTATCAGTACTATCTCTATGCACCCATAAAGTAAGGAAACCCTCATCTTTAAAGCCAGAAGAGAATTAGTGAACAGGATTATCTGTTTTTTCCTCTCCTGAATCTCAAAGTGGTTTTAGAAGTGGTCAGTTCAGGACTGTCATCCCAAACCAACAGTAGTCTTGCTTAAAATTTAAGTTGTTAGATCCTCTTTACATGACTCAGTGACGAGAAATTCCAGGGTAACCATACCAGATTGAGTTTGCAGAGATAAAAGAACGATAGCAATTTATATTATTTAATGTAGCATAGGTGTCTACTATACTACATAATAGTATACTTGAATGCTATTGGTGTAAGGTACAATTACAATAATGTAATGTAAACTGTAGAATGCACACTGAAAAAATAGGAAAAATAACCCCTTTGGCCTCCTTATATAGTTCAGAAACTACCATATTTTTCAGAGTATAAGATGCTCTGGACTATAAGACACACCTACCTTTTTTGGTGAGGAAAACAAGAAAAAGAAATCTGCCTCTGCCTCCCAGCAATTTTGCCTCGTTGCAGCAAACAGCCTGCTTTACTTTCATTTTTATTTTCAGCATAGCTTGATTAGCACAAGAAAAAAAAAATCTGCTCCAGCAATTTACCTCCTTGCAGCAAGCAGCAGAGCCCTGCGCAAAACAGCTGAGAGCAAAACAGCTGAGAGTCAGAGGCCGATCCAATCAACTTGTGCTATTTAGGCTGTGCAGAAGCTAAAACGGGTTGTTTCTTCTTGCTGCTTGCTGCTTGCTGCTTGCTGGGAGGCAGAGGCCAAAGGGTGGAGACCAGTGGGTGGGCGGGGCTACAGTTGGTGTACACCCAAATTTTCACCTCCGTTTAGGGGAAAAAAGATGCATCTTATACTCTGAAAAATACGGTAAATGCTGCTGTTCTTCGGGCTGGTGAATATTTTGTAGATGTGATGGTGATGAGCAGGAATCTGTCCTGCTTGGTGAATCCATAAATGGAGATCTACTTGTTCATCTTTAGTTGAAGGCCACAGTAAAACTAAACCAGAGGCTGTATTCAGCTTTAGGACTGCACTTAAATTAAGGATGGATAAAATTACTATTTGCAAAGTAATGTTGTTGCTGTAAAAACCCATAGGTTGCTGTTTTACAGTCCTCCGTACACCATGCTGAATTTGTTTATTGGGTTAAAAAGGACTGCAAAACCCATCCACCCTTGTCCTGTTGGAATTGTGAGGAAAACCAATTCTTAGAGGAAACGGAGCATGTTAGCAAGGCGGAAATATATCAATAGAAACCACAGAAATTCAGATAAATTGTACGGAGGACCAAACACTTCAAGGTGGCCTCAAATAGGCCCACGTTCCTTCTATGTTTTCATCGATGGGTTTTGTAGTTCTTTCTCAAAGTCTCAGAAGGTTTGGATAACCACCTGCAACTTTTAAGTCTGGTAGTTTTGTAGCATGGTAATATGCTGTAAAGCAGTGGTGAAATCCAATTTTTTTTTACTATCGTTTCTGTGGGGATGGCTTGGTGGGCGTGGTGTGGCTTGCTGGGCGTGGCAGGGGAAAGATACTGCAAAATCCCCATTCCCACCCCACTCCTGGGGGAAGGATATTGCAAAATCTCCATTCCCACCCCCACTCTGGGGCCAGCCAGAGGGGGTATTTGCCGGTTCTCTGAACTACTCAAAATTTCCGCTACCGGTTCTCCAGAACCTGTCAGAACCTGCTGGATTTCACCCCTGCTGTAAAGCTTACTTTGTAAAACAAAGGGGGAAAAAAAAAGGAATAATCCAACTAATATTCTGAAAGGGAAGATACAGCATTGATGTCTCTTTTTTAACTCTCAAACTTTCATTTATCCTGCTGCCACAAAAATTGAAACAGGGTTGTGTGCATGTGTGTTTGTGTGTGCAAATTCTTTCATTTAAAAAAAAAAAGAGAACTAAATAGATGGGTGGTTTCTTTGATTTTTTTTCTCCTCACCTCCCTCCCTTTTCTTGGGAATTCCTCCCTACTTAACCAGGTAGCCAAGACATTTTGCTACTAAAGATAATTTGGAACCACTTATAACGCTGAAACAACCGTTATTAATTCAGTGTTTCTCAACTTAGGTATGTAGACTTCCAAAGGTGCTTTTTTTCAAGAGGCAACTGGACTTTCTGGTTTTTCTTTGAAGATGTTTCGCTTCTCATCCAAGAAGCTTCTTCAGCTCTGATTGGATGGTGGGGAGTGGAAGGATTTCACTCTTCCAAGAAGCTTCTTCAGCTCTGACTGGCTTCTTGGACGAGAAGCGAAAGGTCTTCAAAGAAAAACCAGAAAGTCCTCTTGAAAAAAAGCACCTTTGGGACAACCATGACCTGGATGACTGAGAATCTCCATAAACATATGTGGACTTCAACTCCCAGAATTCTGGGAGGATTCTGGGAGTTGAAGTTCATACATCTTAAACTTGAGGTTGAGAACCAGGGCGGTAGCTGAAAAGATGAAGGTTGCCTAATATAAGGAATAAGGATTAATTTAGGATTAAGTTCAGCCGAGTTGCTCTTCCTAATGATGGAACTTTCCCATGGATCCTTTCTGGCTATTAGTTGGGAGTACAGGTAGTCCTCGACCTATGATCACAATTGGGCCTGACATTTCTGTTGCTAAGTGAGCCATTTGTTAAAGTGAGGTTGGCCCCATTTTACAACCTTTCTTGCAACAGTTGCTAAGTGAATTGCCTCAATTGTTAAATTAGTCACACAGTGGTTGAGTAAACCTGGCTTCCCTGTTACTTGTCAGAAGGTCGCGAACGATGATCACATGACCCAGGGACACCACAATGATCATAAATACAAGTCACTTGCCAAGCATCTGAATTTTGATCATGAGGATTGTCAGAGCGTTTGCAGCGTGACTACTATTAGGAGACAACCCAGGAGCAAAACACAGCACACAGAGACTTAGACATTTAACAGTGGTTTATATACAAGACATATACAGAAATATACGTGGTTGGTAAATACCTGACAAGCAATCAATCTTCTTCTTAACTCTACACGGAGAACTCAGCAATGCAGATACATGCAACGAGGAGAGAGATACATGAGGAGAGAGATACACAAGGAGAGAGATACATGAGGAGAGAGATACACAAGGAGAGAGATACATGAGGAGAGAGAGAGATGCCCTCTAATGGCCTCCCTTATATAGGCAGCTTCTTAACCCAGCTTCTTAAAATGGCAGTAACCCTGCTGACTCATCCTCAGACTTAAAGGGCTGGTCAGCTTTAAATCATCATTACCCTGACACTCCTCCTATTTAAAGTTGAACAGCTGAATGCTTTAACATATTCACGATGCTTTCTATTTCTAATATGTCCTTGCCTCCTTGCCTTCAGTCCCTACTCTCCTTGTACTAGTACCATTACTACTATAGCGCCGCTAAGGCTCTATGTACTGTGTTTTGCTCCTGGGTTGTCTCCTCATGCTGCAAACACTCTGACAAGGAAGCTGCAGTGGTTGTAAGGGTGAAAAACGGCCATAAATCCTTTTATTCTTCAGTGCCGTCGTAACTTCGAACGATTCCTAAACGAACTGTTGTAAGTTGAGAACTACCTGTACCAATTGGCAATCCAAATTCACCCATCTCCTGTCAGTCTCTGGCCTCGAGTTGGGTCGAATCCAGGCAACCTTTAAGCGGTGTCTTTGCGGGAACGCCAATAGAGATGTAAACATCTCTATCCAGACAGATTTGGCATACGCTACAGCAAGGTGCAGAATTAATCTCCTTGATAAATTCAGCTCTCCCTTATGGTGGCACTCCTCTCTCTCTCTCTCTCTCTCTCTCTCTCTCTCTCTCTCTCTCTCTCTCTCTCTCTCTCTCTCTCTCTTTTTTTTATCGCTATAGAAGCAGATGACTTCTGCGGGACTTGACTTCTTTGAAAGCCACGGCAGGTTAGGGTAAAACCCGGATTATCCCCTTTTCTTTCGCACAGTTGAAGTTTTATTAATCCTTTTTTTTTCTTTCACCCTGCGCGAAGCCCTGGCAAGCCTCTCTGGCATCTTTGTCATTATCTCTTTGACAGCTTGCCTTGCTCGGCACTCGGAGTTCTAGGTCAGTTCACATGGCTAGTCAAACGTGACAACTTGACAAGATTACAGCAAGCTGCCTTCTGTAATTTGTAAATAGAGGGAGTTGCGTTCCAATCTGCCGCTGTTAATGAAGTGGCGGCCTGTGCGCTTGTACATCGGTGGATGTGTTTTTCTCTCTCTGTGTGTGTGTGTGTCTGTGTGTGTGTTTGTGTGTTTGCAGATGCAACACCGGCATGCTCAAGGGTTTCTGTGCGTTTTGTGCTAGATGCAAAAGTTTCTAAGATATAGGAAGAGAAAAATAAAATAAACAAAGAACACTCAAGTCATCCAAAGGAGAAAATCAAAGTTTCTGGATGGGCAGAGTGCAGATCCTTCCTTTAATATATATATATATATGTGTGTGTGTGTGTGTGTGTGTGTGTGTGTGTGTGTTTGTTTTCTCAGGTTTTCGCGGGTGTTTGTATGTAGGTCTTTGGTTATTCGGGTCTTCTTCCACGTAAAATTGGAAGTGTCTTGGCAACGTTTCGACGAAGTCTCATTCGTCATCTTCTGGCTGGTGTTCTCGGCTTTGTGCTTCCAGGAGCTCCTGGAAGCACGAAGCCGAGAACACCAGCCTGAAGATGACGAATGAGACTTCGTCGAAACATTGCCAAGACACTTCCAATTTTACGTGGGAGAAGACCCGAATAACCAAAGACATATATATATGTATATATATATTGTTTTATTACTCCACATTATGACAAACACATAACATACAACATATAAATATATCCTCTTTTTAACAAGTGTTTCTTTGTGGTCTGCTTTCCACTGTGACTTCCCCCCCCATGTCTCTCATATTCTTTCATTTTCTTCATTGTCCCCTTTTTAATTGATTACAATGTATTTTCTAATCCTATTAGCCTTAATTTTATACATTTCTATATATTTGTTTCAGAAGCCAGAAAAACCCATTAATGCTTAACTTTTTCCCCCTCAAAACAATTAGCTAATATATATATATATATATATATATATATATATATATATATATATATATATATATGTATATTTATATATATATATATGTATGTATGTATGTATGTATGTATGTATGTATGTATGTATGTATGTATAAACATATAAACATTCGACCTTGTCGAAATGTCACCAAAATACTCTTAATCTTACACGGGAAAAGACCCGAATACACCAAAACTTGCATAAACATATAAATACATATTTGTTACATACATATTTTACATTTTATCTTCTCCCCTATTTATGTTATTCTTTATTTCTGCTCTCAAGGCATTCATACCATTTGTTCCAAATTGTCTGCCTCTTCTTTTTCTTTAATTTCTTTTGTTAACTTGTCCATCTCCCCCATTCTAAAACCTTACTAAGAAACAAGAAAAAGATTTGAAAATTAATACTCAAATTCAAGTAACCAAGAAAATAAATTATCTAGGGATCTGGTTAATGGCAGATCCTTCCAATAAGAGAGAGAGAGATGGTCTCTCTTCACTTGGAGTAGAAGCTTTTTAAAGATGGGCAAATATCACCTATTCAGGGACAGAGTTTTCTGGAAAACTTTGGAGGGCTTTGTTACCTTTCTGGAGAGTCCTGAAACTCCCCACGGATAGGGTAGTTAATGCTAGAGAAGTAATCTATGAGTTTTGCACATCCTTAATACTTTTTTTTAACAGGGACGCGGTGGCTCAGTGGCTAAGATGCTGAGCTTGTCAATCAAAAGGTCAGCAGTTCAGCAGTTCGAGTCCCTAGTGCCGCATAATGGGGTGAGCTCCCGTTACTTGTCCCAGCTTCTGCCAACCTAGCAGTTCGAAAGCACGTCAAAAATGCAAGTAGAAAAATAGGTACCACCTTTGGTGGGAAGGTAACAGCATTCTGTCGCCTTTGGCGTTGAGTCATGCCGGCCACATGACCACGGAGACGTCTTTGGACAGCGCTGGCTCTTCGGCTTTGAAACGGAGATGAGCACCGCTCCCTAGAGTCGGGAACAACTAGCACATATGTGCAAGCGGAACTTTTACCTTTACCTTTAATTATTTTTTTACTTAAACGGGGCCCCATCCTTTATCCCAGTAAGATGCTTCCATTTTTCCCTTAGTCAGCGCCAACAAATGCGAGAAATTGTTAGATGTTTATTTTGTAATTATGGCATTCTCCAGAACTACAAGATGCTTGTGATTTTTTTTTTTTTTTTTTTTTTTGTATCAAAATAGCTGTCTCCAGAAGGGAGAAAATATCACTCCCCTAGAAATATAGGCCAACTCCCTGCTTGGTGCAGGAATCGAAATTACAGGCAGTCCTTGGTTAACAACATTTGTTCAGTAGACTGAAGTCACAATTGCAGTGAACAACTGACATGACCAAGTCCTCAAAGGTCTGGCCATCTCAGCATCGTAGGGTTGTGTGACCAGGATTTGGGTATGTGACAACTGCACATAGTTGGAGCATCCTGTGGACATGCCATTGTCATTTGTGACCTTCCTTCTGGTTTCCCAAAAATATTATTTGGGTGGTTAGTTGTGAGGGACATAGCTGAAAAGACCTGATGTTCAGTACCCAAATACCACCTTCATTGTATCAGTGCCAGGAAAATAAGCTAACATAGAATGAAAGAATGAAAGCAGTGGGCTGCCCCCGGTTCGCACCGGTTCTATAGAACCGGTAGTAAAACCGGCGGGAGGCTCCGCCCACTGACCCTGATGTCATTAGAAGCTTCTGCGCATGTGCAGAAGAGCGTGCACAAGAGCAAAGCAAGCAAGGAAGCGCGGCCCCGTTACAAACCAGTAGTAAAGGTAAGTAGAACCCACCCCTGAATGAAAGTTGTTACTTAAGGCCAGCATTCTAAAACTTGCAATTGAAATCCTAAGCCTTTGGGCTTATCCTAGTAGGTAAGCATCTGAGGTTTGTGAACACGACTGCCTCTAAAATGCCTGATGTTCTCCAGATATATTGAGGCCATCTATCCCAAATTTTACAAGCTGGGTGGAGCTATAGTTCTGAGATTTGGAAAGCACCTGAAGGGACCAGATTGTAGAAGATGGTCTATCTCCATTGGGATCTCCTTTAGGCTGTAAATCCAACGTTTTGAATTCCGCAGAGCAAGATAATTACAATTTTAGCAAGAACAGGTTTCCAGAATAAAGTCTGATATTGCAGAATAATTTCTTTATGCTTTTTTTTTTTTTTTTTTTTTTGGCCATTCCTTCTCCTTATTGCCGGTCAACCGAACTGCAGAGTCCATGCTTGTATACCTTAATGTATAAGGAGAAATTGTAAAAAATAGGAACCCCCGGAGTCTTGTTGAAAGAAACGCAGTAGCCCCTGGGAAGGAAACGGACGAGGTTTCCTTGTTCCCATCTCAGGCACAATGTGACTGGTGCTGCAGATAGCATCTGCCTGCAGAAGGCTCAGCTTTTGAACTTCTCGATTTTCGTAACATGTAAAGGAGTGTTTTGAAATTAGCATTTAAAAAGGAGCTGACACCGTTCTTTTTTTCCTCTGTGGAAATGAAATTTATTAATCATAATAAAATTGTCATATTCGGAAGGTTAGAGGTCAATCTGAGGAAGGGGAAAAAAAGGGGGCTATTCATCAATTGAGAGATGACAAGGAGGCATGATCTTAGGCTCCACCCAATGGTGAAATCCAATTTTTTTTTTACTACCGGTTCTGTGGGCATGGCTTGGTGGGCATGGCAGGGGAAGGATATTGCAAAATCTCCATTCCCACCCCACTCCAGGGGAAGGATACTGCAAAATCCCCATTCCCTCCCCACTCCTGGGGGAAGGATATTGCAAAATCCGCATTCCCACCCCACTCGGGGGCCAGCCAGAGGTGGTATTTGCCGGTTCTCCGAACTATTCAAAATTTCCGCTACCGGTTCTCCAGAACCCGTCAGAACCTGCTGGATTTCACCCCTGGCTCCGCCCACCCTTGCAAACATCATGACATCGCTTTTTTGCGATAATTTTAAGCCTCTGCGCATGCACAGAAGGTTTTGCACATGCGCCAAGGACGGTGCATGCATATTTGTGAACCGGTAGGGAAGGTAAGTGAATTTCACCCTTGATTTATGGGTTGGTTCTTTGGAAAGATCTTCTTCCATAGAAGGATTGTTGTGTGGCGGATTTGATGCTGGGTGCTGTTAAGAGAAGAGCCATTCGTTTCAAAACACCACCTGATTAGCATTCCCTGCTCGTCCTAAGCGAGCCACGTCCATATGAACTGGACGTCATGCCTACATTGTTCATCCACTTCGTTTTCGTGAAGGAATTGAATGAGATTTTGAAATTGGGTCTAAATCAACATTTGAAGCCCTTCCTTCCTTCTCCGGCAAAAAATATCTGATTTGAGAAAAGCTCAGAAAGTTTCAGGGCCCATAATAACATTTCCCAAGAGGACGTTTTGCACATTCCTCAATGGTCATCAATAGATATGAGGGTTGGGGGTGAGGGGGAAGAGGGGAATGAAATTTCTTCTTGTATAAACTAGCTGTTGATTACATTAGTGCTATTCATTGTTAGAAAAAGAACAAAAACATACCTTATTTTTCGGAGTATAAGACGCACCTTAGTTTTTGGGGAGGAAAATAAGAAAAAAGCTGATTGGCAGGTAGATTTGCCTCCCGGAATACCCCCAATCAGCTGTTCCCAGAGGTGAATTTTAGCAACAGGTTCCTTGGTTGTGAGCTCTGTGCCTTGTTTTTTTTTTTCTGCCTCTGAAACTTTTGAAACTCTGTTTCAGAAAAAACTTTTTTTTCTGCCTCTGAAAGCCTCCGAAATAGAGCTTCAGAAAAAAAAGGCTTTTTTCTGAAGCTTCTTTCAGAGGCTTTTATTCTGAAGGACTATCTGTACTCTGTTCAATCTCCTTTCTTTGGTATTGGCATGTAGATTAACCTCTTCCGATCTGTTGGTTATTGTGTCATTCTCCAGATTTATTGGCATAGTTTGGTTAGAACCTTTACTGATTCTTCTTTTGTTGCTTGCCATATTATTTTAGATAAAAGCCTTTCAGAGGCTTTTCTTCTGAAGCTTCGTTCAGAGGCTTCTTTCAGCCTCTGAAATCTCTGTTTGGCGGGGCTACATTCGGAGTATAAGACGCACTCAGATTTTCACCCCCTTTTTTGGGGGGGGAAAGGTGCATCTTATACTCCAAAAAATACGGTAATTCACAAGATGGACTATCAGTTTAAACCTAATGTTTGGGGTTTTTTTGGATTTAGAGGTGATCTGCTTTCATTATTCTTTATTATTTCAAAAGGCAGAGTGAACTACTTGTCCAATTCTTGAAAATACAGTGTAGTGTGTAGAAAATTCAGTATATTAGTGCTATTCATTGTTAGAAAAAAAACATATATCTATATCTAGATAGATGATAGAGAGATAGATAGATAGATAGATAGATAGATAGATAGATAGATAGATAGATAGATAGATGGATGATATAGATACAGATATAGAGGTAGAAATAGATATATAGATATGAGAGACACGTGAACAATATAACACATGAGGCAATATATTAAACCAAGATAAAACCACAATAAAATCATCATAACCGCAACAGCCATAAAGTTGCAATGGGATAGATGTTATAATTCAATGTCAAACCAAGCTAACCACCTAACCTGCCAGAAGCAGTGTAGCTGCGGTGAGATCATACCAGGTGGAATGGGACAACTCACCACAGCCAACTCAATATGAGACAACTTGCTGGGGGACAATTGAACAATTCAATTATTTAAAATAATCTAAAATTTATTTTTTGTCAATTCACATTTCATTTTGTCCCTCCTTTGGCATCCTTCCTTTAATTCCACCATTTATTCCACCATTTCTTTGATATTAGTGTAACTTTTTCTCCCACGGCAAGTTAGTTGGCCATGGTAAGTTATCTCACAGTGAGTTGGCCATGGCCAGTTGGCTGCAGTGAGTTGTCCTAGTCCCGTGATGGCGAACCTATGGCACACGCGCCACAGGTGGCATTCATAGCCGAATCAGTGGACACGCGAGCTCAACTCCGGCACACACATTTTTGGGTCTTTTGGGCCCACCAGAACAGGGAAACAGGCTGTTTCCTGCCTCCAGATGGCCTGGCGGGGTCTGGGGGGGTGGAGAAGGCCCGTTTTTCTTTCTCACCTGGCTCCAGGGCCTCTCTAGGAGTCTGGGGAGGGCGAAAACGGCCTCCCTCCCCCGGAGGTCCTCTAGAGGCCAAAAACAGCCCATTTAACAATTTCCAGTGGGACCGGAAGTGAGACCGGAAGTTGGCAAACAGGCTGTTTTCGGCCTCCGGAGGATCTCGGGGGTGGGGTGGGAAAGGCCGTTTTCGCCCTCCCCAGACTCCTAGAGAGGCCCTGGAGCCAGGTGAGAAAGAAAAACGGACCTACCGGGCCATCACGTGCCAGGAGGGAGGGAGGGGGTTCATGCACGCATGTGTGGGGGCGGGGCGCATAGAATTATGAGTGTGGGAATGCGTGCGTGCGACCCCCCCACCCCCCCCGGCACGTGATGGCAAAAAGGTTAGCCATCACTGTCCTAGACTCATACCAGGTGCCTTGAAATTTCTAGAGGGGAGCATTCTTGAACTATGCCCTATCAAAGAGACCACTGCGATTCCTACTGCCTCAAAGGAAGAGGAAACATTGGCCATATGTTTTCTTCTCGTCTATTGAAAATGTTGAATGTTTTTGTCCTGCAGCCCTGCGTGTTGGCTGCTTAGGGTTAATCTCCTCCAGCTAATCATACATTCCCCTCATACGGACCTCATTAGATCCGCGGTGGCACAGTGGTTAGAATGCAGTTCTGCAGGTTACTTTTCCTGGCTACCGGCTGCCTGCAATTTGGCAGTTCAAATCTCACCAGGCTCAAGGTTGACTCAGCCTTCCATCCTTCCGAGGTGGGTAAAATGAGGACCCAGATTGTTGGGGGCAAGAGGCTGACTCTGCAAGGCACTTAGAGAGGGCTGTAAAGCACTGTGAAGTAATATATAAGTCTAAGTGCTCTTGCTCTTCCTTCCTTCCTTCCTTCCTTCCTTCCTTCCTTCCTTCCTTCCTTCCTTCCTTCCTTCCTTCCTTCCTTCCTTCCTTCCTTCCTTCTGTGATGGTGTAGTGGTTTTAAAGTGCAGTATCGCAGGCTGTCTCTGCCCACAGGCAGGAATTCAATCCTGACCGGCTCAAGGTTGACTCATCCTTCCATCCTTCTGAGGTCGGTAAAAGGAGGACCCAGATTGTTGAGGGCGATAGGCTGACTCTATAAATCACTTAGAGAGGGCTCTAAGAGCACCATGAAGCAGTATATAAGTCCAAATGCTGTTGCTAATGCTATTAGCAATCTCCAGAGGAGATTGATTCCATAAAGTGCTCATTTCCAATGTAATTGGGTAGGACGGAATGTTTGAATGTGTTCATTTTGCAATTCCTTCCTGGCTCTAACCTCTGGGGTTGATGCTGTTTCTTTTTCCTTATTTCTTTGTACACACACACACACACACACACACACACACACACACACACAGAGAGAGAGAGAGAGAGAGAGAGAGAGAGAGAGAGAGAGAGAGAGAGAGAGAGAGAGAGAGAGAATAGAATAGAATAGAATAGAATAGAATAGAATAGAATAGAATAGAATAGAATAGAATAGAATAGAATAGAATAGAATAGAATTTTTTATTGGCCAAGTGTGATTGGACACACAAGGAATTTGTCTTTGGTGCATATGCTCTCAGTGTACATAAAAGAAAACATACATTCGTCAAGAATCATAAGGTACAACCCTTAATGATAGTCATAGGGAACAAATAAGCAATCAGGAAACAATATAAATATAAATCGGAAAGATACAAGCAATAAAATTACAGTCATACAGTTATAAGTGGGAGGAGATGGGTGGTGGGAACAATGAGAAGATTAATAGTAATGCAGACTTAGTGAATAGTTTGACAGTGTTGAGTGAATTATTTGTTTAGCAGAGTGATGGCATTCGGGGGAAAAGCTGTCCTTGTGTCTAGTTGTTCCGGTGTGCAGTGCTCTATAGCGTCGTTTTGAGGGTAGAAGTTGAAACAATTTATGTCCAGGATGTGAGGGGTCTGTAGATATTTTCACAGCCCTCTTTTTGACTCCTGCAGTATACAGGCCCTCCATGGAAGGCAGATTGGTAGCCATTGTTTTTTCTGCAGTTCTAATTATAATATATAGATATATATATATTACATTAATCCAGAACTTTGCTTCCTTTGTAGTTACGGACGACTTTATGCTGCAGACCCCTACCACCACACACTTGCTCCAGCAGCCACCTACGGCGTTGGTGCCATGGTAAGTGTTTGTCTCTTCTCCCCCTACCTCCTTCTCAGCCAAGCTTCCTTTTTCCTCCCTTCGTCTCCTCCGCCCTTAACATGGTTGACATCTCCTCACTTCTCCTTAATTGAATTTGTCTCTTCTGCCAACGGCTGCTGAAATGCCACCTTAAATCCTGCCCAGTAAACTTGATCAATGTCTTAATTTCTTGGCAACGTAGTGCAATGTAAGTATATATATATATGTATGTGTATATATATATATATATATATATATATATATATATATATATATATATATATATATCTTTTTTGTAGGTTTTATGTGTATTTCTCTTTAGCCAGGTTCTACCTACATAAACCAAGATATTATGCAGCCCTAGTTCAGTGAAATCACAATTCACTAGTTTCTGGGCTTTTTTTCTTCTGGCTGCCCATTGGGAGACTAAGACAGATCTATTTCGAGGCCTTATAAGGCTGAAATAGATCTATCTTAGTCTCCCAATGGGCTGCAAAGGGTTTGCTGGCTGCCAGAAGAAAAAAAGCCCAGAAACTAGTGAATTGTGATTTCACTGAACTAGGGCTGCATAATATCTTGGTTTACGTAGGTAGAACCTGGCTAAAGATATAGATATAGATATATATCTTCTTAAGTTTAACTTTCTTTAACTTTTTACATACATACATACATACATATATATATATATATATATATATATGTATATGTATATGTATATGTATATGTATATGTATATGTATATGTATATGTATATATATATATAATATTTTGCAAGTATCACATAGCCAAGCACTTACCTTAATGGAATAATTAGTCATTTTGATAATTAAATCCATCACGAGTAGAAGGCGTTTGCGGAGAGGTCCATGCTCCTCATTCCCCGCCCCCCACCCACACCAATTGAATTTATACAACCCTGAGGTCCAAGTCACACCGGTGCTTCTTACCAAAAGCGGAAAATGAGATTTCCAAGCTGGTGCTGGCTGTTAGCCCGCTTCCTGGCTATTTCCTCTCGATTAGAGTTAATAAATCCAAAATTAGTCACCTGGCAAGAGAGGAAGGCTATGTTTAGCCCATTCTTGACTTTCAGGGAAATGAAATACCCTGGTTCAGAAGAACCAGTAGTTGTACAAAGCTAACATGTACCCATCAAAAAAAAAAAAAAAACCCACACAAGGAAATTGCATTGGACACTGTTGATCGTTTTTTTGCATTCTGAGCAAACCACCTGGAGTCAAAAGCGAAGCCACATTTTGAAATTAAAATAACGTGTAAAAAGGAGCAAATACTAGCATCAGCGATGGATAGAAATGGAGACCAAGCTTGCTTGACATTAACCGAATCCCTCTGACTCAAAAAAACCAAAAGACTCAAACCACAATCATTTTTCTTCACCGGAAGCCCACATTTATTGTGTGTGAGAGAGAGTGTGTATGTGTGCATTTCAACTCAAAAATATATATCATATAATTTTCTAGGGCCCTGATGTAGAAGTGTTAGAACTGGAAGCATTGCATTCCTGTCTTAAAATTTATTTCTATTTAAATAGCCGTAGTAGTAGTAGAAGCAGCCGCCCTGTATTTATAAGGCCAAATCAAAATACAAAAGAGTGAAGGAAATAACCCAGTATAAAAACAAATACTTAGCCCATCTAGTGGTATCATCCTTACAATTTGCCCCAGTCAAATTTGTTGGAATAGAAGAGTTGGAATGGACCTTGTAGGTCATCTAATCCAACCCTCCACCCAAGCAGGAGACCCTACACCATTTCTGACAGATGGCAGTCCAGTCTCTTCTTGGAAGCTTCCAGGGATGAAGCTCCACAACTTCTGAAGGCAACTTCTGTTCCATCGGTTGATTGTTCTCACTGTCAGAAAACGTCTCCTTATTTCTAGGTTGAATCTCTCCTTGATCAATTTCCATCCATCATTCCTTGTCTGGCCTTCGGGTACTTTGGGAAATGAGTTGCCCTATTCAGAGAGAGTCTAACAACTTAAACTTAGTTCTATCAAGCACAATTTTGAGACTCTATCAGTCTATTAAACAGTCTATTCCAAGTGTCTGAGCACTATAAAGCAGTTCTACCACTTCATGAGATTTTGATGCCATCTCTCTGTTGATGCAACCCTGGGACTGTATTAATTTTTTTGACAGCTGCAGCACACTGCTGGCTCATACTCAAGGGATAGTCCACTAGGACATCTAGTTCCTTCTCAAACTATTATCAAATTTTCCCCAAAGTATTCCCAAATGACTTTTGGATACTGCCCTCAAATAAATTTTCATTTTAACATGTTCTTATATGATCAGGATCAATTTGTTTACTATCCAATAGAGATCCTGTCAAATTAAAATGGTGCCTTTAATTAATCATCAAGGCTCCATTTATTATTGTTGTACGATTGATTTTCAATGAAAAGAAAAATCCCGGTTGGGTAAAATAACCCTTATATGAGTCATACTTTCTTATAAATAAATAGCCTAAGTTGGGGGAAAGCCTTAATTTAATCAGTGTTTGAATCAGTGCATCCCCAAAACAATAGCAATGACAATTTAGCATGGTTTAAAAAGTACATCGATTTATTCTGCAAAATCAAATCAGGCCTTTCGCTCATTCTCAGCAGTCAAAAGATGCTGTCATGCAAATGTCAGATTTAAAAAAAAAAAAATTCACTACATCTGAACTCTTGAGTCTCAGCGATCTCACCTCTAGTTGGATTAACAACACTGAAGAATTAACTCCACAGCCGTAAAACTAAGGAGAATTGCGGTCAATCAAACGCTGTGCTCATACATTTCTCTAAAAGATGGATCATTTAAACCTTGGCTTGTTCAACTAGCCAGGTCCACTTTTACAAATCAGCAATATATTAACAGATTAACAAGAGTTGGAAGGGACCTTGTAGATCATCCAGTCTAACCCCCCTGCCCAAGCTGGAGACCCTACAACCGTGATGGCGAACCTATGGCACGTGTGCCACAAGTGGCACGCAAAGCCATATCGGTGGGCACACAAGCTCAGCTCTGGCACACATGCGTGCACTGGCCAGCTGATTTTCGGCCCTTCTGGACCCACTGGAAGTCGGCAAACTTCCGGCCTCCGGAGGGCCTCCAGGAAGGTGGAGAAGATCATTTTTTGCCCTCCCCAGGCTCCTAGAAAGGCTCTGGAGCCTGGGGAGGGCGAAAAACGGGCCTACTGGTCCCGCTGTGCCATCACATGCCAAAAGCGAGGGAAGCACGGGCTGGTGATGTCACTCATAGAATTATGGGTGTGGGCACACACACATGCAACCTCCCTGTGCTCCCCCCGCTTTTGGCACATGATGGCAAAAAGGATAGCCATCACTACCCTACACCATTTCTGACAGATGGCAGTCCAGTCTCTTCTTTAAAATCTCCAATAATGGAGCAACTACAAATTTAATTGTTTATTTATTGTTTGTTTATTTGTTTATTTATTTATTTATTTGTTCGATTTATATGCCGCCCTTCTCCGGAGACTCAGGGCGGCTTACAATGTGTTAAGCAATAGCCTTCATACTTTTGTATATACCTGCTTAGTAGGGCTTTCGCCCCCCCCCCAGCAGTGTTCTTTTTTAAAACTTGATTAATTGATTAATTGTTCTCACTGTCAGGAAATTTCACCTTATTTCTAGGTTGGCTCTTTCCTTGATTAGTTTCCATCCATTGTTTCTTGTCCTGCCTTCTGGGGCTTTGGAGAATAAGTTGACCCCCTCTTCTTTGTGGCAGCCCCTCAAATGTTAGAAAGCTGCTATCATGTCACCCCTGGTCCTTCTTTTCTCTAGACTGGCCATACCAGGGGTGGGTTCTACTTACCTTCACTACCGGTTCGCAACGGGATCATGCATGCGCAGATCGCCGATGATGACATCGGGGGCAGTGGGCGGGGCCTCCCACCGGTTTTACTACCGGTTCTTGCAAACAAGTCCGAACTGGGGGAAAACCATCTCCAATTCCTGCAACTGTTCTTCATATGTTTCACTCTTCAACCCCCTAATCATCTTTGTTGTTCTTCTCTGCACTCTTTCCAGAGTCTCAACGTCTTTTTTAATATCATGATGACCAAAACTGGATATAATATCTCTGTAGAGTAAAGTTATCTTTCCACAGTAGTTGAGAAATTACTTTATTTCTCTCCAAATCTAACTATCCCTGATTTGGGCTCTTAATGGTTTGTTTCAGTAGACAGAGCACATATTGCAATTGAGTTGAGTCTGGATTCTTTTAAAATGGATTATCTTTCTTTTATTTTTTCTCCTCTTTTCATTCTGAATATACCTTTAGGCGAAACTGTGCATTATAACTTACCGTACTAGTAGACATGTCATAAATATTGATGTATTAAAAGCTACGTTGCCCTGGGTTATAACCTTTGCAGTTAAAAAATACAGAAAGCATGCTCTGTGACATTGGCCACTGTGCTGGAAAACACAGCACTTCCTTGAAAGTGTGAAAGTCTAGGAAATTATCCTAGTCTGAGGCCTCTTCCCCATAATACGGTCTGGTGCCTCCCTTGTTATTGAGCATATTGTATATTATTGATTCCATTTCTAGGCTGACCAATACGCCCAGTTCTCTGGATAGTGTACAGCTTATTAAAATGGATTTAAAAAAAAATACAGCACTACAAAAATAGTCAAAGCTCCAGAAGTAAAAGAAGCACCAGCAATATAAAATAGCCGGTGTTTATCAAAGTGAGTAAGTTAATACTACTCTGTAAAGCCTTAGTAAGACCACACCTAGAATACCACATCCAGTTTTGGTCAGTACACTACAAAAAAGATGTGGAGACTCTAGAAAGAGTGCAGAGAAGAGCAGCCAGGATGATTAGGGGACTGGAAGCTAAAACATACAAAGAACGGTTGCAGGAACTGGGCATGGCTAGTCTAGTGAAGAGAAGAGAAGGACCAGGGGAGACAGGATAGCAGTCTTCCAATATTTAAGGGGCTGCCACAGAGAGGAAGGGGTCAAGCTATTTTCCAAGGCACCCAAAGGCCAGACAAGGAACAATGGATGGAAACTGACCAAAGAGAGATTTAACCTCAAAATAAGGAGAAATTTTCAGACAGTGAGAACAATCAACCAATGGAACAGAAGTTGCCTTCAGAAGTTATGGGAGTTTCATCACTTGAGACTTTCAAGAAAAGATTGGACTGCCATTTGTCAGAAATGGTGTAGGATCTCCTGCTTGAGTGGAGGGTTGGACTAGATGACCTATAAGGTCCCTTCCAACTCTGTTAATCTGTCAATCTTTTAAGACATCTGGACTTGAACTCTCAGAATTCTTGGAGATGAAATCCACATGTCTTAAAGTTGCCAACTTTGAGAAACACTGCAATAGGTCATGATGCCTTTACAGCAAGTGACACGGGAGCTGTGGTAGGTTTTCTAGAATGATGAAATCCTCCTGCATTTTAGCCCAGGGTGTCCTAATAATCCTGTTGATTTGGGGTTGCAGAGTTTTCAGCCTTCTCTAAAAGCCAGAGGTTTGGGCAAATGAGAATGGGACCAATCTCGGCAGCTTGGTCCCAGCAGTTTGTATTCAAGAAATAGAATAATACAGTCCATATTGGTAAGCAAGCCGCAACAACGTAGGTGTTCTGCCCCACCTACGGATCCCAAAAAACGCAGCACACACAAAGTCTGTTCAAACTTTAGTTTACTAAATAAACCAGGTTTTTTTTTACAACAACAGCTGTTAATTAACTGCATTAACAGCCACCAAGAATTCAAAGAATAATACTGAAAGCTTACTGTGGTTGGCAGAATGCCCAGAAGCAATTTGCAGGAAGCTGATAAAATAAGCAAGACAAGACACAAAGGTATGTGAACGAAGTTGTTCCCTGCAAATTGCTTCAGTTCTGAAGGCCCTGGCTGAATCCTCGCCTCTGGCACATTTTCTCCAGCCTCCTCATTGTCTGACTCGAGTGCCAGCTGCACAGGCTGCTGGCGCAGCATCACACCAGCCTCCTTATTGTCTGAATCAGCTACTAGCTGCACAGGCCGCTGACGGGCCACAACAGTAGGGCTGAAAGGGAATAATTGACCTGATCTGATGGATGTTATCTTGCAGGAGCATAGAGGCCTGGGGTTTGGGTCGGATTTAGGAGATCTCTGGGACCACCTGGTTAAAGGGAGGGGTATGCCTCGTTCAGGGGTGTCAAACTCGATTTCATTGAGGGCTGCATTAGGGTTGTGTTTGATCTCGGGGCGGGGGGCGGGGTTGGTGTGGCCAGGGTTGGCATGGCCAGCTCGATATCACTCATGTTGGGGGCACTTGTGGTAGCCAAGTGCTAAGGCAGGACTTCCCTCAGACCCTCCCTCCCTCTCATTATAATCTCCTTCCTTCCTTCCTTTTCTTCTTTTTCCTTCCTTCCTTCCTTCCTTCCTTCCTTCCCTTTTCTTCTTTTTCCTTCGCTCTTCCTTCTCCTTTCTTCTTCCTTCCCCTCTTTCCTTCTTTTTCCTTCCTTGCTCTCTTCCCATCATCTCTTCTTTTTCTTTGTCTTTCCTCTTTCCCGTTCTCTTTTCCTGCCCCTTCTTGGATGCTCAAATGCAAAAGGGGAAACATTTCTCCTTTTGTTTTGTTTTTTAGTTTGTTTTGCTAGCCTTCTGCCAGCGAAAACGGAGCCGGGAGGGCTGCGCATGGCCATCCTGAGCTCCATTTTTGCTGGCAGAGGCATGGTGGGCCGGTCCTTTGCTGTTTCCAGGGCGGTCCTGCGGGCCAGATCTAAACACCCTGTGGGCCGAATCCAGCCCGTGGGCCTTGAGTTTGACACCCCTGGCCTAGTTATTTAATGTTTATTTAACAGAGGAGCATGGTGGCTCACGTGGTTAGGATGATGGTTTGAAGGTTCAAGCACCAAAGGTTGTTCTGTGAGGCAGGGGTGAGCTCCTGTCCTTAGCTGCAGCTCCTGCCAGGGACATGAAAGGGGCCCCAACTGGGCATCCCCCAAGCAATGTTGATGTCACTGGTTTATCCTTTCAATCCAGAAGCATCTCGGTCCTTCTCGGTTGACATGAATGCAATTTAATAGGGATATATCCCTATGATCACACTTGCGGGCATTTCCTCTTTTAAGGGTAGAATCAGAATAAATTATTTTAACTGTTCCGTAAAGCTATGGCTTTCTTCATCCCATATAATTGTCCACACAATTGGGTGGACTTGAAAGTCTAAGGAGAAACCTTCACATTATTGTCATTATTCTCCACGTCTATTGAAATACCATGTAAGCAGTTTTAACAGATTAACAGAGTTGGAAGGGACTTTGTAGGTCCCCGCCAAAGCAGGAGACCCTACACCATTTCTGACAAATAGCAGTTTGTCAGTTAAATTAGTTTTGTGGGGAAAAAACTTGTCACCCAACAAGGACTGGCTTTTAAGTGATTTGGAAGGACAAAAATGGGGAAAACATCTTTTCCAACAGGCTTGAAATGAAAAAAAAAAAATGAATCGCAAAGTGATGGAAAGTACTTATTAAGCCCCTTTTTCTTTAATTTGGAAATAGACATCTTTGTGAGAAATTAAACTTCCAGTGATCCACATCTCCAGTATCTTTTCTTCTCAGGAACAGCCCACTTTTTGGCAAAAGAAACATGTTTAAAATGTTCTGAATTGTTAACAAACAGATCTTTTGACTGCTATCCCCAAAATTAGTTGCGATTGAGAGCAAGGAGATGAAAAATGAGTGTTGTAGTTGTTAAGCAATCTAAAAAAAAAAAATGAATTCGCTAAGGACCTCTTTCTTTTTCAATTTATTGAGATTTTTTTAAAAAAATTAGCAATCGGTAGACAAAATTGCAAAATGTTTTTTTAAACATCAGAGTGTGTGTATGTGTGTGTGTGTATTCATAACTGTTGACTTATATTTTCCTCAGATTTTCATTTTACCCACTGAGTTTGAGTAAATTATTTGGTCCCATTGATCAATCAATTTGTGGTCTTCTCTCTTTGGAAGAAAAAAAAATTCTTAATAAATTCATTTCCGTAGACTGGTTTTCAAGAGAAGACTACTCTTGAAAATATCTCATCCGTTTATAAAACGTAGTGAATAGCTTAGCCTGGTATAGCAATAGCAATAGCCCTTAGTCTTATATACCGCTTCACAATGCTTTTACAGCCCTCTCTAAGCAGTTTACAGAGTCAGCATATTACTCCCCAACAATCTGGGTCCTCATTTTACCGACCTTGAAAGGATGGAAGGCCGAGTCAACCTTGAGCCGGTCAGGATCAAACTGTCAGCAGAAGTAGCCTGCAGTACTGCATTCTAACCACTGTGCCACCACAGAAAACCAGAATAACAGAGTTGGAAGGGACTTCGTAGGTTTTCTAGTCCAACCTCCTGCTCAGGACGTTGGACTAGAAAACTGCTTTATTTCCGTGTTTCCCCGAAAATAAAACCCTGTCTTATATTTTTTTTGAAGCCTGAAATAAATGCTTGGCCTTATTGGCATGTGCTCAAAAGCCCGATTGGGCTTATTTTCAGGGGATGTCTTATTTTGGGGAAAACAGGGTACCATTTCAGACCAACGGTTATTCAATCGCGTCTTAAAAAACCTACTAATTCTTTACAATTTACATTTCTGCATCTAATTACTGAGCTGTCGCCCACTTAGACTTCATGCATCCCAATTCTGCTACAGCTTTAGGTAGCGTCATTGTAGTAAAGTCTTATAAAATTATTGGATAAAGGAAGTTTCTAAAAACGCCCCTCCTGCGCTGCCCGTTCCAAGAAAAGTTTGCAGAAATAAGACTGTATTCCTAAGGTTCAGCAAGCAACCAAAAGCCACTAAATTCAGAGGAGAAGCAGACATAATCCGGAGCTCCATAATTAACCTATCCCACCATTTTTTTATTATTATTTTTTTTTTTCTGTTCAAGGAACATCTCTATGCAGGAGAAGGAGCACCACATACCATGTGAAATATGAGCACCTTCAAACTCCAGCTGCTTTCATCCAAATGATCAAAGCAGCATCAGGCCCAAGGTTCACAGCTGTGTGGCCAGCGCCAGGACACTGCTTTCATCATTTTGACTGGCAGATGCCAGCGATGGGGAGGCCTCTCTTTGGTTCACAGTGAAGCTTTTGAACCCAAAGCTCTGTGCGCAAAGTGGCTTCCTGTTTGCCAACGGAGAAAGGGATACCTCTAAAGCTACTGATGGAGCTTCGTGGCAGAAATCTGAGCCCCCAGGTGCCCCTAAGAGACTTGGGCAATACGTACTGTAGACCCAAAAGCATTTATTCCTAGGACTATGCACAGTTCACAAATGATTCCGAAGCAGTTCATACCTCTCTCTCATGCACTGTGTCTCACTGCTCTTCATTAAATCAGCTTCCCCCCCCCTTCATATGAGCCTAAAGAGGGAGCAGCCGCCCCGTAGGAATAAGACATCTATTGATCTATCTATCTGTCACTTCATCCATCCATCCATCCATCCATCCATCCATCCATCTATCCACTCATCTAGCCATCTATCCTGCAACAATACATTCTCTGCACCAATTACACTGTATATATGTATGTATATATATAGTATGTGCACACACACACACACACATATATATAGTATAGTATACATACATAAACACACATACACTCGCATATATACAAGCACATGTAGTACATACATGGATGTAAAATCAGGACACGCTGAAACAGTCTGCCTTGCAGTATAACATCCAACTGCCTTGCAAGTAAACTTCAGTAGTAATTTTGCCACAAACCTAGACTTACTTGTTGGCAGGGCTGCAGGTAAATCCTAGATCCATGCTGCAAGCTGGCTCTTGCATCTACAGTTGCATTCATACGCAATCTGTACAAGATCATCTAACTACAGTCGGTGAGGTTGGTGAATCAACAAGCTATAGCCAAGTTGGGCAGGTTGAAAGTCAGCAACTCATGCCAGGAAGCGAAGTCCAGTTGACTTCTGAGTCCAAGTATGGCTCAGCTTGTCTACACCCTCTACAAACAGTGTAAGAATTTCTCACAAATGAAGGCAAATATACGTGTCCCAGGATAATATACAATAATCCAATCTGGGTCGGCCACTGGGAAGTTTGGTCTACTGCTACTAAGATTGTTGGATGAGCAGTCATAAAAACAGCCAGGGAAGTGATTGAAGGCTGGGAAATGGGGCCCTCTTTGGTCAACAAGAGTGTTGATTTACCACCAGCTTAACAAGTACTTAGGAGGTGAAGGCTTGGCAGTACAAGGAAACAATAGCCAGCGACATAATAGCCAGTCATCAACACCCCAATCAATATCTAAAAAGCCACATAAAGCAGGCACCATATAAATACCACACACAGAATAGCCCAAAGCACACATTCCAGTAGAGAGAAGTTCCCTAAGGATGGACTCCAGCACAAGTCCGAAAGCTTGGAAGACTAAACCTCTAGCCCTGGTGACTGACCCAGATTGGATCCTGTAAGAATTTCTCCCCAGGCTTTGCCATGGTCCTGAGTCAGCAGCATAGGAATATCACAAACAAATGAATTGTTTATTGATTCATTTGTAGATTTGAGTGGTCTACAGAGCTGGAGCACAACAATTTTTTTTTTCTGGGCCGGATGCTCCAATTGAACATTTTGAGTTGGATGTTGGGATGGGGTGTGGGGAGGCACAGTCACCAAAATAGAAGTCAGGCCAGGGTAAAAATAAACCATGATTTACATTTTATTGGCTTTTGATGGGAGTGAAAATATACCCTGTTTCCCCTAAAATAAGACATCCCCTGATAATAAGCCCAATCGGGCTTTTACGCACATGCACTAAAATAAGCCCCTCCCCCAAAATAAGCCCTTCCTGAAAATATTTAAACGCATTTGCTGCCGGTCCCTGCCATTTCCTCTGGTTAGGGTTAGGGAGACAGAGCTGGAAATCAGGTAAGACGGCAAGAGGAGCCCCATCTTGCTCCATGCACCCCAAAATAATAAGACATCCCCAAAAATAAGGCCAAGCACTTATTTAGGGGTTAAAAAAAATATAAGACAGGGTCTTATTTCCGGGGAAACACAGTATATATCTATATATATAAAGAACAATATCTGAATCACATTTCATATT
Organism: Pituophis catenifer annectens; assembly: GCF_029215685.1. Classification (NCBI taxonomy): domain Eukaryota; kingdom Metazoa; phylum Chordata; class Lepidosauria; order Squamata; family Colubridae; genus Pituophis; species Pituophis catenifer. Next base: position 6,136,816 of record NW_027256896.1, on the reverse strand, counting down.
GCAATTTGATATCACTTTGGGGAAATCTTTGAGGGCCCCACCCATGTGTTTGAGTGGCAGTGACTCCTTCTGAATGTGTACCTGTTTCATGGAGGCAGAACGGTTAGGTCAAAGTTTGGGTTAAAACTCTAGTTCAAGGCCACGTTTAACCAGGGGAGCCAAACCATGGAATGACCCTGGACAAGTGATGGCACCTTTTCAGCACCAATTGCCCAAACTGTGCATGCATGCGCATACATGTGCGTGCACTGGAGTGCTGGAAACCCAAAGACCAGCTGGCCAGCACGCACATCAGAGGTGGGTTTCAGCAGGTTCTGACCAGTTCTGGAGAACCGGTAGCTGAAATTTTGAGTAGTTCAGAGAACCGGTAGTAAAAATTCTGACTGGCCCCGCCCCCATCTATTCTCTGCCTCCCAAGTCCCAGCTGATCAGGAGGAAATGGGGATTTTGCAGCATCTTTCCCCTGCCACACCCACCAAGCCACGCCCACCAAGCCATGCCAAGCCTACCAAGCAATGCCCACAGAACCGGTAGTAAAAAAAATTTGAAACCCGCCACTGGTGCACATGCCTGTTTTTTGGCTGGTTTTTGCCATTTTTCAGGTTGCTTTCATGCTGTTTTGGGGGCATTTTTGGGACCAAAAATGCCCCCCCAAAACTGCCTGAAAATGGTCCAGAAACAGCCCAGAAAACAGCCTGAAAAACAACCTGTTTTTTGGCCATTTTTCGGGCTGTTTTCAGGCTGTTTTCCGGCACTCCAGAGCCAATGAAGACCATCTGTCATGCCGGGAAACCTGAAGAGCAGCTGGTGACAGCACACATGCCCACAAAGAGGGCTTTGTGTGCCACCTCTGGCACGTGTGCCATAGGTTCGCCATCACGGCCCTAGAAAATGACACCCTCTCAGCCCAACTGACTTCAGAATGGTATCCCTGAGGGGATAAAATGAAGGGTGATCCCCTCTTAACCATCTTGAGTTTTCGAAGAAAGGCAGGATATAAAACGAACAGACAAATAAAATACATCAGACATTTAGATGGAGCTTCTACTCCATAATTATTCATGTTACTGAATTTATCCTTTTCGAGGTTTGCAGAATGTATTGAATGACTAATGAAATATGTTGAGTTGTCATCGTGTGGTTAAGACAGCCAGGCCTAAAATGAGGGAGAGACCTAACCATGGTTTAAAAAAACCACCACCACCAAGCAATGTTGTGCAAACATTGTTTGATAGTCCCCCAAAGGTAGAATCTGGAGACTAACTTTGGCCTAGACCAAGTGCATCCAGCCCATGAACTGTGGGATGAATGTGGCCTTAAACAGCTAATAATGCGATCCCACCGTATCATAAACTTTTGACGTTATTATGTGATTAACTATAATATATTTATATGTGGCTCAAAACATATTTATATGTGGCATCTTCACTCAATGCGACCCAAGCAACCCCATAAGTGAAAGATCTGTGAGGTAGAGCTTCTCTTGAGACCAAGATAGCTCACAGAATGGCTGGGATAAGGGGAAATGATTCCAGGTAAACCATCACAAGCTTCTTCAGGGGACACAAGATATAAATTTAATAAATAAACATGAGAGAGAGAGATCGACAAGATGCACCCTATCAGACTTCTGAAGATGAGGGAAACCCTCATCTGGTAGGTTTTAGTCTCAACCCCCTCAGCCGGAAGCCATTTTAGTCAGGGAGGCTACGAGACCAAAGTTAAGAGTGATACCCAGAAAACTGTTGTTTTGTGTCATTGATTGATTGTAACGGAGGGCAGCACATGTATAGAAAAGCAGCTTTTGGTGCGTTAACGGCTCAAGTAATCTCACCCTTTTTTTTCCTGCAGCCCATTTAGTGATCCTCACAGATTTTGTTCAGTCTGCATTTCTAAGAGAAATGAGCTGATCTGCACCAACTGAAATATTACAACAATGGCCAGGCCAATGGGACATTTATTTGAATTTTGCACAGCACTTTTCAGCCGAAAAATAAAAATAAAAAAAAGACTCAACAGTACCCGTAAAATGTTAATTACGGATGAAGGGCATTTTAACGGTGCCACCAGAGAAAGAAAAATGAATGTATCAACGTGCGTTGGGTGCAAGAAGTGAAAGATGGTAGGACAGACTCGGAAGGCAGAATACAAGTGTTTACATAAATAAGAATAAAGAAATATTATTTATAGGTCCATTTGATTTTTCTTGTTAATGCCGTCAGTGTTGGATTATTAAAACAAAACTTGATCAACAGATTTATGAAGAGATTGACTTCTCTATTCCCAAAAAAATGTTCCCAGTAGAACAGTCCATGAGGAAACCCCTCACACACACACACACACACACACACACACACACACACACACACACACACAATGCATTTTCCCTTTGTGGGTTTTACAAAGGCCTTTAAAAAATAGGAGATGGGATTTTGACTTTCTAATGAATGAGGACAAAGGTTCACCAGCTAAATCACCTTGGGTGATTTTAAGCCGTGTGGATTTAACTCCCAGAATTCCATAGCTGGCTGGGGAATTCTGGGAGTTGAAGTCCATGGGCCTTCAAGTTGCCACGGTTGAGAAACGTTGAACTAAACACTCGCCAATGACCCTAAGTGCCATATCCCTTTGCTGAGATCTCACCTGCTCTGTCCTAAACCTTCCTGTCACCAAGAGATGGTCCCACTGTCGTTGTGTAGTTGCTATTGGTATCCTTGCTTGTTAACGAAGAATGAATTCTGCAGATTTCTACATTAAAAAAAAATAGCATCAAGGGTGGAGTTTGGACCATCTGAGACACAAAATGAATGGAATCCATTTGATGAATCAACGTCAGTCCATTAGTTAATCAGGTCATGAATCCTTGTTTGGGCTGATGATGATTCATCGGGAGACCCGCCGCTGACACAGTTTGGATACAGGTAGTCCTCAATTTACATCCGAACCAACATTTCTGTTGCTAAGCGGAACAATCGTTCAGTGAGTTTCGCCCCATTTCGCGACCTGTCTTTAGCCACCGTTGCTAAGTGAATCACCGCAATTGTTCGGTTGGTAACACGGTTGTTAAGGGAATCTGGCTTCCCCGCTTGATTTTGCTTGTCAGAAGGTCACACAATAAAAGGGGAATCCCACGACCCCGGGACACGGTGTCCATCCTAAACATGAACCAAGCATCTTGAATTTTGATCACGCGACCTCGTGAAGACGCTGATGACGGTTCTAAGTGTGAAAAAACTGTCATCTTTTTCAGTGCCGTTATAACTTCGAACGGTTGTAAGTTGAGGACTACCTGTAGCGCGGTTTGAAAATGGCACGTGGCCAAGAGTTGGAGCCAAATCCCCAGAAGGTAGCAATATATATATATATATATATAAATAAAAATATAAAAATTTAAAAATTGCAGATCTGGTGATGGCAAAAAAGTGGAAGTCAAAACACCCACCCCTCAAATTGCTTTGTTTCAGAATGCTTTTACACCCCTGAGTGATGCCAAGAACAGAAGCCATGCTGACGATGTCGGTCTCGTTCTTTCTTCATTGCAGGCTAGTATATACCGAGGGGGATACAGCCGTTTTGCTCCATACTAAATGACAAAAAAACCAAACAAACAAAAAAAACCATAATTCCTCCCCAAATGGGGGACCCAAATGGAAGCTTTCCGAGGCCTGGGGATGGCAATACATGCAGTAATGCATCATTTTAGCAACTCTAAAAAAGAAAAAAAAATTACAAACAGATAAATAAGTAAAACAAAATAAAACAAGTACATTAAAAAAAAAAACGAGGAGAAAAAAAATATTTACATTTTTTATCTTATACCTCAGATATTTTGTTCTGTGTATTTTAATATTGTGGGTCTTTTAATTTCCGGAAGTTACATAGTTTGCTGGCTGTAGAAGGTATTTATTATTATTATTATGATTGATTGATTAATTAAGTATTAATTAATATTATTACTATTATGATTTTCATTGTGGTTGAACTAGAAAGCTGCTAGAAATGAATTTGTCCGGGGAGGGGAGGGGCACCATCAAAAGTTCTATATCATGTAAATGAATTATATATGCTGAATATTACGCTGTTGGGATTCCTCACTTGTTTTGTAAGAGTGTATGTGATATCATGATTTATTTATTTTTTTTCCTGCATAAGACATTTATTTTTATTTTCAAAAGGGGTGTGTGGGGGGAGAGAGAGAGAAAGAGAGAGAGAGTGAGAAAGAAAAAAGAAAGAAAGAAAGAAAGAAAGAAAGAAAGAAAGAAAGAAAGAAAGAAAGAAAGAAAGAAAGAAAGAAAGAAAGAAAAAGAGAGGAACACCAAGAAGGTGGAAATGGGGCTCCACCTAATTAACTATAAAAAAAGGGGACCCCCCAAAGGCACCTTATAATTCTATATCAGCTGTCTTAAATTATTCACTATTTCTTCAAAGCCAAAGGTTATGTTGTTAATTCTGAGTTGGGGTGGGGGAGGGAGGGGGGGAAAGTTATAAGAAGGGTGCTTGAACTGACATCTGTACATAATGTCTTATTAAAAGCTATGGAAGGGCAAGCTTTTAATGCATTCCATCAGGCAGCATTTAGCTCCAATCGTAACTAGCTGTTTAGGCAAAAAGAACAAAAAAAAACACAAAAATAAATAAATAAATAAATAAAAAACCTAATATATATATATATATATAAATATATAAAAAAAATTAAAACATAAAATTAAGTAAATAAGGAGAGTTACCTGCTCGTTAAACCATAAACAAGCATTCTTTTTTATATTTCTTCCAGTATAATAAATTATTGATATCATTGCAGAACTTTTATATTACGGGAGAATTAAAAATAAAAATAATAATAATAATAATAAAAAAGAGGTGATAAAGCACTGTTTCTATTTTTTTTTCCGTTTTTTCCAAAAAAAACCAACAAAACAAAAACAAAAAAGAAAGTAATAAAAAAGTTAAATTCTTTGTACCGGTTTTAAAAAATACAAAAAAAAAAAGAGAAGTGTATAAAATTTACATCTGTGAAGTAGAATTATTCAGTTCGAGAAATTTACACATTGACGATGTTTTAGATTTTAAACCCAGTAGATTATTCTTAGTTAGAGAGAGAGAAAAAAAAAAACACACACACACACACATACATACACACACGCTCACCCATTCTCCATTTTTACATCCTACTTCTAGTCCAGATTTATAGACACATTTACAAATTCTGCAGTCAATGAGTATTGATAATCATGCCCTTCTCATCCTTTTTTTTTTTTTTTTGAACAAACGTTGCATCATTGTAAACAAACTGCAATTCTTCAAAGGGCCCAATTCTGCTCCTGATTTCAAAGTCAATGATTATTAGGTCCATGTAGAATGTATTAGGTCAGGGGAATCAAACTCAAGGTCCAGGGGCTGAATTCGGCCCACAGGGTATTTAGATCTGGCCCACGGGGCTGCCCTGAAAACAGTGAAGGATCACCCCACCCCCCGGTGTCTCTGCCAGCGAAAACGGAGCTCGCGAGGGCTGCCTGCGGCCCTCCCAAGCTCCATTTTCTCTGGCAGTGAGTTGCAGGAGGCTGTCGCAGCTGAAAAATGGAGTTCGGGAGCCCATTTTCGCTGGCAGAGTGCTCGGGCCACCGAAGGGTGATGTGGAGCTGGCCATGACCCCTCTGCCCCACCCCCGAGATCAAACACAACCCTGATGCGGCCCTCAATGAAATTGACTTTGACACCCCTGTATTAGGTCCTCATTACTGATGCCCATCCTAATGCGTTTTTCCAACTTGTTTCTGCAATTTTTTGCAAGACGCAATGCCCAAAAACACAGACTCGGATACCACTGGGGGAAAAAAAAATGCAGTTTGTCCGTGCATATGTTATTACCTATTATCCTTAGTTGGAGTGTTTGTCAGGGTTTCTTGGGTTTTGTTTCTGTTTTTTTGTTTTTTGTTTGTATTTTAAAGACATTCAAAGCAGAACAACCGTACCGCTACAGTTTTGTTGAAGATAGTTATATACTCACGTGTACCATGCAGAATCAAAAAAAAAGGGGGGGGGGCTTCAGTTAACAATGATTAATTCACTGCTGTGAACTTGCCAACTTGCTGTAAGCAATTCTGCTGTTTTAAGAAGTGTTTGTGATCAGGCTTTTTTCCTCTTTGCCATCGTTAAAACGTGCATGCAATTATGATCGATTGAAAGATAACCATCTATAAAGTTTCACCAGATTTGAAAACCAGGTTTCTGGAACATTTGTATCAGGTTTTGACTCAGTTCAGGATTGAGTGCAGCAAAGGAGAGCTAGTGAAAAAAAAAAAAAGGGGGGGGACCACACAGAACCCTACTAAGCAGGTATATACAAAAGTATGAAGGCTATTGCTTAATGCATTGTAAGCTGCCCTGAGTCTCCGGAGAAGGGCGGCATATAAATCGAACCAATAAATAAATAAATAAATAAAGCCCCATTGAATGATGAAAAACATTGGCTACTAAAGAATCATTGTTTGTTTGTTTGTTTGATTGATTTTCTTTTCAAGACATTAAAAGCAGAACAACTGTACCGCTACAGTTTTGTTGAAGATAGTTATCTATTATCTTCAGCAAAGATAGGATGAGGACTTTTAACTGGCCGTGTTTTATTCCTGAGATGATAGATTTTGGAAATTCAGGCATCAATCAGAAACCCAAGTGTTCTCCACATCCTTCTTCTCCACAGCTACGATCTCAGACTCTTTCCCTGTCCCAGTAAATCAAAAATCGTTCAAATCAAATACCCTGTTTCCCTGAAAATAAGACCCAACCGGAAAATAAGTCCTAGCATGATTTTTCAGGATGCTCATAATATAAACCCTACCCCCCCCAAAAAAAATAAGCTCCAATTAAGATTGTCAGCCAGATGGGTGCATTTAGATACCGTATTTCCCCCCAAAATAAGACCTAACCAGAAAATAAGCCCTAATGTGTCTTTTGGAACAAAAAATAATATAAGACCAGGTCTTATTTTCGGGGAAACATGGTATTCAGTTATAGGAAGAGAACGATCCAACTATCCAAATTCACACGCATAGTTGACGTCCCTTCAGACATAGCTTTGTTGATTTGTAGAGACCCCTTTCTATACTGTTTGTGAGAGACTTCTGTGAACTGATCCTAACCTTGCTGTGAGACAGCAAATTAGGAATTATTGGAGGGTTGCGTTGGGGGGAATTTCCTTCAGTTATCCCTTCCGATGTAATTTCTCCAACCACAAGGGCAAAATTTTAGGGCGCGTCATGGAGAAGCGCCATGTTCTTTCTCAGTTTCTCTTGAGTTCTTAGAGAGAAATGTAGGTTGTTGGTGTGTTTTTTTTCTCCCTACGCTCTCCTTTCACCTTCATGGCATTCAGTGAAGGAAATATGAATGTTTAGGATCAAAAGGGCCATTTTGTCACGTGAACTTTTAAACACCGTGGGAAAATCTAGCACAGGATATTAAAGTTTCTGAGTTCAGAAACCGAGGGTGCATACAGACGTACCTTTCAACTGGACTCTTGCTTCCTCGTCTCCACTGATGCGAGACAGCTTTCTTCCAATTTTGCAACAATGCCTTTAGCCAGATTTATTTAGCTAACTCTTTGAATACCGAACAATCCTCTCTCCACCCTCCTCCTTTTCGACGCAGCAAAAGTTTGTCCATTTGTTCTTTTCTTTTCTTCTTTTCGTTAGAAATCTCTATAATAATACAGGGTAGGAGAATTTGTGATTTCACATCTCCCAGCCAATAGTGCTGTGCACACTGCTTCTGCTACAAACCTGTAGAGTTGCTTTCTTTAATTTTAAAAAGAGAGAGAAAGAGAGAGAAAGAGAGAGAGAGAGATTCTCAGATTCCCAGACGTTGGGGATTTGTTATTCCAATCCTGGACAATGCAGTGGGGATAATTCCATTGTGATTCAATTGCTTGAAAATAAAAATAAAAAAAATGCACGTCTGTATGCACTCAGAAACACCTTTTTTTTAAAAAAAGAAAACAAAAACAAAAAATGACTGTGAAATAAATATTTATTTTCTTACAGAAATTCAGTTTTCAACACATAAAATCCTCCTGATGTTTAAGTGATAAGTCAATGTGTCATTTTGGTTTGAATACAGTGGCTGTTTCATTTGGTGCAACCCTTCGTTTAAAAAATAAAATAAAAATAAAGTAAATCCGACGTTTATTCTTGCACACAAATGAGGTCGCCACACACTGTTGGAAAATATTTTTGTGGAAATAAATAATAATAATTTAAAAAAAAAAAACTTAGAACACTCCAATCATTCATTTTATTCAAATGTATGTCTGATATAGGGAATGTTAATTTTTTTTCTGGTTATATAAATTATTACTGATTATATGAATACTGATTTTAAAAATAACTGATTAATACCATATGTAGAATATTGTGACTTCAAAACAACTACAGATCTTTAAACCCGACAAGTGTGTATATCTGTCTTTAGAAATTAGTGTTTATATCACTACAGTGATTTGTGAATAAAGGAAAAACAAATGGTTTGTAATATTAAAAATAAAAGCTTAGTCTGAAATGGTGTAAATAAAATGTGTGTCCGGAGTTGTGTTTTTTCTAATCTTTTTTTAAAAAAAATTATTTACTTTGCGGGCTACAGATTTATATTATGCTTATATTCACCATCTTTTCACAAAGAATGGAAAGGAATGAATATCACAAATAGCTGGAACTCAAAGGACCTGTCGCCATTACCCCCAAGGAGAGCAAGCAGTGAGTTATCCCAAGCTATACTCAGAGTCTTATTACAGGTAGTCCTCAATTTACAACAGCTCATTTAGTGACCATTTCGATACAGATTAGATACAGATACAGATTAACAGAGTTGGAAGGAACCCTGAAGGTCATTTACTCCAACCCCCCACCCAAGCAGGAGACCCTACACCATTTCTGACAGATGGCCGTCCAGTCTCTTCTTGAAAGCCTCCAGGGATGAAGCTCCCACAACTTCCGAAGGCAACTTCTGTTCCATGGGTTGATTGCTCTCACTATCAGAAAATTTCTCCTTATTTCCAGGTTGAATCTCTCCTTGTTCAGTTTCCATCCATGATTCCTTGTCTGGCCTTGGAAAATAGGTTGACCCCCTCCTCTCTGCGGCAGCCCCTCAAATACTGGAAGACAGCTATCCTGTCTCCCCTGGTCCTTCTCTTCACTAGACTAGCTACATTGAAAACTACAACAGCCCTGAAAAAAGGGACTTAAGACCATTTTTCACACTTACGACCGTTGATCACAGTCACGTGATCAAAATTTGGACACTGGCAACTGACTCAGATTTATGACGGTTGCAGTATCCCGAGGGGGGGGGTTGTCACGTGATCCTCTTTTGTGACCTTCTGACAAGCACAGTCAATGGGGAAGCCAGATTCACTTAACAACCTCGTTACTTAACAATTGCAGTGATTCGCTTAACAACCGTGGCAAGACTGGTCGTACAACAGGGCCAAACTCACTGAACAAGTGTCTCACTTAGCAGCAAAAACATTGGGCTCCATCGTAGTCATAACTCGAGGACCTACCTGTATTGACATCGAGGAGACAAGGGGCACGTGGTGTAGGGTAAAGCTTGGGAGGAAAGAAAGAAATTGCATCCATTTCTATTACAATGAGAATTACATAGATTTCTTTCCTGTTCCTAATCCAAAGGGGGAGTTGTCAGAAACTCAGCCTTATCGTTCATTGTTTATTTAGTTATTTAAAACTTTTATATATCCTCTCCCATAAAATATCTCAACACGATTTACAATCAAATTAAAAAAAAACCAAAACAGTAATAAACGGACATGCTAAAGGAGCTAACGTCTAAATGTATTTATTAAAAATGAATGGGAAAGAATGAGATTTTAGAAATTGTCACGCAGAGAAGTCTGGTTAGGGGGAAAAAACGTCTTCAGCAGGTGCCTGCTAATAGGTTATTTTTAATATAGAACTTCTATTGATTAATTTCCTTAAAATATTCATTAGGCCCCGCACAGCTGCGGAGGCTCCATTTTATCCTGCATTGCACCTTTTCAATTTGGACGGTCCTCACATTATTACCTTGTGTTTCATTACCACCAATTCAAAGTGGTTCACGAGCGAGAACATTTTTCCGCTGTTAGAGTTGCCAGCCCAGGACTCAGCAGTAAATCTCCATTTCCCTCCAACTTCGCACACAGCTCATCTTGGCTGCTAGATTCAAGCCTTGGCAGAAGTGTCTCCGACACAAACACAGCAGAGTTAGAGAGTTAGGTTCTTTATTGCAAATGAGAAAGAAGCCAGCTTGAAAAGTGGATTGCTTTCTGTCAGCATCCAGGAAGTTTCCTTCCTGTACCTAACTGTGGTTTAAAGCCATTGCTGCCGCTTCTCGCCTTTCCCTTGTTTGAGTGGACGGTCTGCCCCACATTTTGTGACCTTGAAAGGAGAATGTTTGGTTGTTGACAGACCTGACATTGCTCTCCTGAGATCTCAGCTTGGCTGTCACCCTACGTCTTCAGGCAAGGTCCCTGTCCAGATGTTCAAGAGATGAGTGTGCAACTGTCATTTCTCCATCAATGGGCAGCTTCCCTTAAATTCAAAAAATAGATAAAAGAACCTTTATTATCACTTTGTTCTGCGAACACACTGGCACACATTATAAAATGAAATTCTGATGCCCGTTTTCAATATATATATATATATATATATATATATATATATATATATATATATATATATATATATAGACTCTTTTTTTGTTATGTATTCTAAATAATCTGTGATTAATATATGTTTTTGTGTGGGGAATAGATAGATAGATAGATAGATAGATAGATAGATAGATAGATAGATGGATAGATAGAGATGAGATAGATAGATAGATAGATAGATAGATAGATAGATAGATAGATAGACAGACAGACAGATGAGAGATAAGAGAGATAAATGGATAGATAGATATGACAGACAGACAGATAAGAGAGATAAGAGACAGATATATCGATAGATTGATCGATAGATGGATGGATAGATAGATATACAGACAGACAGACAGATAAGAGATAGAGATGATAGAGATAGATAGATAGATAGATAGATAGATAGATAGATAGATAGATAGATAGATAGACAGATGAGAGATAAGAGAGATAGATGGATAGATATATAGGCAGACAGATAAAGATAAGAGAGAGAGATATAGGTAGATGGATAGGTAGATATAGACAGACAGACAGACAAGAGAGACAAGAGAGATAAGAGACAGAGATAGATAGATAGATAGATGATAGGTAGGTAGGTAGGTAGAAAGATAGATAGACAGATCGACAGACAGATATAGATGATATGGGTATAGATATTACGGACCATTTAGAATACATAGTGGGGGGGAAAGTCTTGAGGGTTAACAAGATTGATACTAACCTATATATTATAGTACTATATAGTATGGTCGATACTCTATAAAAAGACATCAGGAAAGAATTCTATGGAGTTCATTTGTTTCCCACTCAGAGACAGAGACTACAAAGTGATGTGTAGATACCCATAACTGACAACAATACCCAACTGCAACTCACCACAACTAAGTTAGCTCAAAAGCACCCTGCAAGGCAGCTCCAAAAGACTTAAAAGACCCCTGAGAATAAGGTGATGATGAACAGAAGCTGCTCTTTGGAACCTGGCAGACAGCTGTCATCGGAGTATGCTACCCAGCTGAACTAGACCCAGAAAGTTCCAATTTTCCCGTTTTGGAGTCCTTAACAGTCTCTGGGGCAGCTGGACATTTTGAAAGTGATACCAAGGCAATGGCGATTGAAATATTAGTAAATTGCAGCAAAATTACAGGGGGGTGATGTTTTCTGTCTCTACTCAGTTCCACACTGCACTAATAACCCCCTGGTTTCCATCTCAGTCTTGGAAATGTGATTTTTCACATTGGAAAACCTTTGATCTTCCTCAAGCTGCCTATTGCTAATGAATTTTTTATTTGTTTACTCACTGAGTCTCCCAGATATCAAAGTGACACTTAACTTAGGGGGAGGGAGGGAGGGAGGGAGGGAGGGGGATATATATATATATATAAGTTTTCGCGGGTGTGTGTATGTAAAAAGTTAAAATCTCGGGTGTTTTCCCGCTTCATTTAAAAGTCTGTTAGTTAAAATGCTTAAAATCCCTGCACTGAGGGAAACTCGAGTTTTAACATCAGAGGATAGGCAGAGATCCCAACAGGCAACCAGTGGTGATCCTTTCCTCTTTGCAGATGATAGCTAGCAATAGGGAGAGAAAAAAAACCAAATCAGAAAATATGCTGAGATCTCAACAGGCAACCAGTGATGCTGTGATACCTACTAGAATTCTTACCTCTTTGCAGTTGACAGTTAGTAATAGGGAACCAGAGAAAGCTGGGCCATTAACACGCAGTCAGGCTGCAGCTAGGATAATGAAGCAGGACCCCCAACTTCTAAACTGATAGTAAAGGCCAGAAGATGACAAGATAGAGAGCTTGTCGAAATGTTGCCAAACTTTTAAAGTGTTGGTTAGGATTTTAGCCAGAGAGATAGAGATTGATAGATGATAGTTAGGTAGGTAGATAGATGATTAGATAGATAGATGATAGATAGATAGATAGATAGATAGATAGATAGATAGATAGATAGATAGATAGATAGATAGGGAGAGGGAGAGGGGGGGAAGAGAGAGAGAAGGAGGAAGAGGGAGAAGGAGAGAGAGGGGTAGAGAGGGGGAAGAGGGAGAAGGAGAGAATGGGAGAGAGGAGGGAGAGGGAGTGGGAGAAGGAGAGAGGGGGAGAAAAGAGGGAGAAGGAGGAAGAGAGAGAGAGAAGGAGGGAGAAGGAGAGATGGGGTAGAGAGGGAAGAAGAGGGAGAGGGAGACGGAGAGAGGGAGGAGAGGGAGGGAGAGAGAGAGAGAGAAGAAAGGAAGTAAAACCAACTAGAAGAAACCTCCCTCTTAAATCAAAGCTAAGTCCTGGTTGTATCAAATCCCCTTTTAATGTTACTTTTACTTCTTTAGATCTAGGTTATTGTGTCCATCACAAAAGAGAAAGGAAAGGAAGTAAAGTGAAATAAAGGAAATAATTTGGGAGGAGGGTTCTGACTGAATATGAGAAGGCTGAATTATTCATTCATTGGTCTGTCAAGACCCTGGGAGCATTTTGTGAATCCTCTGTGTTCTTTTTGTGTGCCAAATAAATGAAAAAACAAACTTTGTTCTTTTAGACTTTTTTTTTTTTAAAAAAAACTTCTTTTGCCTGTCATCTGAAGAATTTCAGTTGGCCATTCCAGAACCTAAAACAATCTTCTGCTCTTGAGCATACAGGTAATACATACAGGTATACAGGTAATCATTTAGCAACTGAGTGAATTAGGAACCTTTCGTGAGGAAAAAGTAACATTGTGATCACTCCTTATATTTACGACCTTCCCAGGCCTGTAAAGCTGAAGTAAGATCATAGACACACTCATGATTTCACTTAGTGACTTTTCACTATACATCCTCAATTAACAACTCCATAATCCCTTGCCGGGTGGAGTCGGGGCAACTGAATGGAGCTGAGTGTTTACTGGCCAGATGCCCTTCCTGTCACCAATGTGGAGTTTTATTCAGCAGATATATTCTCAGTGTGCCCAGAGAGAGAAATATCTGCCTCTACCTAGGATCGAACTCACAGCCTCCTGATTGTGAGGCGAGAGCTCCACTTCTAGACCACCACACCACTCCTAGTGATCCTTCACTATGGTTACTGGTTTCTACTGTGATGGCTAAACAAGGACTACAATTTCTTGGACCATGACCAATTAAGGATGTACCAAATCTGGAATATTCATTGTCAATTTACAGTGGATGCATTTTTTAGAATCATTATCAGGGGTGAAATGCTCCTGGTTCTAACTTGATCGCCTGATCTGGTAGCGATGGCGGTGAGTGGTTCAGAGAACTGGTAGCAAAAATCCCTGCCCCTCCCATGCCCAGCTGATCCGTGCGATCATCAGAGGCTTTTTTTTTTTACTTTTAAAAGCATTTTTTCGGCAGAAGAAAAAATGCTTTTAAAAGTAAAAAAAAAAAAAAAAGCCTCTGATGATTGTGCGGCTCAGCTGGGATCATCAGAACCTTTTAAAAGCATTTTTTCTACAAGCTCTTCGGCCGAAGAGGTTGTAAAAAAATGCTTTTAAAAGCCTCTGACGATCCCAGCTGAGTTGCCTGATCGGCAGAGCCTTTTAAAACCATTTTTTTTTACAACCTTTTCGGTCGAAGAGGTTGTAGAAAAAATGCTTTTAAAAGTAAAAAAAAAAAAAAAGTTGGCCATGCCCACCCAGTCACATTACACCCCCCCACACACACCAAGCCACACCCACAGAACCGGTAGTAACAAATTTTACATTTCACCACTGATCATTATGCATTGTAAATTAGCAAACTCAGTGGATGCAGCAGTGGGTCTAGGACAATTTGCTGGGGCCAATTCTAATGTCGAAGAAATGGTAGAATAGAAGCATTAAAGAAAGGGTTCAAAAGGAGGGACCAAATGAAATGTGAATAACAAAAATTAAAATTATTTTTTAAAATTATTTTAAATAATTAAATTGAATCGTCGAATTGTCCCATAGTGAGTTGGCTTGCAGCGAGTGGGCCATGGTGAGTTGCCCCATTCTATGTGGAAGTAAAGGTCCTGGACTAAGATTGGGAAGACTCATATTTTAGACTATCCTTACTGTAGCTATGCAAACTCATTGATGACTTTCCAATCTTTTTTTCTTAGCTTAAGAGCCACCGAAGTGTAATGGTGGAGGGTCTGGACTAAAAGGGGTGAGTTTTTAGTCCTCCTTCAGCCCTGGAAACTCATGTGGCTATTCATGCACTGAGTTAGCATAATTAACTTCACAGCCTCGCTGTTGTGCAAATGAGATAAGCAAATGAGATAAACATCCACATTACACCAATTCTCCACAAGCTGCACTGGCTCCCTATTGATCTCTGGTCACAATTCAAGGTGTTGGTTATTACCTTTAAAGCCCTACATGGCTCAGGGCCAGGTTATCTTCGAGACCGCCTTCTACCGCATAGCTCCCAGCGACCAGTAAGATCCCACAGAGTTGGTCTCCTACGGGTCCCGTCAACTAACAGTGCTGGCTGGTGGGTCCGCGGGGGAGGGCTTTCTCTGTGGCTGCCCCAGCTCTCTAGAACCAGTTACCTCCTGAGATCTGGACCATCCCTACCCTATTGGCCTTCCGAAAAGCGGTGAAGACCTGGCTTTTCTGGCAGGCCTGGGGCCATTGATCTCGCTGTTGCGGTCTGGCGAGATCCGGCCATGAATGGTGTGAATGGGTTTTAATTGTTTTTAATGTTTTAATTTTTAATGTTTTTACATGTGGTTTTTACATGCATTGTAAGCCGCCTTGAGTCTTCGGAGAAAGGCGGCATACAAGTTGAACAAATAAATAAAATAAATAAATAAGAAGGTTGGCTATCAGCTATTCTAAAACTCCTGGGAGATGAACGAAACCTGGGCTTTCCAAAAAATCAGAAATGAAATGCCAGGAGAACTGAAGCTAACTCGAACCTATGATGCTGATGTTATCCATTCAGTCATGTTTGACTCTTGGCGATTCTATGGGCCAGGTCTCTTCACGGCTCCCAATCTTGCACTACTTCTTCGAATTTTTCTATGCTCTGATTGGTGTCAGCTTTGATGGTGTCCAACCAGCATGTTCTTTGATGTCCTAGTTTCTTTTTACCTCTAACCTTTCCCAATATACCGTATTTCTCAGAGTATAAAACACACTTCTTTTTCCCCTAAAAGAGGGTGAAAATTTGGCTGCATCTTATACACTGAATGTAGCCAAAAACACAAGGCATAGAGGTGGTGATGGTCTGTGGCAATCCCTGCAGCCTGGAACAGCTGAGTGGAGGTATTCTGGGAGGCCGATCCACCCACCAATCAGCTGCTCATGCTGAATCAGGCTGCTAATAATGTGCTGAAGGCTGTTCAGGCTGTTTGCTATTTGCTGCAAGGACTCAGAGTTTGCAACAGAAATCTCATCCAGAAAGCACACACAAGTAACTGATTCAGCAGGATTCAATAACTTCTCTTTATCTATAATATAACACATGAAGTAAAATATACAATACCAAAAGCAGATTTTCCAAGCAAAACACAAGCAGAGGAGAGGAGTTTCAGTTTCAGTTTTGAACAGCAGACTAGTTTGCAGTTTAGCACAGACACAAAGCTGCAGAGCTAAGCTACGTCCAGGCTCCTTGCTGTCTTCTTCCTTGTTGCTCACACAGAAA
Source organism: Pituophis catenifer annectens (assembly GCF_029215685.1). NCBI lineage: Eukaryota > Metazoa > Chordata > Lepidosauria > Squamata > Colubridae > Pituophis > Pituophis catenifer. The sequence goes on along the minus strand of NW_027256896.1, from coordinate 6,120,521 downwards.
ATTCTGTTTCAGTTACCAAACAGCCCTCAACTCTCTCACACAGAGACAGGATGCTAGTCAGATGAATACTGATGGATGCTGGTAGGCAGAGGTAGATTTTTTTTTCTTATTTTCCTCCCCCAAATCTAAGGTGCATCATATACTCTGAAAAATATGGGTAATTGCTTTCTCAGTGAAGTCCCCAGAATGACATGGCCAAAGTAAGTGAGATATAGTTTTGTAATTTTTCCTTCCAGTAATATGCCTGGTGTTACGTACTCCAGTACTTCCTTGTTAGTCACCTTTGCTGTCCAAGAAATACGCAAGAGCCTTCTCCAAAGTCAATTTTCTTCCTGTCTTACTTTTTTTAAAGGTCCAACTTTCATAACCACAGATAGCTACAGGGAACACAGTAGAATGGACTAACTGACATTTGAACCTATAAGTTCAAAAAAACATATTTCTTAAGTGCACACCTGTGTCCATCCCCATCAGAAAGACAAAAAGATCTCCAAACGAAACTAGGCATCTTTTGAGATGTTGGCCTGCCTTACAATGTGAAGTGTAGGAAATAGAAGTCAAGAAGTAGATGTAGCAGAGGTGGTATTCAGCAGGTTCTGACCAGTTCTGGAGAACCGGTAGCGGAAATTTTGAGTAGTTCGGAGAACTGGTAAATACCACCTCTGACTGGCCCCACCCCATCTATTCTCTGCCTCTGGAGTCCCAGCTGATCAGGAGGAAATGGGGATTTTGAAGTAACCTTCCCCTGGAATGGGGAGGGAATGGAGATTTTACAATATCCTTCACCTGCCACGTCGACCAAGCCACGCCCACAGAACCAGTAGTAAAAATTTTTGAATCCTACCACTGAGATGTAGGCCTGCCGCACTGTAGCATAATAGTGAAAGTTCCATTTGCAAATTGTTGCAACAAATACTTCTGTGTCTCTTGCATTCTTGTTTAGGTGGATGAAAGATAAGTTATTTTCAAACCTTCTTCCCAAAGAGGTCCTCAGCGGAAAAACCCTGCTGCCTGTAGGAAAACAGGACGAATTTGTGGTGGAAGTATCAAAATAGCCAATAATGCCAATTACATTGCACACATGTAAAAAAGGGGGCAGGGCTTTGATCACATAGTCTGGATCAGGACCATGATCTTGACTTTTTTGGCTACCAACCCCATGGATGTCCTTGGAGGAAAGTGTTCTTCTGCAGTTGTAGTTCCTGTTCTTTTTAACCCCAGGTCACAACAAAAGAGAACATTAAATAATGATGTTGAATAGAGCAAGGCAGAGCAGAACAAAAGAAATGGAGTGGAGTGGAGTGGAGTGGAATGGAATGGAATGGAATAGAATAGAATAGAATAGAATAGAATAGAATAGAATAGAATAGAATAGAATAGAATAGAATAGAATAGAATAGAAAATATGGAATGGAATGGAATGGAATGGAATAGAAAATATGGAATGGAATGGAATGGAATGGAATGGAATGGAATGGAATAGAATAGAATAGAATAGAATAGAATAGAATAGAATAGAAAATATGGAATGGAATGGAATGGAATGGAATGGAATGGAATAGAAAATATGGAATGGAATGGAATGGAATGGAATGGAATGGAATGGAATAGAATAGAATAGAATAGAATAGAATAGAATAGAATAGAATAGAATAGAATAGAATAGAATAGAATAGAATAGAATTCAATGGAATTCAATGGAATGGAACACGGAACAGAACAGAATGAAAATGAACGTGGAACGGAACGGGACAGAACGGAACAGAACAGAACAGAATAGAAACGGAGTGGAACAAAGCAGAGCAGAGCAGAGTAGAATAGAGAATAGAATAGAAGCAGAGCAACTTTGAAGTCCTTCTCATCTAACCCTCTGCCCATGACAGGAGACGTATATCATACTGTAATATGGAAAACTAATAAAAAAACAGATGGGATTATAAGTGTCTCAACTGTGCCTGAAGTCACAACTTTAATAAATTCTATAAATAATAGAAAGCTAATAAAAAAGCTATAACTTTATTCAAAGTCTCAGATTGATCATTAGTCAAACGTATCCATTGCTAGTTACTATGTAATGAGAATCAGAAAATGTGCATTGTGACACTGTGATGCACACACTACTCTTTTGCACTAGCAGGATAACATCTCTCCAACATGATAGAGTCTTTCCTCTCTCCTCTGGTAAGTTCCTATGGTGAGCAGAGTCCTTTCTCTAAAAGTTAAAAAAACCAAAAAAAAAAAAAAAAAACCAATGTAAAATAATCCAGCCCAATGTTGTGAACATCATGGCTGCAAAGCAAGAAATCCAGCACGGCAAGTCGAGAAGTCCAGGAATCAAAGGAGCAAGGCAGGTATCCAGAAATCAAGAAAGAATGCGAGGAATTCACGAAAGTTCAAACGTCAACACTCAACACTCCATGAATTCAGCATTTGTTCCCAACAAATGTCCCTCCCCACAGCGACTCCTTAAGTCTCAGTCCCTAGGTGTGCCTTGTGAAGGGGTGCGGGGTGCTCTCCTCCCGAGTAGCTGGGTTAGTCTGCGCTGTTCTTGTCTTCTCTCCACTCTCCGTGCTCGAGGATCAGGAGGATCAGGAGGGGGTGGTCCCTGCTCATCGCCTGAGCTCTGTCTCTCATGTTCACTGCTTAGCCTCTCTTGGCGATCCTGCCCCCATTCCTCCCTGCCTACAAGCTATCCCAATCCTGAAAGGCCCTGGCCTGACTAGGCCTGCTCCTCCCCATTCTCCTCCAAAGCGAACAAAGCCACCCCCTAGATCTCTGTCGGCTCCAATTCCAGCTCCTGTCTTCCCCCACAGATTCAGGCTCAGACAGGGGCAGAACACTCTGTTCTTGAAAGCCTCCACTGATCCATCATCCATGATTCCAGGAGGCAGGCTGTTCCACTGCTTTACAGCTTTCACATTCCTCCCCAGTACAAAAGTTTTGATCTCCCTCTCTGAATCTTCCACACATTGTCTTGGCTTAGCTGTGGATTTGCCTACACTCAGATTGCAAAGGTGACATCAGAAGGCAGCTTGCTGAGGTCCTACCAGGACAGAGGACCTCAGCACAGTCTGGCCTGTTGGGAGGGTGAATAGCTCTCAACCTTCATGATGGCTCTTCTCTATCCGCTCCTGGCTTGAGGGTCCAGCAACTTGGAACGACTTCCAAAGATAACAATAAAGGAGAATATTTGTAGCTCAGGCTCCACACTTATAATGTTACCTGGTTTGGGTAATGAAACATCTGCAAGAAAATAAACAAGCTCAGGGAGCCCTAAGGACTCCTCATTCCAAAAATGCATGCAGAGGAAGGAAAGGGGCTTTGAGGAACTGCAGAAAAGGAATTGGGGAAAGAATCATGAAAATGGCTGGGGGGTGGGGTTAGCTGAATAACAGAATAACAGATTTGAAAGGGACCTTGGAGATCTTCTAGTGTGGGGGTGTCAAACCCAAGGCCCACAGGCCGGATCTGGCCCACAGGGTGCTTAGATCTGGCCCACAGGGCCACCCTGGAAACAGCGAAGGACCGGCCCTCCCGAGCTCCGTTTTCGGCTGCAATGACCTCCTGTAGCCCTCTGCCAGCAAAAATGGAGCTCGTCTAATGTTTGCTGGCAGAGTGCTCAGGCCACCACAGGTGCCCCCGACACGAGTGACGTCGAGTTAGCCATGCCCACCCTGCCCACGCCCACCCAGCCTCCCAAAATCAAACACGACCTGATGCAGCCCTCAGTGAAATCAAGCTTGACATCCCTGTTCTAGTCCGATCCCCTGAATGATCAGGAGATCCTATATTATTTCAGACAAGTGGCTGTCCAACCTCTTTTTAAAAGCTTCCACTCATGAAGCACCCACATATTCATACATACATACATGCATGCCAGTGGAGGGATTCAAATTTTTTTTACTATCGGTTATGTGGGCATGGCTTGGTGGGCATGGCGGGGGGAAGGATACTGTAAAATCTCCATTCCTACCCCACTCCAGGGGAAGGTTACTGCAAAATCTCCATTCCCTCCCCACTCCAGGGGAAGGATACTGTAAAATCTCCATTCCTACCCCACTCCAGGGGAAGGTTACTGCAAAATCTCCATTCCCTCCCCACTCCAGGGGAAGGATACTGTAAAATCCCCATTTCCTCCTGATCAGCTGGGACTCAGGAGGCAGAGAACAGATGGGGGTGGGGCCAGTCAGAGGTGGTATTTACCAGTTCTCTGAACTACTCAAAATTTCTGCTACCGGTTCTCTAGAACTGGTCAGAACCTGCTGAGTAGCATTTCTGGTACATACATATGTGTGTGTGTGTGTGTGTGTGTGTGTGTACATATATACCCACCCACACATACACACACATATATACATATACAATATTTATATATCTATACATACAGTAGCTAGAGCTGTAGAATTGAAAGATACTCACTCCATCTATAGTCCTAACAGTAACCAAAGTCTTTAATCATTCGGTGGAGAATCCCCTCAAATGGAACCTGACAGACTATCAAACGTGTGCCTTGAAGATGAGCACACTTCAGTCTCCCACATGAATCAATCAATTTCTCCAAATAATCTCACATCACAGCCTCTCAACACAACCTTTATTGTCAGTCGGCCAAGGCAATACTCAAACCAAGAGTTTTTGGATGATAACACCCAAACTGGTATAGAATCTCTTGCAAACATCATCGGATCATTGAAATGGCTGCCTAAAAAAAAAAAAAATAGAACGACCTTCCAAATGGAAAAAATGGGTTTGACTTGACACGATAGGTAAAGGTAAAGGTAAAGGTTCCCTTCACACATATGTGCTAGTCGTTCCCGACTCTAGAGGGTGGTGCTCATCTCCGTTTCAAAGCCGAAGAGCCAGCGCTTTCCGAAGACGTCTCCATGGTCATGTGGACCGCATGACTCAACGCCAAAGGCGCACAGAACGCTGTTGCCTTCCCACCAAAGGTGGTCCCTATTTTTCTACTTGCACTTTTTTTTTACGTGCTTTCAAACTCCTAGGTTGGCAGAAGCTGGGACAAGGTACGGGAGCTCACCCCATTACGCGGCACTAGGGATTCGAACCGCTAAACTGCCAATCTTTCGATCGACAAGCTCAGGGTCTTAGCCACTGAGCCACTGCATCCCTATTGACACCAGAGGATAGCCCTTATCAAAGCTAGGTTTTATGGTTAAATATGGACAATTCCACCAAGGGCCATATCTTGAAAGAACATGTGTTTGTGGAGCATCAGAAAAAGAAGACATGCACAAGTTCTATTCAATTGTGAATTATATGTCTCAGTGAGAGCTCGGTACTTACAGACATTACTTGACAGAACCATAAACTGGGACTCTAACAAAAGATTATCTCATTTCCTTTGGGGCACAAATATATATGTAGTCACTAGAACAGTTATGTTTATGGTCAGGGCTGTCCAGCAGAGAACAGATTTTATAGAAAATATTGAGTTTGCATCCAACGGGGATGAATTCACCAAAAGATACATTGCTTTTGATTTGCAGTCATCCAGGTCATGGTTGTCCCAAAGGTGCTTTTTCCAAGAGAAAACTGGACTTTCTGGGTTTTTCTTTGAGACGTTTTGCTTCTCATCCAAGAAGCTTCTTCAGCTCTTCTTGGATGAAAAACGAAATGTCTTCAAAGGAAAAAAAAAACAAAAAGTCCAGTTGTCTCTTGAAAAAAAGCATCTTTGGGATTGCTTTTGAATGTTAAGATTTATTTTATTATATATCCAGGTTTGGGCTTCAAAAATTTTAGCAAGGGTTTCTCTGCCCGCTTGCTGGGTGGGCGTGGCCTTGGTGGGCGTGGCATTGGTGGGTGTGGCCTAGTCAGCCTCCTGCACTACAGGGGAGGTTTTTGCCCTCCCCAGGCTCAGGACGCTTTCCTCAAACCTCCGGAGGATGAAAATGACCTCCCCAGGTTTCGGAGGCCCTCTAAACTTCCCAAACTTCTGGTAGGCCCGTTTTTCACCCTCTCCGAGCCTCCGTGCACATCCTGCACTTACTGCATCCAAAACAGGCCGCATGGGGGACTCCTGGGAGGGGCGGGGTGGGGTGGGTGGGGCAAGCCAGGAGTGGGAATTGGGAGTTCTCCGAACTGCACAGAATCTTAGCTAGAGTTTCTCCCGAACCCCTGCAAACCCCCAGCAACCCACCCCTGTATATATCTTTGCATTCTATTTAATTCTTTTCTCTTGCTCTTTTCTCTTTATCTTATCTACTACATTTCCATCAATTTTATCTCACCATACTATCCAACTCAGCTGTAGACCTTTCTGTTTTAAATCTTAATGTGCATTGAAAGCAGACAATATTAGACTAGCTGGGCAGACGGATAACAAACTTATTTTGGTCTCATATTGATGACTTTCTACTGTCTGTAAAGTGAAACCTGATACTTACTCCAAGATAATTCAATTCAATCAACTTTGATGGGAAACTTTAAAAAAAAATGATGGAGGTAATTAAAGAGGTAGATTTCTCTCCAGAGATTTGCTGTCTTATAAAGGCATGGAAATTGCTAGCCCTCATCAACTGCCTTCCATTGAAGTCTATATATAAATTAATTAAATGTTTTAATGGTGGAGAAAATTGTTTTTTAAAAAAAATGGAGGGAGAAAGGGCATAATGGAAAGTCAGTTTCAGTCTACTGCAATCTTTGGATTATTGCAAATATTCAATTAAGTAGGAAAGTGTAAAAGCAACTTCTGGAGAGAAATGACTGGAGCTATATATATATATTTCCTTCTGCAGAGATCCGTTAAGAGTATTTGTATTGGACACTGGACCTATCCAACAAAATGCAATTTAGTGGTGAGGAAAGTAAGGTCCTATACATAGGCAAGAAAAATCAAATGCACAGGTACACAATAGCTGGTACCAGGCTCAACCATAGGGACTGGGAGAAGGATCTAGGACAGTGATGGCTAACCTTTTCCGGACTGAGTGCCCAAAATGCACGGATGTGGCCAAACCCCCAAAATGGAATGTGAGTGCATGCGCCCCGCCCCCCACATGGCACTGCACATGTGCTCTGCCCCCTGTGCATGTGCGCGTGATCCCTGCATCTGCCCGACGCCCTGCTCATGCACTCATGCCCTCCACCTCCCATGCGGCCCCACACATGCATCCTGCCTTCCCAACCCATGTGCCCTGCCCCCCTGCGCATGTGCAGCAGAGACCTGAAGAACAGCTGGCCGGTGGGAAGTGCGTGCACATGCACGGCAGAGCTGAACTGGGGCGACAGCTTGCGTGCCCACAGAGATGGCGCTGCGTGCCATCATCATCACGGACCTAGGAGTTCTAGAGGACAACCATGAAATATGAGTCAGCAATGTGCTCTGGCTGCCAAAAAAGCCAGTACAGTGCTAGATTGCATCAACACAAGGTAGCCTCAAGATCAAAAAAGATGTTGAGATCCTAGAAAGAGTGCAGAGAAGAGCAACAAAGATGATAATGGGTCCAGAGACTAAATTGTATGATGGTTATGAACGTTTAATCAGAATAGAGCTTCCAGTCCAATCCTCTGTTCAAGCAGGAGACCCTAGACCAGTGTTTCTCAACCTTGGAAGCTTGAAGGTGGGTGGACCTCAACTCCCAGAATCCCCCAGCCAGCGCTGCTGGCTGGTGGATTCTGGGAGTTGAGGTCCACCCATCTTCAAGCTTCCAAGGTTGAGAAACACTGCTCTAGACCATTTCAGACAGATGGCTGTCCAATCTTTTTTTAAAAAAACTCCAGTGATGGAGCACCTACAACTTCTGAAGGCAAGCTGTTGTTCCACTGGTTAATTGTCCTCACTGTAAGGAAATTTCTCCTTAATTCCAGGTTACTTCGCTCCTTGATTATTTTCCATCCATTTTTTCTTGTCTTGCCTTTTGGAGAATAAATTGAACCCCCTCTTTTTTGGGGCAGCCCCTCAAATACTAGATACTGTTATCATGTCACCTCTTGTTCTGCCCCAGCTACGGACCCCAAAGAACGCAACACACACAAAGTCCGTACAAACCTTAGTTTATTAATTAAGGGACTACTAATGAGCTTGCTTAGTAGTTGTTCGAACACAAGTACAGTTTAAATCAGTCTTTTCTGAACAAGGGCTGTTCATTTAACTTCATTAACAGCCGACAGGAATCCAAAGCATAATAACTCAATTCTGAGGCACATATTTCAGATAACCGTAATCTTACTGTGGTTGGCAGAATGCCCAGAAGCAATTTGCAGAAAAACTGACAAGAGAGGAACAAGAGCCGAATCAAACATTTCTGGAATCAAGACGCGAAGGAATATGAACGAAGTTGTTTCCTGCAAATTGCATCAGTCGTCATCCTTCCTTAAATAGGCTAGGGGAGAGGCCAATTAGCCCCAAACCTTACTCTCGAGGAGACCTCCTCCTGAGGAACCACTCCTGGCTCAGCACCACACCAGCCTCCTCATTGTCAGAATCAGCTACTAACTGCACAGGCCACTGACGGGCCACAACACTCCTAGTTCTTCTTTTCTCTAGACTGGCCACCCATTTACCCAATTCCTACAACCATACTTACTACCTATATGTCCACCTGAACAGTCTCCAGATTGTTTCTAAACAACCTACAATTGTTTAGTACAATACCAGACGTCTGGACTCTTTGTCGGGCCCTGAAAACTTATTTATTTCACCTAGCCGGGCTGGCTTGATCCCACAGTTTTTGGTTAAATTTAATTGATTTTAATTGGGTTGTTTTAAATTGTGGCCAAAAATATTTAATTATTTTTAAACTGTTTTTAAATTTTGTATGTTCTGTTTTATTCTGGCTGTTCACCGCCCTGAGTCCTGCTGGAGAAGGGCGGTATACAAATTAAAACAAATAAATAAATAATAAATAATAACCTGCCAACCCTGAAGCCATTTCCTTTAGCATCTTCAGGGCTGCCACAGCAGAGCTGGGTTGACCTGTGGGAACATGAGGTGGGGTAGTAGAGTTAGCTGGGGACCTGTAGCGGAGGTGGGTTTCAGCAGGTTCTGACCAGTTCTGGAAAACTGGTAGCAGAAATTTTGAGTAGTTCAGAGAACCGGTAGTAAAAATTCTGACTGGCCCTGCCCCCATCTATTCTCTGCCTCCCAAGTCCCAGCTCAAATTTTTTTACTACCGGTTCTGTGGGTGTGCCTTGGTGGGCGTGACATGGCCTGGTGGGCATGGCTTGGTGGGCGTGGCAGGGGAAGGATACTGTAAAATCTCCATTTCCACCCCAATCCAGGGGAAGGTTACTGCAAAATCCTCATTTCCTCCCAATCAGCTGGCACTCAGGAGGCAGAGAATAGATGGGGGCGGGGCCAGTCAGAATTTTTACTACCGGTTCTCCGAACTACTCAAAATTTCCTCTACCGGTTCTCCAGAACTGGTCAGAACCTGCTGAAACCCACCTCTGTGTTGGTTGTGTTACTTGGAAACCTGACGCAACCAGATTGGAGCTGCGAAACATCTTTAATATTCAGCCTGTGACTGCTCTTACATCAGATCGGACTATTTGCAGTATTGATCAGCCAAAGCTATTGCTGAGAAATGAGCAGAGAATGGCCTCCTTCAGTGCAAATGATATTAACAAGAGAACTAGGCTACAAAATGGGCCTTCTAATTAAGGTGATGCTTTCTGTTTTTTACCAGGAAGTGCCAATTAAAAGAGATTCTGTTTTTTTCTATTCCATTCCTTCAGGCAAGCCAGCAGGTCAAGAAACAAAGCCCTACAAACTTAATATTCTGAGAACAGGGAGCATTAAAGGAGATTAAGAGTTTCATCCTAATGAGACACACTGCTGATTTACTAGAATAAAAGGCTGGGCGGGGGAAGGAAGGAAGGAAGGAAGGAAGGAAGGAAGGAAGGAAGGAAGGAAGGAAGGATTGTAGAAGACCCCAATCTCAAGAAGAGATTGGACAAGCATTTATCTGGATTGGTGTAGGATCTCCTGTTCAAGGTGCCTTCCATTCCTGCTATTCTATGTTCTTATCTGAAGAATCTTCTTCTTCTTCTTCTTCTTCTTCTTCTTCTTCTTCTTCTTCTTCTTCTTCTTCTTCTTCTTCTTCTTCTTCTTCTTCTTCTTCTTCTTCTTCTTCTTCTTCTTCTTCTTCTTCTTCTTTTCCTCCTCCTCCTCCTCCTCCTCCTCCTCCTCCTCCTCCTCCTCCTCCTCCTCCTCCTCCTCCTCCTCCTCCTCCAAGCAGTTTCTCCAGAGAATAATTCAGTTATTTTTGTCATTATGTTTTTCAAGATATTAATCTGAAATATCTCCACTTTGCCATGAAGTCCAAAATGACAGATTTCTTCAGGGACTATTGCACACGTATATATCCCTCACCGCAACTCCACACATACACACAATACTCCTCAAAGGAGATTAACACTGCCACGACCTCTTCACTGAAGCGCCCCATGGTTGGAAGGGAGGCAAGTAATAACATTGCAATATTAAGCTAGCCAGGATTACCGATAAACAGCTGATCCCAGAAGAGCTTAAAGCTGCTTCCCTTTTTTCCCCTGCTGGCGGAAAAGACGGACATAAAGCGTGAAACAACAGTTCACTTTTCATTAACAAGCTTCATTAACATGATAAGATGGGGAAGTTCAGCTGTGCCTGTGATACTGAATTTCTTCCATGTGGATACAGAGGAAATGCAGGCAGGTCTCGGCTTACAACAGTTCGCAGTAACCGTGTTACTAATTTACCAGCTTCAGTGATTCACTTAACAACTATGGCGAGAAAGGCCGTGAAAGGTGGCCAGACTCACTTAACCAGCTGCCTCGCTTCGTAACGGAAACCGTGTTACTAACTGAACAACTGCAGTGATTCAATTAACAACTGGGGCCACAAAGGTCATAAAATGGGGCAAAACCAGGGGTGAAATCCAGCAGGTTCTGACGGGTTCTGGAGAACCGGTAGTGGAAATTTTAAGTTGTTTGGAGAACCGGCAAATACCACCTCTGGCTGGCCCCAGAGTAGGGTGGGAATGGAGATTTTGCAATATCCTTCCCCCAGGAGGGGAGGAAATGGAGATTTTGCAGTATCCTTCCCCTGGAGTTGGGTGGGAATGGAGATTTTGCAGTATCCTTCCCCTGCCACGCCCACCCACAGAACCGGTAAGGAAAAATTTTGGATTTCACCCCGGGCAAAACTCATTTAACAAATGTCTCACTTAGCAACATAAATTTTGGGCTTCATTGTGGTCGGTACATTGAGGACTACCTGTATATCTATCTATTGCCCAGATCAGGGAATCTATGCAGTATGCCCAAAAAATCAAGATGGACACTCCGAGTTAAACACACACATACAAACACACAGATACAACTTTGGTCACACCATCATGGGTACCATCTTCACCTTCTTGAACCTATGGTCAAGACATAGCAATAGTCTTCACTTCTTTGTCAGGTTCATCATTTTCAGGAAAGAAATCAGAGAGCAGTGTGGCCCCTGCATGAAAACTGAATCTACAGTGGCTACTTTTGCGAAACATGTTTTACCCTTATTTGGAGATGAAGTAACCAAGAAGGGTGTCAAGCCTGAATTTGATTGGGATGTGGGAGTGTTTGTATCAGTGGTGGGTTTCAAAAATTTTTACTACCGGTTCTGTGGGCATGGCTTTGTGGACGTGGCATGGCTTTGTGGGCATGGCTTGGTAGGCGTGGCAGGGGAAGGATACTGTAAAATCTCCATTCCCACCCCAATCCAGGGGAAGGTTGCTGCAAAATCCCCATTTCCTCCCAATCAGCTGGGATTCGGAGGCAGAGAATAGATGGGGGTGGGGCCAGTCACAATTTTTACTACCGATTCTCCGAACTACTCAAAATTTCCACTACCGGAAATCTCTTGCCATGTTTTGTACATTCAATAGAAATGCATAGAAGTAAACAAGGAGTCAATTATATATATACATATATAACCATGTAAATATGTGAATGTAGATATAGATACAAATAGAAATATGAAAATAACCCACCATTGTAGTAACTTCTAAAAGTCAGTCATTGGACTGAATTTATGTTTGTCTGTTTTGTATGTTGTTTTAATGTATTTATGTTGGTTTTTTTATTATTATTATTAATATATATATATATATATATATATATATATATATATATATATATATAATAATAATAAAAAACCAATATAAATACAACATACAAATATATTTGTTATATAAATACAACATATATATATAGTCAGAACCTGCTGAAACCCACCTCTGGTTTGTATCCTTGTGCATTCTGACATGAATTCGGTTTGACACAGTTTGAAGCTGAGGGAGGATGGAGCCTTCAGCCAAAACATCATTCCTAGCTGATGTGTCAACCACATTCCAATGGCTGGTTGACTGGAGAGGAGGAGAGAAGTCGCCATGCAACCAGCTCCCATTTTGGCTGAACAATGTGACCAATTGTTTTGGGAACTGAAACTTATATTGGGGTGAAAAGTCCGAGAACTTCAGAACTGGCTTTTCACCAGTTAGTGCCAAGATGGTATATCTAAATAAATTTGTTCTTTGAGAGAAAGCAATGCCTCGGAGTTCACTTTGTGATGGATGTGTTACTTGGAACCTGACAAAGGGGTGAAGTTTCTCACTTTCATTTCCCTTCACTCTTGCCAGGAATCTAGGACAACTTACCGTGGTCAACTTCCCATGGAACAAATCACCATAGGACAATTCAACCCTATATTAATTGTTTCATTCTGTTACTTTTATTATAGAATAGAATAGAATAGAATAGAATAGAATAGAATAGAATAGAATAGAATAGAATAGAATAGAATAGAATAGAATAGAATAGAAAGAAGAGTAGAGTAGAGTAGAGTAGAGTAGAGAAGAGAAGAGAAGAGAAGAGAAGAGAAGAGAAGAGAAGAGAAGAGAAAATAGAGTAGAGTAGAGTAGAGTAGAGTAGAGTAGAATAGAATAGAATAGAATAGAATAGAATAGAATAGAATAGAATAGAATAGAATAGAATAGAATAGAATAGAATAGAATAGAATAGAATAGAATTCTTTATTGGCCAAGTGTGATTGGACACACAAAGAATTTGTCTTTGGTGCATACGCTCTCGGTGTACATAAAAGAAAAGGTACATTCATCAAGAATCATAAGGTACAACACTTAATGATAGTTATAGTGTACAAATAAGCAATCAAATCATATTAGGAAACAGTCAATATAAATCGTAAGGGTACAAGCAGCAAAGTTAGTCATGCAGTCATAAGTGGAAGGAGATGAGTGATAGGAACAATGAGAAGATTAATAGTGTGATTGGACACACAAGGGATTTGTCTTGGTGCATACGCTCTTGGAGTACATAAAAGAAAAGATATTATTGGTGACCATGTTTCCATCAAAATCATTGTAACTCTTGTACTTCTGGATTGACTGTATTTTATTATTATTGGCCACAGTTTCATCAAGATTGAGACTTTTGTATTTGTTGAATTGTCCCGAGGCTAGATGTCCTGTAGCAAGTTGGCCACATAAAGTTGTCCTACAGTGAGTTGGCTGGGGTTCCCCAGCTGCAGCTTCCCCATTCCTTTCATGCTGGAAGCCACCAAAAACCATTTATTATGAGATGGGCGCCAAATAAATTCAATAAATAAATAAAAGTTCCTTCATTCAACCCAAGGGAAGACTCCACCTTAGAACTCCTTTTTCAAAAGCAGTGTGTCAGGGTTCTAAGTTAACACCCCCAACGAAAGAAGACTCCAAGGCCAGAAGTTCCTCAAAGTTCCATTTTATTAGAGATGTCATATTGGCACATCTGGGGAAACCCAAAGCTTCCAGGTTTTCCCCACCCATAGAAAAGTCCAAGTCCCTGCCCAGCACCCACAAGTCCATCTCATGGTCCAATTAATGCACTGTCCCAACTTGAGATGCCTCCCAGTTCCAGCCCTCCAGGTGCAGGGCAAGATGTCCTTGACTCTCAAAGAAAAGAATGTTATTATGACTATATATCTCCCCTGCTCCATACTATCCCCCCTCCCAGTTTCCCACAGTACTAAATGTGGCAGGCCTGAAGATCCAATGCAAAGATGGCTTCCAGGCCTAACAGGAGCTTCCAGGCCTGACAGTGTCCTTCCAGCCACTATGAATGAGTTTTGTCCCTGAGAAATAATTGGAGCATTCTTTCTTCCTTGGCGGCTCAGTGGCTAAGTTGCTGAGCTTGTCGATTGAAAGGTCGACAGTTTAGCGGTTCGAATCCCTACTGCCGCGTAACGGGGTGAGCTCCCGTGACTTGTCCCAGTTTCTGCCAACCTAGCAGTTCAAAAGCACATAAAAAATGCAAGTAGAAAAATAGGGACCACCTTTGGTGGGAAGGGAACAGCGTTCCGTGCGCTTCTGGCGTTTAATCATGCCGACCACATGACCACGGAGACGTCTTCGGACAGCGCTGGCTCTTTGGCTTTGAAACGGAGATGAGCACCGTCCCTTAGAGTCAGGAACGGCTAGCACGTATGCGTGAGGGGAATCTTTACCTTTCTTGGTCAAATGAGGAGACATTATCCAGCCAGTTTCCCTGCCTGTAAATTTGGGTAAAAGTATCCAAAGGTCATTTTGCCTGCATCCAACAACGCTCTCTTATCATATTTACCAAAGTGTACACCCCTCCCGTTCTTGTTCTGCTTTTGCACGGATGAGGAAAGGTTCAGAGAAGGTAGCTGTGTAAATAAACAGTGCCAATTATATAATTGGTACAACTTCCTCCTTGCCCCTGCCTTTCTTTTTCTTTTTTTTTTTTTCCCCACCTGCAGCTGGGCTTGTACAGCATATTCCTTCCATGCCAAGAAATTGCAGCATTTGCTCTAATTGACACTAATGAAACAAATTGCAACACGAAGTGTGACATGTCAGGTTACATTAGAGACTTGGGCTGTCACTTTATGAATCTCAACTGCAGGAGAAGGGACTCTGGTCTGGCCCATCCTGACACTTCAGAGGCGCTGGTAACTTTATCAGCGAAGTGGGCAGATGTTGCTAATGACTGTCTGCAGTCAATTTGATTGCACAGGTGCGATGGCAAGACGGGGGGAGAGGGGGAGGACAGTGAAATTATAACTCTGCAGACAGAAGTTCCACCATGTTAAATCTTCTCGGTTGCCAATGTTTGGAAGAGAGCACCTCCAGAGTGGGAGATTCTGTCCTCAGGCAGCAACCAAGAACTTAAAAGAAAAAGGACTATGTTCTTCTCACTTACTCCTCCAAGGGCTGTAGAGATTCTCAGTCATCTACAGACTTTTAGCTATACAATTTGGGATGAACACCCTTGGAGTGGTGTGGGAGTAGGAATGGATTTCCAGAGGGAAAATTGCAGACTACAGGAACCAGGAGCACCACTCAGGTGACCCTGAGGACACAGATAAACCTCCAAGGGCTTCAACCATCCTCAAAAAGGATGCAAATGACCAGCTGTCTGCAAGGAATATAAATCCTTCCAGTCCCCACCATCCTGTCAGAGCTGAAGGAGCTTCTTGGATGAGAAGCAAAATGTCTTCAAAGGAAAAAACCAGAAAGTCCAGTTGCCTCCTGAAAAAGCACCTTTGGGACAACGATGACCTGGATGACTGAGAATCTCTACAGACTTCTACTTGAAGCCACTTATATTTTGGAATGTGTTCACCAACATGCAACTCAAAGGTAAGTATCACCCTTAACCTGAAAAAAAAATCCATTCCCACAAGGTAAGAGGAAAAAATACAGTATGTTAGCACAGCACTCACTGGAGGAGAGCTGGCATATACTGTATTTTTCGGAGCATAAGACGCACCTTAGTTTTTGGAGAGGAAAATAAGGGGGGGGATTCTGCCTACCAGGTATTCATCTGACTAGTCTTTAGCCTGGTCAGCTTCAGCACATTAGTTCACTCGCTGGTTTTGAGGCTGGGGCTGGTTGGGGCTACAAAACAGCTTCAAAAGCACAGCTGATTGTCGGAGCGAGCTCCAGTGACTAAAGCAGGCAAAGCTCGGAAGGGGTAAGAGAAGGCAGCAGCTGTTCCAGGTAGCCATTTTGGGTACTGTGCACAGGGTTACATTTGGAGTATAAGACGTACCCAAATTTTCAACCTCTTTTAAGGGGGGGGGGAAGTGCGTCTTATACTCCGAAAAATATGGTAAATTTAATGAGAATGTAAAAAGCTACAGAATATATAGTTAGGGGACTGGAGCAGGGGTGAAATCTACTTACCGTCCTTACCGGTTTGGAAGCGCACGTGTCGCGTGCCTCATGTGTGCGCGCAGACCTGTGCATGTGTAAAACCTTCTGTGCATGCGCAGAAGGTAAATAACACATTACTTCCTGGTTAAAACTTCTGGGTGGGTGGAGCTTCGCTCCACCATCACTACCAGATCACCGAACCACCGGGCAAGATCACTACTGGACTGGGCGATTCGGTCCAATCCGGGAGCATTTCACCTCTGGGTTGGAGGCTAAAACGTATGACGAATGATTGCAGGAATTGGGTAAGTCTAGTCTAGGGTTAGGGTGTTCTGTCCCCGTCTCACACATGCACACAAACAGTCAGCCAGGAGTTAAATAAAACTTGCAGACAATAAATTCCTTCGATAACAGGATTGGCAGCAACCCAGTAGCTGCTTGCCAAGAACTTTACTCACAGAGGGAGGTGTTCCTCCTCTGTCAGATAAACCAAAACAAATGCACAAAGCCACAGAATTGTCAAGTCCAGTCCGTATTAAATCCAAGGCAGGCAGATAACGTAGTTTCAGAGATACAATGCGACTCGCTAGTTGTTTAGTTTTGTCCATCATAGAGCCTGAATGGCCACCACACCCCCTTTTATCCCCTGTGGGGTGTGGTCCAGTGACTCAGCTTAATCTCTGGCACGCCTCCTTTTCTGTTGTGTGCGCTTGTCTCTCCGACGCTGGTGTGGATCCAGCCAAGACTTATCTCTGTCATTGTCCAACTGCGACTTTTTCGGAGATACCTGGCTCCTGGCCAATCTCTTCTCCTTCGGGAGACACCTGAGGCATTGCCAGAGAGGAGGGTCCTGGAGAGGGAGGCCTGGCTAACTCCTCTCCTTCACCTTCGGAGTCTTCTCCCTCCGATAAGATGGGCTCAGGGGTCAGAGTCACAACATAGGGTTAGGGTTAACCCAAGGATTCAAAGAGACCATCTATGTTAAAATTGAACATCTTTCTGTCAACAGAGGAGAAGGAATACATGACCATAAAGAGTCCCAGTCATTAAACCCTTTTGAAATGATGCCTGATATTAACGACTTTCCAATACAATGTATCAGAAGAAGTCACTTGTAGTATTTGTGTGTGTTTATTTATATTTCATCTCTCCTAAGCACCCATCTCCTCTAGTCTTCCTTGCTGCATCGGTAATACATCCACCAATCATACCTACCCACAGACAGCAAGACAACCTGTGGCTTCTTACGATTGCCTAAGTGTTACAAGATGTACAAGTCTCATACACACACTTTTCTACCCTGTAGACAAACATCAAGAGCTCCCATTTCGCAGAGAGCTAATTGGAAAATGCTTCCTAAGCATTTGAAGAGTCTTGAAACAGACAAGTGCCCACTTAAACATTTTAGAGACATTGGCATATATTGACAATGTTGTAAGCTCCTCTACGGTCAATTATTCAAATCAAGAGGAGATTCAATAAGCAGTTACATAGGCAATAGATACACTTGAGTGCTCATTTTACAGAAATGTAGAACGACCGGCAGCTTCAAGGTCTTTGGGCATAAATAAGCTTGATCTTCACTCAATCCTCCTCTTACCATGATTGATCCCAGCAGAGTTCTCTCGGATTTCAGCAAGTAGTAATTCAGCTTCTTTTAACAAGCACTGTCCTTGAGAGAGGCCGAAACTCGTTGGTTGTCCCATTTTGCTAGAGTGTAATGCGACTTGTTTAGCCTTTGAGTGACGGGATGGATATTTCGTGCTAGAGTGTAATGCGACTTGTTTAGCCTTTGAGTGACGGGATGGACATTTTTGTGGGTCACATACTGCCTTTGGTGTCCCCTATGAATGCCAGCACCCCAAAATCCTCTCTTTGAAGTTTGGTAGTGAGCTGATCAATCATTTCAGTCCCAAACTCTGGAAAATATTGAAGATTTGACCCCAGACCTGAGCTCCTGGGGGGAGGTTAAGTTTGGAAGTCACTGCTATTCTTTTTGTTTCTTTTTTCTTTTATCTTGCACGGCCTTTTCCGTTTCCCCTTGCAATCTTTATCTCCATTTGCATGACACGTTGCAAGAGACTCTAATAAAAAATTCTTTAAAAAGGTTAAAAGTTGCTGCTAAGTATAGCAATTAAGTTATGCTAGGACAAAGAACTTTCTTCCCGAGGTATTACTGTGGCCCTGCAGCCTGCAGTTTTCTTGACTTCAATTAAACCCCAGCCAAAGTAAACAAGGAGAAATTCCTTTAGTGGATCGGTCAGGGAAGCCATAGGGCAATGGAGTAACTTTACATAGAAAACTAAAGCCTTGCCACTGATGTCAGCTCCAAAGCCCTCTTCAAAGAAATTTGAACATGATTTTGGAAGTCAGATCAAAACAAAATGAAACCAGAAAGCCCCAAAGGCAATTTTGCAGGACACGTCAACCATCTTAAAAATCTGGGAAGGGATTTCACCGTAGTATTAGTTGCAGTTGCTTCCAAGCCAAATCTAAAACATTTCAACGTTGTTGCTTTTTCCTGAGCAAATTACTGCATTAGAACCTTTGAGACAGTGAACATCAGTTGTTTATAATTAGGGAAATTGAGAACATGTCTAATTCCAATCCCTGTGAGTTGTACTGGCAGATTAACATTATTCCTTGCCAATGTGTTTTGCAGAAAATGGCTTTTTTTTCACATTCTGCTAACCTGCCATTCAGGAGTGGTATTCACTTACTTTCGCTACCAGTTCACAAATGTGCATGCACAGGGCCTTCCGTGCATGTGCAGAGTGTCAAAAACAGGACATGATTATGTCCGGGTGGGTGGGCGGAGCCTCCCATCACCGCCGCTACCAATTCACCCGAACTGGATAGAACTGGCTAAATACCACCAATTGCTGCCATTATTAATAAGCTTTTTACCGACCTTCTTCAGAATGATCAGCTCCCGATCTGGTCCTTCAGGTCTTCCAATAGTAGATACTTCAGCAACATAATTGAATCCCCCTGTTTCTGATCATCATTTTCTTCTTCTTCTTTTCCCTTCCGCCTTTCTCAGCATTGTTGATTTCTCAAGAGAGCTTAGTCTTTATGTCCTGTGTCAAAAAAACATTATAATTTGAGCAGGGGGAAAATCTTCTGAACTTTGCTACCGGTTCGGTGAGTCTGCTACCGAGCGTGCACTTTACTTCACGTGCATGTGCACTTGAGGTGCGCCCATGCAGCGCTAAAAAAGGAACAGTTTGAAGCCTTCCGAGTCTGCAAAGGTAAGTAGAACAGCGGGGGTGGGTGGGAGGGAAATCCCTGTGTCATTTAGATTAGTTAGAAAGCAGGAAATCCGACAATTTTAGCTAATATAAATCACGTGTCACAGCTGATCGTCACCCAGCTGATCGTCAGAAATACCAATTCGCCCGAACCAGTAGCATTTTCTTACTACAGGTTTCTCTGAATCGGTCCGAACTGGTAGCATTTCACCCCTGAATTTTAGCCTGATGATTTAACAGAAAAATAGAATAACAGAATAGAAGAGTTGGAGGGGACCTTGGCGGTCTTCTGGTCCAAACCCCTCCACAAGCAAGAGATCCTATATCCGTGATGGCGAACCTATGGCATGTGTGCCACAGGTGGCACATGTAGCCATATCAGTAGGCACGCAAGCTCTGCCCTGATGTGTGCCAGCTGATTTTTGGGCCTTCTGGGCCCACCAGAAATAGGGAAACAGGCTGTTTCCTGCCTCTGGAGGCTGGGGACAGCAAAAAACATCACTTCCGGCCCAACCGGAAGTTGGCAAACAGACCATTTCTGGCCTGCGGAGGACCACCGGGAGAGTGGGGAAGGCCATTTTCACCCTCCCCAGACTCATTGAGAGGTTCTGGAGCCAGGTGAGAGAGAAAATCCAGGCCATCACATGGCAGGAGTGGGAGTCACATGTGCATGCGTGCGGGAGGGGCGCATAGAATTATGGGTGTGGGCATGCACACGGGACCCCCACCGCCACCATTCCCTCCTGGCACGCGATGGCAAAACGGTTAGCCATCCCTGCCCTATATCATTCCAGACAAATGGCTGTCCACTCTCTTCTAGAAAACCTCCAGTGATAGAGCGCCCACAACTTCCGAAGGCCAGCTGTTCCATTGCTTGATTGCTCTAAACATTAGGGATTTTCTCCTTAGTTCTAGCTTCCATCCATGAAGGAGAGAAGCAACCACAAAGAAGAGGAGGTCAACTTATTTTCCAAAGCACCAGAAGACAGGACAAAAAACAATGGGTGGAAACTAACTAAGGAGAGAGGCAATCTAGAATTAAGGAGAAATTTATTTTAACAGTGAGAAGAATCAACCAATGGAATGGCTTGCCTCCAGAAGTTGTGAGCGCTCCATCACTGGATGTTTTGAAAAAGAGACTGGACAGCCATTTGTGTCAAGCCCACTTTCGGTGCTGCTCGACACTCCCACCGGAGGGGAGAGACAATCCCAAGTGTTCGCTGGGGTCGTGTTAACTAAAGACGAGCACCACGCTATTCGGGTTTAGCAATGGTGGCGGGTTTAGGCTTGTTTATTCATAATGGTGGTGGCTAGAAGCAGTTAGGCTGCGGAGCTCAGCAACGCACATAGAAACCATGATTACCAGCCACAGCAACGGAAGCCGAAGGATACTCCACGGACCGCTTCGCCCTCCCGAAAACCAGAATCAGCTGTGAAGCACAATTAGGGGGGTGGGGCAAGAGGCGCGGTCGAGCGGTATCTTTAAAAGTAACTCGGCAGATAGAAAACCAGTGGTGGGTTCCTCCTGGTTCGGTCCAGTTCGGCCGAGCCGGTAGCGGTGACGATATGACGTCACCGAACCGGTTCTCCCGCCCTCCCACCCCCCCCCCACGTTATTCTTACCTTTTACTTCGTCCCACCCCCAATCTATTGCTGCCTCCTGAGTCCCAGCTGATGACTAGAGGGAAAAAAACTGTTTAAACTCTTGCCGCGGGGCTTCAAAGGGCCGCCCTACAGCTGATCAGTGTTAAAAGCAAACAAATGAGGCGGGTCGTAAGTGCGAGGACTGGTCGTAGGTGCGAGGACCTTCCAGAAATGACTCTGACCAGCTGGCCATGCCCACCTAGTCACATGACCTCCAAGCCACACCCACAAAATAAGCCATGCCCACAGAACCGGTAGTAAAAAAATTTAGAACCCACCCCTGTAGAAAACCCAGAGCTGACTTTATTTCACCTGCGTAAGCTCGGAGTTTGCTGGTGCCAGTTGGTGCGAAGAATAAACCGTTGACTCCCCAAGCCATTGTTTCGTGTTGGTGTTTCAACTTTAAATCTTTCCAATGCCCAGACGTGGACCGGTAGAGCCGAGAATTTGTCTGGAATGGTATAGGGTCTCCTGCATGAACAGGACTAGAAGACCTCCAAGATCCCTTCCAACTCATGATGGTGACAGTGATGATGATGATGATGATGATATTGCCATGATGCTATAAACTGAATTACTTGCCACATCCTTGGGATTCTTTGAATGCCTAGTTCTGCGGTCAACCAACTGTTTTGGAGTTTAATTCAAGACAAACAGCTGTCCAGTCTCTTCTTAAAAGCTTCCAGTAAGGAAACACTCACAACTTCTGAAGGCAAACTATCCCACTGGTTAATTGTTCTCACTGTTAGGAAGTTCCTCCTTAATTCCAGGTTAGCTAGCAAAAAAAAAAAAAAATCTGCTTGGCAAATAGGACAGAGGTATCTGGTTATTATGAATGCCTTTGGATTCTCCCTATGTAGGAATTGAAGGGACGCAGTGGCTCAGGGGCTAAGATGCTGAGCTTGTCGATCGAAAGGTCAGCAGTTCAGCAGTTTGAATCCCTGGTGCCGCGTAACGGAGTGAGCTCCCGTTCCTTGTCCCAGCTTCTGCCAACCTAGCAGTTCAAAAGCAGGTAAAAAAATGCAAGTAGAAAACTAGGGACCACCTTTATTTATTTATTTATTTATTATTTATTTATTAGTCGCATTTCTGCTACCCTGTCAGCTACCCTGGGTGGCTTACAGCAAAAAACAATGCAAACAATATCCTGTAAAAATTTTTTAAAAGAACATTAAAAACCCATACACTTCATTCCATGGCTGGGTCTCACAAGATCACCGTAGTGAGATCAATGGCCCCAGGCCTGTCGGAAAAGCCAGGTCTTCACCGCTTTCCAGAAGGCCAATAGGGTGGGGGCGGTCCAGACCTCAGGAGGTAATTGGTTCCAGAGAGCCGGGGCAGCCATAGAGAAGGCCCTCCCCTGCGGGCCCGCCAACTGACATTGTTTAGCTGACGGGACCCGGAGGAGACCAACTATGTGGGATCTTACCGGTCGATGGGAGCTGTGCGGTAGAAGGTGGTGGGAAGGTAACAGTGTTCCATACACCTTTGGCGTTGAGTCATGCTGGCCACATGACCATGGAGATGTCTTTAGACAGCACTGGCAGATGACCACTGCCCCCTAGAGTCGGGAATGACTTGCACATATGTGCGAGGGGAACCTTTACCTTTACCTTATGTAGGAATTAGCTAAACCCAGTGAGCAAAGATAGGTCCTTTATGGGAAGCACAACTCCCAAAGGAAGGACACAATGATAAATGACTGGCTTGAAGCAATTTCTAGTATCCCAGAGCAGAAATCTGTCTTCTAATTTTTTATTTCCCTGAGGGTGCATGGGAATCTGCTCCTTTTTGATGCAAAAGAGTAGAAAGAACTTCTTCTGGTTTGGGATTCATTTCTGCTAAAGTATCTCTTTTACCATTCTGCAGGATTTCTTTTTCCCTTGGCAGGCAGAGAAGCAAAGTTGCAACGGGGGATGAGATATAATTTCTGGCATGATGCACACTCCTTCTCTCCATCCTGGAACCATGGATTGAGAAGAGCCCCAATCTCCAACTTCAGGGACTCTCTAGACACATTTGGAATAGTGTAAAAATTGGTGCATCTGTGTGTTTGGGGGGGGGGGAGGGGGTGATGGAGAGAGAAAGAGAAAGATTTTGCAAACTACTAGCTGTAGTCGATCCCTAACCAGCTATCATGATTGAAATTCTCATTTTAAAGAAATCGTCCTTCAAGTTATGCTGTTGCTGAATTCATGGACAATTCACTTTATTTATCTAGGAACAATGAAAATAGAGCACCATCACTTGTTTTGTAGCTTCTCTCCCTCTCCCTCCCCCTCTCCCTCCCCTCCCTCTCTCCTTCTCCCCTCCCTCTCTCCCCCTCCCTCCTTCTCCCTCTACCTCTTCCTTCCTCTCCCACACTCTTCCTCCCTCTCCCTCCCTCCCCTCCCTCTCTCTCTTTCTCTCTTCCTCCCTCTCCCTCTCTATCATCTATCTACCTATCTACCTACCTATCTATCTATCTATCTATCTATCTATCTATCTATCTATCTATCTATCTATCTATCTATCCCCTACAGTTCTGGGACTTCTTAGCAGTCTCCAATCAAATAATAATGATTACCAATCTAACCAATCTTGATTAGCTTTTTGGAGATCATTCCATGTTGGGAAGGTCCTCTCACTTAAGTTAAAGACTGCCTCAAATCAAGGTTAACTTCTGAGATTTCAAAGAAACAGTTCAGTTGGCTGGTGTTCTATTGTTTTGTTTTGTTTTTTAGGGAAGTTCTCTCTTTTTTTCTCCTTAACCTTCCCTTTTTTCTGTCTTCTTTCTTCAACCATCCAACCATCCTTCCTTCTTCCCTTCCCCTTCTTTTTTCCTCCTCTTTGGCCAAGCATTCATGGCTCCTTGGATTTCATTTCACAGTTTTTTCCTTTTCCTGTCTCTCCACCACCACCATAACTAATGTACGTATTTAAAGTTGGTAGATAGACCTCTTATTTTAAGTAACTGACTTGGTTATAGAAATATTGCCAAGTATCTATTTCCTCTGATAGAAATGACAAGATTCCTCCCCACCCCACCAAGTAATTCCTGTATCTTCAATTGCAACTTTTGGGCAGAAAATGCAAGTTATCCCTCCCTCAATACATCTCCCCCACCCCCCCGCTCTCTATTTTTTTCCCTTTTAGTTCTTTGTTTTTATTCCTCCCAGCTTCTAGCGTTTAACTACATTCTATCACAAATGGTAAAGAGCATTGAGGTCAAGAAAGCATCTGCTGAAAACAGCAAGCTGCCAATTTTGTGCCCGGATTTTCCTTTGCAGCAGAGATGCCTTCAGGATTCACGTACAGCTCCCTTTCATGATATGTTGGTGCTGTGCTGAATTCTCCATATATATATATATAACATTTTTCAGGATGATATTCCATGGAATGGAATGGAATGGAATGGAATGGAAGGGAAGGGAATGGAAGGGAAGGGAAGGGAAGGGAAGGGAAGGGAAGGGAAGGGAAGGGAATATTCTTTCTTGGCCAAGTGTGATTGGATACATAAGAAATTTGTCCAGTGCAGAAGCTCTCTGTGTACATACAAACAACAAGGTAATATAATCATAAGATACCAATAGTATAGAAGAAGGTAAAATGAAAGATGAAAAGGATAATGGTAATACAGCCCCACTACATGGGTACATGTAAATTGTACCCAAATTGTTGCATTATTGCATTGTTTTATTCTCTGTTGTAAGCCGCCCAGAGTCCCTTGGGAGTGGCGCGGCATAGAAATGCGACAAAATAAATAAATAAATAAATATCCTTAAATATAAGACAGTGCTGTGGTAATTAAGTGTTCAGCAGAGTGATGGCATGAGAGAAAAAACTGTCCCTGTGTCTAGTTGTTTAGGCACACAATGCTCTATATCGGCATCCTGAGGGGAGAAGTTGAAACAGTTTATGTCCAGGATGTGAGGGGGTCCATAGAGATTATCTGAACCCTCTTTCTGGCTTGTGCACTATATACAGATCCTCCATAGAAGGCGGGCTGGTTGCAATTGTTGATGCATCAGATCCTAAATTGCGTCTTTGTGTAAAACAAAATATTTCTGTAAAAACAAAATAGAACAAATAACAAACGTTTACCCTAACAAAGGGATGGCTTAAGGGAGACCCAATAGCCATCTCCTAATTCTCACAGGGAAGAGAGGGTCAATCTCTTCTCCAAAGCACCTGAGGGCAGGGCAAGAAGAAGTGGGTGGAAACTGATCAGAGAAAGATCTAAACCTGAAACTAAAGAAAAATTTCCTGACAATGAGAATAATTAATCAATGAATAATTAAGCTTGCCTCCTGAAGTTGCCCCCATCACTGGAGGGTTTCAAGAAAAGACAAACAACCATTTGTCCGTGATGATATAAGGACCCAACTTCCTTGGGCAGGGAGTTGACTATGTTGTGGTCAGCCAACGGCCAGCAGATCTGGCAGCAGATTCAGACAGTGAGGAGGTTGGGAAGGAACATCAGCCAGTCCTGGAGTCTGGGGAAGGCTCTGATGAGGGCTCTGCGTCAGAGGCAGAAAGGGGCCAGAGCCATATGCCAGTTATCAGCTGCCTTCAGAGTCAGACATCAGTGAGGCAGACAAACAGCTGGAGCCTGTTCCCAGTGTGTGCATGCGCAGAGTTGCCAGATGAAGGGAACAGCTAAAGAACAAGGGTCGACTTGGGAGTAAGGCCACAGGTAGACGATGAATGGCTCCTCCCAGAGGGAATAAAAGAGGAGCGAAAGGGGAGTGGAGTTTGCAGGAGACAATTAATTCATTCCTGCATTCTTGCCAAGTATTGCGGCATCTGAAAGATATCGGCCTGGCTATTCTCAAAGCCTGATAAAGGTTGGTAATGGTGAGCTATCTTGAAAGACTGTGGGAGAGGAAAAACTTAGCTGAAGAGGAATTCACTGTAAATTAAGTAAAAGGGGTTTATTGGGACGAGGACTCAGCTTCGTGCTGCTGGGGAAGCCTAGGTCAGAACAGAATAGAAGACCTCCATGGTCCCTTCCGGCCTATAATTCTACAGTTTCAAAATAAGCCGTTATTTGGAAGGACACCATGTTTCAGAAAAACTATGGTGACCTTCTGAAGCTGCAAATAGTTGAAGCAGTTGCGAGGGGTTGTGAGGTTGGTGGGGTGGGTTTTGGTGGCAACAGTTCACCCAGGAATTAAATGCTATCCAAGGAGCCAAACGGTAAGACCAAATTTCCGTCCTTCCAACACTGTATTAAGAGGAACAAAGCCAAATTAATTTCCACACATAAATAAAACATGGGAGACAACAGTGTTTTCTTTTTAACTGAAATAAATTCCTGAGGTAATTAAATTTTCCAGTGTGTGACCAAATGAAGAAATAATGTAATAGAAACAGGAGGAGAGGAGGGGGGGAAAAGTCTGTATAAAGAGAAAAAGGTTTTGTTTCATTGTATTGGGCTTATTTATGAAATGTTGAATTTAGTCATGCTTTGTAACCTTTCCGTAAGAAAATTTATTAGTTCAAGGAAGGGCAATAGAGAACTTTGGGTACTGAGGTGACCAAGGAAGATGGTGTGGGTAAAAGAAACATAAAACAACAATTTCATATGACATAACACAAAACCTTAGCATGAGCTCACCATATGTGAACGTCGGAGGCAACATCTGACTCCCCAAAAGCAACTCATAGATGCCATTCATACATTCAGGACTTCCTTCTTCAGAAGGAACTTCTACATTGGCTTTCATGAAGACCAGGTAGTGACAACCTACAAGAGTAGGGAAAGACCATGGCATAGTTTAAGAGAATAGTAAAGTGTCAAGCTTTGCAATTAAATATCAAAGCTGCTGATGGAAGCATAAAGGAGAATTTGTGGTGTGTGAAAGAGAAGGAGGAACAAAGAGAAAAAGATCATACGACCCCGGGACACTGAATCAGTTGCCACGCATCTAAATTTTAGAGTTGTGGGTTCTCCATTGCTGGAGATCTTCAAGAAAAGAAAAGAAATAAAACATTGGACAGCCATTTGTGTGGGATTGTGTAAAAATATATGTTCTAAGTTTCTAGCCTGGTATCTTAATCATCTTTGCTGATGTTCTCCATACATTTTTTAGGGCCTAAACATCTTTTTTTTTATTGTGGTGACCAAAATTGGACACAGTATTCCAAGTGTGACCTCACTTTTTGCTGTTGTTGTTAGTTGTGAAGTCATGTCCGACCCACTGCGACCCCATGGACAATGTTCCTCCAGGCCTTCCTGTCCTCTACCATCCTCTGGAGTCCATTTAAGCTCATGCCGACTGCTTCAGTGACTCCATCCAGCCACCTCGTTCTCTGCCGTCCCCTTCTTCTTTTGCCCTCAGTCGTTCCCAGCATTAGGCTCTTCTCCAGGGAGTCCTTCCTTCTCATTAGGTGGTCAAAGTATTTGAGTTTCCTCTTCAGGATCTGGCCTTCTAAAGAGCAGTCAGGGTTGATCTCCTCTAGGACTGACTGGTTGGATCACCTTGCAGTCCAAGGGACTCACAGGAGTTCTTCTCCAGCACCAGAGTTTAAAGGCCTCAATTCTTTGGTGCTCAGCCTTTCTTATGGTCCAACTTTATACCTTTATACTATATAACTTTGTACTCACTAGTGTGGTATAAAGCCATCTATGGAGATTCTCAATCATCTAGGTCGTGGTTGTTCCAAAGATGCTTTTCCAAAAGGCAACTGGTCTTACTTGGGGTTTTTTTTTTCTTCCCTTGAAAATGTTTTGCTTCTCATCTCCCTGATCAGCTTCCATCCATTATTCCTTGTCTGGCCTTTGGGTGCCTTGGACAATAGCTTGACCCCTTTGTCTCTGTGGCAGCTTCTCAAGTATTGGAAGACTGCTATCATGTTTCCCCTGGTCCTTCTCTTCACTAGACTGGCCATGCCCAGTTCCTGTAACCATTCATTGTATGTTTTAGCCTCTGGTCCCCTAATCATCCTGGTTGCTCTTCTCTGCACTTTTTCTAGAGTTTCAACATCTGTTTTATAGTATGGTGACCAAAACTGGATGCAGTATTCTAGGTGGGGTCCTACTAAGGCTTTATAGAGTGGTACTAGTACCTCACTTGATCTTGATTGTATCCCTCTGTTAATACAATTTAGGATTGCATTGGCTTTTTTGGCTGCCGCTGCATTTCATTTCTCCTTCAGTATCCTCCACCCCAACATGATGATTGATTCTGAGAGAGTAAGTCTACGGTCTGAGTAAATGAGCAGAAGAAAAAAGAGGTAGGAGGGGGGAAGGGCTGCCCATTATGTAGATCTGAGCCTTATCCATCACTTTGCCCAAGCATGAAAACTCTTATGACAATGTTACCATTCTGCTAATGGCTCATGGCCGGATGGATACCCTCCATTGCCCTAAAATATGCAATCATTTAATTGTCATTGCAATCCTATTATTTTGCCATTATGGAGCGTCTGGTGTAAAAAAAAACCCAACACATTGCTAGTTGGGAAATCAAGCTAAATCACAGCGCTTTCCTAAATGAGTCGACACTGTTTGCATTGCACACTCCATGGACAGCTCAGATAGCGATTAGGAAGTTGTGTAGGTGAACAAGGAATGTGCAGCTCCATTGCACAATTCAGTGAGGTCCAGAAGTTGGAATTACAGCTGTTGAAAGCACTTTCAGGTTTCTTTCAAAGCCAAGAAGTTCAGGTTTATGGCTTAAGGTAAAGGTAAAGGTTCCCGTCACGCATATGTGCTAGTCGTTCCCGACTCTAGGGGGCGGTGCTCATCTCCGTTTCAAAGCCGAAGAGCCAGCTCTGTCTGAAGACGTCTCCGTGGTCATGTGGCCGGCATGACACAAAGCCAAAGGTACATGGAAGACTGTGACCTTCCCACCAAAGGTGGTCCTTATTTTTCTACTTGCATTTTTTACGTGCTTTCGAACTGCTAGGTTGGCAGAAACTGGGACAAGGAACGGGAGCTCACCCCCTTACGCGGCACTAGGGATTCGAACCACTGAACTGCCGACCTTTCAATCGACAAGCTCAACGTCTTAGCCACTGAGCTACTGTGTCCCTTTTTATGGCGTACTTTGATGCAAAGGGTCCCTAGGGCAACCCCTTACATCCTGGGCTGTTATCCCATACCCTTAGAATTACGAGCTCTCAGGTGCAGTTATCTGGATGACTGCTAGAGAGCAGCAAAAGAGAAAAGTCTATATATCTATGCTGCCATCTAGTGGCTGTCAGAATTGTGGCAGGCCAGATCTTCTAAGCAAAATACAGGTAGTTCTTGTCTTATGATTGGTTGCTTAGAGACAGTTCAAAATTACGACGGACCTCCCCAACACTACTTACAACCCAGTTCTGAAATTCCAATGGCTGCAAGCCCCCACCAGCACCACATGGACACATGAGTGCATTTCAGGAGCTTGGCAATTGGCTCACATTTGTGCTGTTTTCAACCTCCCACTGTTACCTGACCGTGTTTTATGATGTTTTTGCTGAAAACCAGCATTTCTTTCCAGATCTTGGCAACCAATCCAATCCAAACCAATCCAGAGAGAACAATCAGTTTGCTTAATAATTGCCACATTTGCTTAACAACCATCACAAAAAGGTCACAAAATCGGGTTGGACCTATTTCCATGACCGTCACAAATTACGTACGTAGTGGGCAAACTCCACTTTGGTCGTATGTCAAGGACTACCTGTACAGCAAAGCTGATGAATTCTTTGCAGACTAATGTCTTAACACTTTGAATGGACAGTACCTAGCCCATCCTCTCAAACGCATCCTGGGGCAGGACAAACAAATGGGTAAGGCTCATGCATGAACTAAAATGGATTCCATGCCATTTACATTTCCTATTGCATTATCAATCAATCAGAATGGAGCTGGAAGGGATCTTGGAGGTCTTCTAGTCCAACCCCCTGCTTAAGCAGGAGACCTTATACCAGGGGTCTGCAACCTTAAACACTCAAAGAGCCATTTGAGTTTCCCACTGAAAAGAAAACACCGGGAGCCACAAAACCTGGGTGGGTCACTTCCACCAGTCACATGGCCCTCCCTAGACACGCCTACCCAGCCGGTCATTAGGTCAGAGAATCGATTGTTAAAAAACAACGGGAACCACAAAATCCTTTTGACATCTCTCTCTCTCCCTCCTCCCTCCCCCTCTCTCCCCCCTCTCTCTGTATCTCTCTCTGTCTCTCTCTCTCTCCCCCCCACTCTCTCTGTATCTCTCTGTCTCTCTCTCTCCCCCCCACTCTCTCTGTATCTCTCTCTGTCTCTCTCTCCCCCCACTCTCTCTGTATCTCTCTCTCTCTCTCCCCCCCCCACTCTCTCTGTATCTCTCTCTGTCTCTCTCTCTCTCCCCCCCACTCTCTCTGTATCTCTGTCTCTCTCTCTCTCCCCCCCCACTCTCTCTGTATCTCTCTCTGTCTCTCTCTCTCTCCCCCCCCCCCACTCTCTCTGTATCTCTCTGTCTCTGCCCCGGCCGCTTCTCCATCCCCCGCCGTCATCCTTATCTTCTCAGGCCAGGCGAGGAGTGACTGGGAGGGGAGGGCAAGGGGTAGGGCCAGCCAGTGGTGTGGGATTACCCGTCAGGGAGCCACAGTAGAGGGCCCAAACAGCCGCATGTGGCTCCAGAGCCGCAGGTTGCTGACACCTGCCCTATACCATTTCAGACAACCTTTTCTTAAAAATCTCCAGTGATTGGAACACTCAACAACTTCCAAAAGGCAAGCTGTTCCACTGGTTAATTGTTCTCACTGTTAGGAAGTTTCTCTCCCTGATTAGTTTCCATCCGTTGTATCGTGTTCTGCTCTCTGGTTCTTTGGGAAATAAGTTGACTCCCCCTTCTTTGTACCAGCCCCTTTAATACTGGACTACTTCTATGATGTGTCCCCCCCCCCATACTCCTTCTTTTCTCTAGACTAGCCAAACCCAAATCCTGCACCGGTTCTTCATATGTTTTAGTCTCCAGCCTTAGTTGCTCTTCTTTGCACTTTTTCCAAAGTCATTAACTAAAGTAATTAAAAGAAGCACAATATTTTTACCTTCTGTCTACTTCATTATTTCCCCCTTCTATCGCATTCAGGGTTATAATTTGGCAGCAACTTTTGCGTAGACGCAGGAACTGTGCCCAAGACTCTCATACTGTTGCATTTCCTGTTACCTGAATATGCTGTCCAATGAAATCAATGGCCCATGATAAGAACCACTGAAATGCCATTATTTTCCATGAGAACCAAGTTGAAGAACTGAACAAGAATCATCCATCAATGGCAAGGAGAGAAGAATCACCACTTTTCAGAGTCTGACAAGGAGAGAATTTCCTTCCATTTTATTCTCCAGTAAACTCTTGCCCAAATTCACGCATTTTTTTTTTTCAGGAATGCATTTCCAAAAAGTGCAAAAATCCAAATATCTCTTGATATCTACTGCCTTATTTATGAAAACCCTGCTAAAAAAAATCAAATGTATTAACTCTGTTAATCTGAATCTAAGATGATCAAAGGCCTGAAGACTAAAACATACGATGAATGGTTGCAGGAACTGGGCATGGCTAGTCTAGTGAAGAGAAGGACCAGGGGAGACATGATAGAAGTCTTCCAATATTTGAGGGGCTGCTCCAGGGAGGAAGGGGTCCAGCTATTTCCCAAAGCACCTGAAGGCCAGACAAGGAATAATGGATGGGAACTGATCAAGGAGAGATTCAACCTAGAAATGAGGAGGAACTTTGTGACAGTGAGAACAATCAACTGATGGAACAGAAATTGCCTTCAGAAGTTGTGGGAGCTTCATCCCTGGAAGCTTTCAAGAAGAGACTGGACTGCCATCTGTCAGAAATGGTGTAGAGTCTCCTGCTTGAGTGGGGGGTTGGACTAGATGACCTACAAGGTCCCTTCCAACTCTGTTAATCTGTTAATATGTCTCCATGCTGCATTTTCTTTGGTTGTGAAATGATATGAGATCCACAATCCTGGCTTCCTTCTTCTCCAATGATGAGGATCGTAAATAAGGCCAAGACAAGCCTGCGAATGTTTCCATTCTCTCATTTCACAAATGGGAGGATAGACCCCCCCCCCGCCATCTACGGCACAGCACCCTCCAAAAACTCTTTTGAAAGCCTGCCAGGGTTAGAATAAGCGCTAGCAGGTTGGAGGACGAGGTTGCAAAAGCTGGTGGGCTTCCCTGATACGTTGCCGAGCTGTGTTGAAGCAGCTGAATTACAGCCGCCGCCACAAGGATTGAGCTTTAATATATTATGAATAACTGCAATTAAACGGAAGCGAAAGTAAAATAAATCTGCATTTTATCTGCATTTTCCCTTCCATTTAATGACAATCCAAGCTGTTGTAAGCTTTTATTTCTTTTTTCTGATTCCAGTAACATAATGGGGGGGGGGGGAAGTTTTGCTGAAGTAAGATCAAATTGCCACATTAGTCTAAGTGTAAGCAGTTTATAACTCCAGCTGTTTTGCAAGAAGATGCTGAAATATACATTTTTTCTTTGACTCCCTGTGAATTCCTGAAGCATACCAGAACATCTTTTTTTTTCTATTCTAACGGATACATTTGGTACCTGGCAAGGAGAGGCACCCATTAAAAATGTGAACGATGAACCATGCACACCCAAGGATGAACAAGGTCACTTGGTACAGTTGCAGGCATTGAGTATGTCTAGTCTAGTGGAAAGAAGGCAGGGGTGGGTTCTAATTTTTTTTACTACCGGTTCTGTGGGCGTGGCTTATTTTGTGGGTGTGGCTTGGAGGTCATGTGACTAGGTGGGTGTGGCTAGCTGGTCAGAGTCATTTCTGGAAGGTCCTCACACTTACGACCAGTCCTCGCACTTACGACCCAACTCATTTGTTTGCTTTGAACACTGATCAGCTGTAGGACGGCCCTTTGAAGCCCTGCGGCAAGAGTTTAAACAGTTTTTTTCCCTCTAGTCATCAGCTGGGACTCAGGAGGCAGTAATAGATTGGGGGTGGGACCAAATAAAAGGTAAGAATAACGTGGGGGGGTGGGGGAGTGGGAGGGCGGGGAGGGGGGAGAACCGGTTCGGTGACGTCATATTGTCACCGCTACCGGCTCGGCCGAACCGGACCGAACCGAGAGGAACCCACCACTGAAAGAAGGACTAGGGAAGACATGATAGCAGCCTTCCATTATTTGAGGAGCTGCCACAAAGAAGAGGGAGTCAAGCTATTCTCCAAAGCACCTGAGGGCAGGACAAAAGCCAATGGATGGAATGGATGAAGGAGAGAAGCAACCTGGAATTAAGGAGAAAATTCCTGACAGTGAGAACAATTAACCAGTGCAATACTTGCCTTCAGAAGTTGTGGGTGTTCAATCATTGGAGATTTGTAAGAAGAGAAAGAACAGCCAGTTGCCTGAAATGGTATAGGACAGGGGTCAGCAACCTGAGGCTCTGGAGCCGCATGTGGCTCTGGAGCCGCATGTGGCTCTTTCACCCCTCTGCTGCAGCTCCGTCACTCAAAATATGCATCACAACCACCAATGTGCGACACCCACCAGCACACAATTTATTGAGCTTTTCAACCCCCGGTAGGCCAAGATAAATCCAAGAAAAGAAAAGTTTCAGAAGAAAACAGAACGTTTAATTCAACTACATATGCTAGTTTTGTGGCCGCTCAAGAAATAGTCAGGCACGGGAAGGGTTTTGTGGCTCCCGGTGTTTTCTTTTCTGTAGGAAACAGGTCCAAATGGCTCTTTGAGTGTTTAAGGTTGCAGACCCCTGGTATAGGGTCTCCTGCTTGTGCAAGGAGTTGGACTAGAGGACCTCCAAGGTCCTCCAGCTCTGTTGTTCTATGTACTAGGTACCTGGGATGGAGATGCACACATTAAAATATAAACAATGAACTACTCACACCCAAGGATGAACATCACTGTATGTATGCAGAGGGCTGGACTAGAAGACCCCTAAAGTTGTTCTGTTCTGTTCTGTTCTGTTCTGTTGTCCTGTCCTGTCCTATTCACATTTTTGGTGCTTGGCAACTGGCCTAGATTTACCGCCATTTGTGACATCCCATGGTCATGTGACAATCATTTGTGATCCCCCCCCCACTAGAAGTCATAATTTACTTGAATTTGCAGAAGAACAAGCACAAAAAAGCTCATAAAATTGGATACAGACATGTGGTGACTGAAGGACTGGAATGATTTAAGACTGTAATTCTGCGCTCAGTTATGGTGGTAAGTGGAGAAATACCCTGTAAGAACTTTCAGGCAGCTTCAGGAGTGTTAGACAGAAGGGAAATAGGTGTCAGACCTGCCTCAGCTTGAGCCTCTCAAAGTAAACATGATCCTTAACACCATTGGATTGAGAAAGGGATGGTTTACTACAAGCCAGGTGAAATACAGTTAGCGCAGGGATCTGCAACCTTAAACAATCAAAGAGCCATTTGGACCCATTTCCCACAGGAAAAAAAACACCGGGAGCCACAAAACCTGAATGGGCGTGGCCAACTCCATGTCACTCACTCCCACCCAGTCACATGACCCCCCCCTCTAGCCACGCCTATCCAGCCGATCATTAGGGCAGAGAAACAGTTGTTAAAAAACACGGGGAATCACAAAACCCTTTTCTCTTTCTCACTCACTCTCTCTCTCCCCACTTCTCTGTATCTATGTCTCTCTCTGTGTATCTCTCTCTCCCCCTATCTTCCCCTCTCTCCCCCCTCTCTCTGTATATTTCTCTCTCCCTCTCTCCCTCTCTATCTCCCCCCTCTCTCTCCTCCCTCTCTCTGTATCTCTCTCTCTGTGTATCTATGTCTCTCTTTCCCCCTCTCCCTCTCTATCTTCCCCCTCTCTGTGTATCTCTCTCTCTCTCTGTGTATCTATGTCTCTCTCTCCCCACTCCCTCTCTCCCCCCCTCTCTCTGTATCTTTTGGATTTCCAAGGCCAGGTGAGGAGTGATGGGGAGGGGAGGGTGAGGGGCGGGGCCAGCCAGTGATGGGACAGGGAGCTGCAATAGAGGGCCCAAAGAGCCACAAGCGGCTCCGGAGCCATGGGTTGCTGACACCAGAGTTAGTGCAAAGCCAGAACTGAAGTTCGTGCGCCAAAATCTCATACTTGAGATTTTCCCTCCCAAAGATGCCTTCCACTGGTTGCTTCCCTCATGTCCAATCAAATTTAAAAGAGATGTTTTTAGAACAGCCTCCTGAGGAACGCAACTAAGCAGCTGACCTTGAGACTGTGCTCGGAAAGGAACGGTGAGCTTTCATTCCCCCAAAGTATGGACCCCCACTCCCATCTGGCCTCCAGAGTTCATGGCAGACTGGCACCGAAAGAAGTTTTCAAAGTATTGAGGTGGCATCTGACAATAGCCTTCTTCTCTGCTTCCACAGAAAGAAACATTAGAGGGAACAGATAAAACCTCCTAGAAACAGATTTTGTCAAATGATCTGGGTTGTAAAAAATTCTTCCACCCAGTGAGAATTTTCCTTGGTCTCTTCTTCTCAAGTCAGGCAGGTTGGCTTACACACACAGACAGACGGACAGACAGACACACAGACACACTTGAAAGGTAAGGTAAGAACTGGCAAGGAGCAGTCTGGTCTGCCACCATAACAAGGGACAGGTGGACAATTATTCAAAAGACAGCAGCCACAAGTCCACTTGCATTGTGTGGGCAGGAGGAAAAGTTGCAAGACACCGAATTCTGATTTGATTGTAAAGAGGTCTTGCATTCGATCTATACGTAGCAGCCACTGAGATTCTCTCATGACAGCTTCTTGAGTTTTTGCAATTATCTTTTTGGCGATTGATGTCCTTGAATACCTGGGTTTGTTTCATTTCAGTTTGGCAAGAGAAGCCCAACAGACCAGCAAGCAGCTCTCTTGCTCTCCCTCCCCCCTCTTCTTCTCCCTCCCTCCCTCCCTCTCCCTTTCTCTCTCTCCCTCTCCCTCCCTCTCCCTGTCTCCTCTCTCTCTTCCACTCCCTCCCTCCCTCCCTCTCCCTCTCTCTCTCTCTCTCCCTCTCTCCCTCTCCCCCTCTTTCTCTCCCTCTCTCTCTGTCTCCCCCCCTCTCTCCCTCTCTCTCTCTCCCCCCCTCTCTCTTTCTCTCTCCCTCTCTCCCTCTCCCCCCCATTAGAGAGTATGCTCCATTTACCTTCTGTTTTTTGGCAACTGAAATGGATCTTTAATTCATTCCCTAATTATCGTGCCTAATGTCACCTATACCTGTACTGCTAATGGTTTTTTCTATTAGCATTGAAGCTCAAAATATGAAAGTTTTGCACTTGGGTAAGGCTCTTACTCTTATCGAGCAGTTCAGCTACCAATGTCTTTTTAATCCAAATGCAATTAGGCGCCGATGGAATCTTTCAACCCCTTCATTATTTAAAAAAAAAAAAAAAAAGAGCCGTCCCCCATCTACAATACAGTATGGATTCTTTTAGAAGGTTAAATTCTCACTGGAGAGTCCACACCTGAAGAGGTGCACCATTTTCAGGTTTCCCAATCTTTTTTGCAGTCTGGAGAAATGAAATGGAACCCTACATTTTCTTAATAAACAAATAGACTTGAGAAAGACATTTTTATTGCTCCTGGAGAAAATTTTCAATAGGAGCTAAAAAATAAATAAAAGCAGATGATCGCCACACTTGGTCTTACAGCTACAGATTAACAGTGTTGGAAGGGATCTTGTAGGTCATCTAGTCCAACCCCCCACCCAAGCAGACCCTACACCATTTTTGACAGATGGCAGTCCAGTCTCTTCTTGAAAGCCTCCAGTGATGAAGCTCCTACAACTTCTGAAGGCAAGTTTTGCACAGTGATTGTTCTCACTGTGAAAAAATTTCTCCTTATTTCCAGGCTGAATCTCTCCTTGTTTAAGTTCCATCCTTTATTTCTTGTCTGGCCTTTGGGTGCTTTGGAAAATAGCTTGACCCCCTCCTCTCTGTGGCAGCCCCTCGAATATTGGAAGACTGCTATCCTGTCTCCCCTGGTCCTTCTCTTCACTAGACTAGCCATGCCCAGTTCCTGCAACCGTTCATCGTATGTTTTAGCCTCCAGTCCCCTAATCATCCTGGTTGCTCTTCTCTGCACTCTTTCTAGAGTCTCAACATCTTTTTTTATAGTGTGGTGACCAAAACTGGATGCAGTACTCTAGCTGAGGCCTTACTAAGGCTTTAAAGAGTGGTATTAGTACTTCACTTGATCTTGATTGTATGCCTCTGTTAACGCAATTTAGGTGTCAAGTTTCGAGGTCGTCTCAAATAAATTGCATTTCAAACAAAGTCTTTGAAGAAAACTCCCATTTATTAAGCACGACATTCAAAGCATGACTCATTGTAGCCAACACTGACCTCCAGACCCAAAACCCTCCCTTTCCGTTCCCCACTCCCCTGCACTCATTGGCCATCTTCCAAGATACTCTACCCCTATCTACTGCTCCACTCAAAGGAATTTTCCCCCCCTCCCATCCCATCTCCTAGGGGATATTATCTCCAGGGAAAATAAGTAGGTGAAAAGTCAAACGTCCCTTTCCAGACGCCTCCGCTCCTCCTTCTTATGTCAGCACTAGAGTAAATGCAGCTTGAAGTGCTGACATTAGGATTGCATTGGCTTTTTTGGCTGCTGCCGCACACTGTTAAAATAAGGTTTTGAAATAAGACTGATGAATTGCTAACTGCTAAAGGATCCTCCAAAAATTTCAGGACTTCATTCAGGGGTCTTTCTGGGAAAGGATTATCGACACATTATTCGCAGAATTGAACAGTAGCTTAGAATTCATATCCCAGCCTAACAGCTGTCTCCAACTCGAGACACAAAATATACAAACAGAGATCCTGAAAAGCCAACATGAATAGGAACCTCCGAATAAAACCCCTAGTTTGATCCCAAGGTGTGCATATGAATGTCACTTTAGCGGAGGGCAAACGCTTCTCTGCATATCAAACACAGGATCCCAATTCCAACCTTCTCCCACCTCCCCATCCCTCACACACAATTAAATGAGAAACTTTTAGTTGCATACTGATCAACTTCTCCTGGCTCATTAACATGCATGTCTCTTCTAATTAGTGTCCTAATTCACACTGGGTAAACAGCTTCTAACAGCTACTTTTCTCCCATTAATCACATAAAATATAGTCTTCACAATCAAGGAGGAAATTGAAATCTGGGGCGAGGAGGGGACCATGACATAAAGATTCACTGAACTTGGCAGCTCGGAAGAGCTGGGAATGGCAGATTTATCTCCATGTCGGTTGGAGGAAACAGGTTTAGCTACTGGTCACGGGACCAAAATTAAGTCGGTGTTTAATTTTTTTAAAAAAACTTTTAAACTGGTTTTGTTTTGTTTTTTTTTTTTTTGCATAGGAAGGCCCTGCCCTTTTTCAAGTCAGCCCCACAACTCTGGTGTTCATAGCCATTTGCTGTTTCCAGGGATGTGAACAAAATAGTTCGTTGCAGTGGTGAAATCCAAATTTTTTTACTATCAGTTCTGTGGGCATGGCTTGGTGGGCGTGGTGTGGCTTGCTGGGCTTGGCAGGGGAAAGATACTGCAAAATCTCCATCCCCACCCACTCTAGGGGAAGGATACTGCAAAATCCTCATTCCCTCCCCACTCTAGGGGAAGGATACTGCAAAATCCACATTCCCACCCCACTCCAGGGGAAGGATATTGCAAAATCCACATTCCCTCCCCACTCCAGGGGAAGGATACTGCAAAATCCCCATTCCCTCCCCACTCCAGGGGAAGGATACTGCAAAATCCCCATTCCCTCCCCACTCCAGGGGAAGGATACTGCAAAATCCTCATTCCCTCCCCACTCCAGGGGAAGGATACTGCAAAATCTCCATTCCCACCTCACTCTGGGACCAGCCAGAGGTGGTATTTGCTGGTTCTCTGAACTACTCAACATTTCTGCTATCAGTTCTCTGAACTGCTCAAAATTTCCACTACCGGTTCTCCAGAACCTGTCAGAACCTGCTGGATTTCACCCCTGGTTCATTGTTTGCTTTGCAAATGTTCTATGGATCGATCAGTGTGTCTCAACCTTGGGCACTTGAAGATGTGTGGGCTTCAATTTCCAGAATTCCCTAGCCTTTACCATAGCTGTGTGGTGCAGTGATTAGAAGGAAGTATTTAGACTAATTCTGCTGACTGCGACTGCCAGCATTTGACTTCAGTTATGGTCCAGAAATTAGATGCCATTACCTTTTGAAGGGCTTCTGTTCCTCAGTTCCCAGTCAAGCTTGTTGTTCTTCCCAGTTTCCAGTTCAATTTTTGGTCATGACTTCAGTTATGGTCCAGAAATTGGACACCTGTCAGGGTTCCCAACGGATCCCCTAATTAAATCATGAGCCTCTAGCCAAGCTTCAAAAGAAATCCAGTAATTTATTAGGAGCTTCACATTGGCACGTTCCAAGTGAA
Organism: Pituophis catenifer annectens; assembly: GCF_029215685.1. Classification (NCBI taxonomy): domain Eukaryota; kingdom Metazoa; phylum Chordata; class Lepidosauria; order Squamata; family Colubridae; genus Pituophis; species Pituophis catenifer. Next base: position 6,081,112 of record NW_027256896.1, on the reverse strand, counting down.
GCCAACTCTGACCCCATGTAATTTATGGTCCAATTGTGACTCTGTTTCACCCCTTCCCCCCAGGGTGTGTCAGCAATCACATTCGCCAACGGAGCAATTGCCCAGGTTGTAGAGATCACTCCCCTTTGGCTGCTGTGGGTAACCCTGGGAGACAGCCTTGAGAGAGATATGTCTAGAAGGTGCTTTTGTATTTGGCTGCCATGCTGCTTCGTCGGTTTCCCATCCCCCTTGCCTATGGCAACTCGAGAACAGACCAGGGATGCTTTGCAAGTAGATAACACCATTACTTTTCTAAAGGGCTGTTGTCCTAAAAATTGTGTCCAGAAATTGGACACCATTACTTTTTGAAGGGCTGTTGTTCTTCCCAATTCCAAGTCTAATTTCTGGTCATGACTTCAATTTATGGTCCAGAAATTGGACACCATTACTTTTTGAAGGGATGTTCTTCCCAGTTCCCAGTCAAGCCTGCAGCCTTGGGACAGGCTACTTGTTTCTACCCAAGTACTAACCAGGCATGACCCCACTGAGTTTTGGAGTGAAGTTTCACTAGGTACTCCCCAGTTGGAGATGGTCTTCAAATCAAGGACTGTAACTGAGACCAAGGTGTCAGGGTAATGATGATTTAAAGCTGACCAGCCGCTGTAAGGCTGTGGACCAGGATGCATCAGCAAGGTTATTGCCGCTTTAAGACTGAGGATGAGTCAGCAGGGTTGTTGCCACTTTAAGAAGCTGTCTATATAAGGGAGGCCATGAGAGGGCGTCTCTCTCTCTCTCTCTCTCTCCTCGTGTATCACTCTCCTCGTTGTGTTCTATCTGCATTATAGTTCTCCGTGTAGAGTTGAAGATTGATTGATTGCCTGGTATGTGCCTACCACGTGTATGTATGCATATAGAAGTCTTGTATATAAACCACTGTTTGTAAGACAAACACGTTTCCTCTATTTTGCTCCTGGGTTGTCTCAAAATAGTAGTCACGCTGTAAGCACTCTGACAGGTTATGGGTCCAGTCCAGAGAGAGGAGAAACCCAATGAGAGCTTGCACGAGAGCCAGAGAAGTTGTGCATTGTGGTTTGTTAGTGGTTAGTGGCTTGTGAAGGAAAGCAGGCAGCATGGCCTCCATCGGAATAATGGGAGGAGAATTCATGGTGTCTTGGCTGAATGAGACAAACTACCTCTCCTGGAATGTAAAGATGGAGATTACCTGCAGAGGGAGGAGTTGTGGACGATTGTTACTAATCCACCAGCAGTCCTGGATGATGGGGACCAGAGAAGAAATGAAAAGGCATTAGCCAGCATAATAGGCCTTTGGATAATTTCTTCCAAGCAAGGGGAGATTCCACCTTCACCAAAGTAGTGCAATTGAGAACAAGCTCGGCCATTTGCTTCTACTTAGTCTCTAAACAAAAAGAGGAAAAGGAGGGGAAAATTTGAACGGATTCTCCTCCATTACTGCTGTCATCTTTAATACCCAGTTGCAAAAGGAGACGGGAGGAAGAATAATTTTCATTTACTGCGGAGAAAAGGAAAAAGGTCACAGTGCCGTGTGCGTCCTATCAAATCCCATCAGCCCTGATGAAATGACCAGATTGCCCAAATGTAAAGTGAATCCAAACCAAAGTTATTTCCTCTCTGAATACAGACCGGGATTAATGGCCTTTCCCTGCCGCTACAAGCTGGTTATTGAAATCGGTGGGGGCAAAATCGCTTTTGATGGGCTCAGCGTTTTTTGCATTGAAAGAAGCTAAATTGGAAAGAACGCAAGAATAGGGAGGCTTCGGCAGCATATTGACTTAATATAGATTGAACAGAGGCAAAAGGAAGGTGGGGGGAGGGGGGGACGGACAGACAGTGACAATCCCCCAAGAGGCAAGTTGCAACTCCATGTTGCCTCATTAAAAGACTTGGCGACAGATAAAGTGCCTGTGCAGCTTGCCCTGTGCGCTTGATGAAAAGGAAGGTTCCAGGAAGGAGATATAATCACCTGTTGCATGGCCAGGGATGAAATCCAGCAGGTTCTGACAGGTTCTGGAGAACCAATAGAGGAAATTTTGAGTAGTTCAGAGAACCAGCAAATACCACCTCTGGCTGTCCCAGAGTGGGGAGGGAATGGGGATTTTGCAGTATCCTTCCCCTGGAGTGGGGTGGGAATGGAGATTTTGCAGTATCCTTCCCCTGCCATGCCCACCAAGCCACGGCCACCAAGCCACACCACGCCCACCAAGCCACGCCCACAGAACCAGTAGTAAAAAAAATCCAAAAATTTGGATTTCACTGTGCATGGCCCTGTGCATGGCCCTTCACAAACATTGCTGGGGACATCATATATATATATAGATGTCTGTCCATGTTATCCCAAAGGCAACTGAGCTTTTTTTGTTTTTCCTTGATGAAGACGTTTTGCTTCTCATCCAAGAAGCTTCCTCAGTTCTGACTGAATGGTAGAGGATGGAAGGAAGATCATGACATGATCTTGACATGGTGGACTGGAAGCTAAAACATACGATGAACGGTTGCAGGAACTGGGCCTGGCTGGTCTACTGAAGAGAAGGACCAGGGGAGACAGGATAGCAGTCTTCTAGTATTTGAGGGGCTGCCACAGAGAGGAGGGGGTCAAGCTATTTTCCAAGACACCTGAAGGCCAGACAAGGAATAATGGATGCAAATGGAACAAGGAGAGATTCAACCTGGAAATAAGGAGAAATTTCCTGACAGTGAGAACAATCAACCAATGGAACAGAAGTTGCCTTCAGACATTGTGGGAGCTTCATAATCACTGGAAGCTTTCAAGAAGAGACTGGACTGCCATCTGTCAGAAATGGTGTAGGGTCTCCTGCTTGGGCGGGGGGTTGGACTAGATGACCTACAAGGTCCCTTCCAACTCTGTTAATCTGATTTAGATTCACCAAAACAGTTTTGAAGGTGCTGCGTGGTTTACCAAAAATGACAGCCTGGGCGGGACTTTTCAGAGCATCTTGCAACAACCGGAATGAGGGGAACACTCTAAGACAAGAGAAGTCAAACTCAATTTCATTGAGGGGTCGCCTCAGAGTTGTGTTTGACTTCGGGGTGGTGGTGCGGTGTGTGTGGCCAGTTCAGGACGCCTGTTGTGGTCCCAGCGCTTCGCCAGTGAAAACGGGCTTGTGAGCTCTGTTTTCAGCTGGGACGGCCTCCTGCAACCCTCTGCCAGAGAAAACGGAGCTTGGGAGGTCTGCGTGCGGCACTCCTGAGCTCTATTTTCACTGGCGGAGGCACTGCCAGTGCCAGGTACTGCCAGGCCAGTACTTCGCTGTTTCCAGGGCGACCCCCTGGGCCAGATCTAAACACCCCATTGGCCAGATCCAGCTCGCGGGCCTTGAGTTTGATGCCCCTGCCCTAAGAGCATCTTGTATTCCCTTCTTTTGCCATTTTAATTTTCTCTCATTTTTTTTTTTTTTTTAGCATCTGACACTCTCACACCGAGACGAAAGACGGAAAGCAAAGTTTCCCTTTGGATTGCTTCTTTCTGCCACAGGTGCTGGTCTCCCAGCCACCCTGATTGGGGTATCAATCTTGCGGTGACAATAACCAACTTTCAATCTAAAAATGCATCAGGGAGAACAATACTTATTTCCGTCTCCAAGGGCCACTTCTGGCACAGCGTAGAAGATTTCTGCCCTTGCTTTGAAAGCATTTTCAGTCCAAGGCCAACTTTGATGAAAGTTCTCTGCCGGCTGTGCTGGGCTAGAGAGAGAGAGCAGTTAACACCAAAAGGCTGGTGCTTATTTATTTACAAGATTTCAAAGCCATTTTCTGTCCCTTGTTCCCCAAGCGCTGGACAAAGCAGACATATAAAACAGCTTAAATCTGCAAAAAAATTAGTTTTGGAGGTCAGGTTGTCTGGGTTTGATATAGATTTGGACTAGCAATCAATAGGAAACGTCAGAGAGGAAGAAAGTCTGGCCTTCAAGCTTCTCCGAGCATCAGAAGAAATAGGAGATTAAAGTTTTTCAAGGCTCCTAAGACTGGGAAAGGATGCCAGGTATCCTGAAGAACTGGCTGTCCCCATGACTGCTGAGGGCTGTGAGATGCCATATCAATTTCAACTAAAGGGTTTTATGTGCCCACTGACACATTTTTAGAGACTGGTGATAATTTGGAGTGAGCAAGACCCCACCCAACATTCTCCACATGGATGTCAGTACCAAAGACCAAGACAGATATGCAGAGTTTCTTCTTCAACTGCATTCAGTTTTGGTCGCCATGATGTTCACAAAAGATTTTGAGACTCTAGAAAGAGTGCAGAGACGAGCAACAAAGATGATTAGGGGACTGGAGGTTAAAACATACAATGAACGGTTGCTGAAATTGGGTATGCCTTCTTCTTCTTCTTGTGCCATAACCATCATCGGATGTTGGCAATCCTATTTTTGTCAACAGCCGTATGAAAAAGTGCTGCTGAGTTTTGTCCAAACCAGTCCCTTAGGTTTTGAAGTCATGATGTTCTTTTTCTGCCTGGACCTTGTTTTCCTTCAATCTTTCCTTGGACTGGAGAATTAAGTGAAGGATGCTGTACTTTTCTTTCTGGGTGTCGCATCACATGTCCAAAATATTCTAACTTTCGCTTTGGGTATGCCTAGTCTAGTGAAAAGGAGGACCAAGGGCAACATGATAACAGTGTTCCAATACCTCAGGGGCTGCCACAAAGAAGAGGGAGTCAAGCTATTCTCCAAAGCAGGGTAGGACAAAAAGCAATGGGGGGAAACTAATCAAGGAGAGAAGCAACTTAGAACTACGGAGAAATTTCCTGATAGTTAGAACAATTAACCAGTGGAACAACTTGCCTCTGGAAGTTGTGAATGCTCCAACCCTGGAAGTTTTAAAGAAGAGATTGGACAACCATTTGTTTGAAATGGTATATGGTTTCCTGCCTAAGAAGTGGGTTGGACTAGAAGGCCTCCAAGGTCCCTTTGAACTCTGTTATTCTATTTTTTAAAAAATTCTATTCTATTGGTCCTCACCTATAGACAGAAATCTCGACAAACTAAAGCAAACTATTTGCATCATTAAAGATCTATTCTGAGAACCTGGAGTTGCCTTAACTCTCTTCCTCCCAACCAAACTGTCTGAACTTTGCGGTCTCTTGGTCCTCTGGGATGCAGCCTCTCCTTCCTGGGAATCCAGACTTCATTCCACTACAGTAGAATAATCTTAATGCAACCAATGAAGAAACCTGTCAGAATTATCTACATCTGAGAGAGAATGATTAGATGGACGGAAACCTGCAGAGATTAAAGCAGTGTCCGGGTTCATATTCTCTTTGAAGGAGATTACCCTTGTTCCTTTTTTATGACAGTGTGAAAAACTGAGATTGTTTTTATAATTGTTCATATCATGCTAATCTGCCCTATCATACAGACTTGCAGGATGTATCAGCAGGGAGGTTTTCGGTTTCATAACAAGATAAACCCATGAAATAAGGCAGTTTTCATTTTTACCTGCATCACACAGATACAGGATAACTTTTTTGTATGGGGGCAGTCTTGTCTGTACAATTGTATCATCCCACTTCTTCAATGCAGGGGTTTGAGCAAGCTGCTCTCTTGGGTAACGGATTAACCCCCAGTGTTCCAGGACTAGTCACAGGACTAGTCATCATTGGTGTCCTGGTCAGATTGGAAATGGCAATTGTCATCTTCCTGTTGCTAAAAAGGAGTCTGTGAATTTTCATCTCCTGGGATAGGAAGAAAGGAAGGAAGGAAGGAAGGAAGGAAGGAAGGAAGGAAGGAAGGAAGAAAGAAAGAAAGAAAGAAAGAAAGAAAGAAAGAAAGAAAGAAAGAAAGAAAGAAAGAAAGAAAGAAAGAAAGAAAGAGTGAGTGAGTGTAGGAAGTTAGCACCCACACCTTTCCTAGAGGAATGAAATATTTTGGGAAATATTAAAAAAGGCAGAATATTATGTTTCCCTGGATGAGAAATGGAGAAGTATGTTTTAAAGACGAAGCAGCTCCCATCTTCCTGCCCCCACCCTTTGTCAATGGGCCAGAGACAGAAACTCAATTCCCTCCCATCTTTGTCAATGGACCATCATCTGCAACATAATAGGACCCATCTAGCAACAGAAACTCACCACATGGCACCTGGGAAGATTACATCAGCCAGCAAGGCTAGCTAAGACCCCCACCCCCTGGGAGTCTGACAACCAATCAGGATACTCTTTCTGGGCCCCAGGAAGTTCAAAGCCAGAGAGGGCATAAAACCCGGGGACTCACTGCATCTCGCCCCCTTTTCTGTTCAGGAACTCAAACCATGTGATCCTGTCCACCATTAAACCATCTTTCCAAGCAGTCTCCATGTTTCCAGTGTCTTTTTCCCCACTTGGAGCTGAACCCAGAAGGATATTTCTCCTACAAGAGGAAGGGAGGAAGAAGGGAGGAAAGAAAGAGAAAGGAAGAAAGAAGGAAGGAAAGAAAGAAAGAGAAAGGGAGAAAGAAGGAAGGAAAGAAAGAAAGAAGACAGAGGAAGGGAGGAAGAAGGAAAGAAAGGAAGAAAGAGGAAGAGAGAAGGAAGGAAGGAAGGAAGGAAGGAAGGAAGGAAGGAAGGAAGGAAAGAGGAAGAGAGGAAGAAGGAAGGGAGGAAGAAAGAAAGAAAGAGGAAGGGAGGAAGAAGGAAGGAAAGAAAGAGGAAGGGAGGAAGAAGGAAGGAAGGAAGGAAAGAGGAAGAAGGAAGGGAGGAAGAAGAGGGAGGGAGGAAGAAAGAAGGAAAGAAAGAAAGAAAGAAAGAGGAAGGGAGTGTTGGAAGATATGATTCACTCTTCTCCTAGAAAAAGGAAAAGAAACTCAAAAAAATATTAAAAGAGCAGGAAAATTCCCCTAAAAGAAAATAGAAGCAGAAACTCAGGCAGAGTTTCAGCCCCCACCTTTGTCAATGGGCCATTAAGAAGCTGAAGCCACCCCTATTTTCCACAACAAAGGAAGGACAAAATTACAGGGGCCTGCAATATCCAAACAGGTATGGGACACAGAAAAAAGCAAACACCCAAAAAAAGGAAAAAAAATCAAGCCAAAGTAATTAGAATTTTTAACACATGAGAAAAGGAGATATTCACTAAAACACAGTAATAGCAAACTGATTAATTATAGGGAACGAACAACTACAAAGGGCTAGGAAAAACAAAGATTGGACTATAAAACAATTACTTATTTGCCAGATCCAGGACGGAAGAACCCAATCACAAAAAGCAGGATTTAATCACCATAAAACAATCACGCACACAAATCAAAGGATTCACATGCCAAATCAAAAGAATTTCAAAAGACTTTAAAGGGTCACATAGAAAAATCAAAAGACCTTTTAGGATATAAAAAAAGGGTTTTTCTTACAGCTCAAACAGGCTAGCCTCGGAACGCTGTACTTGTATTTGTTTCTTGCCTGCTTTCCTATAAACAGTAAACTTAATTCTGCTCTCAAGCAGCTGACTCCAATCATTTCGAAGTAATCTCCCAGCCAGGAGTTTTGAATTCAAGAAGGGGAAGCTCTGCCTTCCAACAATCCTTAAAGGGAAAGACTTCTTTTTTCTTCCAACAGGAGGAAGAAGGAAGGAAAGAAAGAGGAAGGGAGAAAGAAGGAAGGAAGGAAAGAAAGAAAGATGAAAGAGGAAGGAAGGAAGGAAGGAAGGAAGGAAGGAAGGAAGGAAGGAAGGAAGGAAGGAAAGAAAGAGGAAGGGAGGAAGAAGGAAGGAAAGAAAAGAAGGGTGTAAGAAGGAAAGAAAGAGGAAGGGTGGAAGGAAGGGAGGAAGAAGAGGAAGGGAGGAAGAAGGAAGGAAGGAAAGAAAGAAAGAAGAAAGAGAAAGGAAGGAAAGAAGGAAAGAAAAAAGGAAAGAAAAGAAAAGAAAAGAAAAGAAAAGAAAAGAAAAGAAAAGAAAAGAAAAGAAAAGAAAAGAAAAGAAAAGAAAATCTATGATAGTCCAGTCAGGGTTATCTCGAGGGAGCAGGACGTTTCTGAACTTTGCCTTGAGATAAACAAGAAGAAAAGAAATTCTGTATATTTGTAAAACCTTTTCTCTCTTTTCTTATTGGATCTGACTTTCCTGGGAGGTTTGATGCCATGCCAAGAAGTGTTGTTCACTGGGGTTATTTCCTCCCGCATTTGTTTGGGCTTCTGGAGCTATAAATCAAAGCCTTTTGTTCGATTTCCTTGAGCAACAGCTTGCCTGTGCATGTTACTCTTCTCTGTACTGATGTCATAGATAATTCATCAACCCATTCACCCATCCAGCTATTTTCCCATACAGATGAAGCTCTGGAATTCTATCCTATAAGTTATGGGAAAGACCTCCGTTTTGGTGAGCGTACAAACAGGTCAGAAAAATGCATGCAGTGTCCAGCCCTCATTGGGATGGCTTCTAATTGGGATGGCTATAGAATGAACAAACCTCTGGAGGGACCACTACAGGTATAATCATGGTACAGAACAGTGGTGAAATCTAAAATTTGTTACTACCGGTTCTGTGGGTGTGGCTTGGTGGTGGGGGGATGTGACTGGGTGGACGTGGCCAATTTTTTTTTTTTTTTACTTTTAAAGCCATTTTTTCTACAACCTCTTTACGAAGAGGTTGTAAAAAAAATGCTTTCAAAAGGCTCTGACGATCCCAGCTGAGTTGCCTGATCGGCAGAAGCTTTTAAAAAGCCTCTGCTGATCAGGCAACTCAGCTGGGATCATCAGAGGCATTTAAAAGAAAAAAAGGGTTTTTTTTTCTTTTAAATGCCTCTGACGATTCAAGCTGAGTTTTTTAAAAAGCCTCTGCCGATCAGGCAACTCAGCTTGGATTGTCAGAGGCATTTAAAAGAAAAAAAGGGTTTTTTTCTTTTAAAAGCCTTTGACGATCCCAGAGATCATTAGAGGCTTTTTTTTTTTTTTTTTTTACTTTTAAAAGCATTTTTTTGGCTGAAGAGGTTGTAGAAAAAATGCTTTTAAAAGTAAAAAAAAAAAAAAAAGCCTCTGATGATTGTGCGGCTCAGCTGGACATGGGGGGAGGGGGAGGGCAGGGATTTTTGCTACCGTTTCTCCAAACCACCCTCCTCCATCGCTACTGGATTGGGTGATCTGGTCTGAACTGGGAGCATTTCACCCCTGGTACAGAATGAAGCAATATGATTGCTATATATTTTTCCCAGTTTTTTTGTAAATGGCCTTTTATAGCAAGAAGTGGGGGGGGGGGGAATGTTGAGCTTATTTTGGGGAAAAGTATTGCAATTGTTCTCTGCAAATGAGCTACTACCGATTGAATGGTTTAGTGAGGTCCTCGGATCAGCCCTGCTGGGGTCAGCCTCGGCCCTGGTGGAGCGCCGAGAAGGTGGTCGAACCTGACTATCTAGAGCAAGGGTCAGCAACCCACAGCTCTGGAGCTGCATGTGGCTCTTTCATCCCTCTGCTGCGGCTCCCTGTCGCCAGTCAGCATCACAAGAGAAGCTTCTGGTTGGGGGGGGGAATCATGGTGCACCAGGAAGAGACTCTATGGCAAGGGGTGGGTTTTCTGGTCAGCTCCACAATTTATAGGGCTTCCAGTTAGAACAGGTAGAGGAAAAAGGACGCTGCGCTAGGAGGAGTCTCTTTGGTGGGGGAACCGGACTTCCAGTTGGCTCCAGAATTGAACGGGGGGCTTCCGGTTAGGACCTTTGTGGCTCTTTAAGTGTTTGAGGTTGCCGACCCCTGACCTAGAGGAAGCAAAAGTTCTAACAAGGTATAGGGTCTCCTGCTTGCACAGGGGGTTGTACAAAATGACCTACAAGGTCCCTTCTACCTCATTCCATTCCATTCCATTCCATTCTACCCAGTGTCCCCCAAAATAAGACATCCCCTGATAATAAACCCAATTGGGCTTTTCAGCGCTTGCCAATAAGGCCAAGCGCTTATTTCAGGGTTCAAAAAAATATAAGACAGGGCCTTATTTTTGGGAAAACACGGTATTCTATTCCGTTCCATTCTGTTCCATTCCATTCCATAGACGGAGTTCAGTGTTAAGAAAATTAAGGTCCTACACTTAGGTGGGAAAAACCAAATGCATAGATACAGGATAGGAAGCAACTCTGAGGCGGATCTAGGAGTCCTGGTGGATCACCACTTAAGTATAAGCCAGCAGTGTGCCGCAGTTGGCCATAAAGCCAGCGTAGTCCTATGCTACATCAAGAGAGGGATAACATCAAGGTCATAAGAATACCGTGCTAGTGAGGCCGCTGTTTCCAGTTCTGGTCATAATGATGCAAAAAATATGCCAAGACTCTAAAAAAAGAGTGCAGAGAAGTGTAACAAATATGGTAAAAAATCTGGAGGCTAAACAGTTAAGGGAATAAGGTAAAAGGTAAAGGTAAAGGTTCCCCTTGCACATATGTGCTAGTCGTTCCCGACTCTAGGCGGTGGTGCTCCTCTCCGTTTCAAAGCCGAAGAGCCAGTGCTGTCCGAAGACGTCTCCATGGTCATGTGACTGGCATGACTCAATGCCAAAGGCGCACATAATGCTGTACCTTCCCACCAAAGATGATCCCTATTTTTCTACTTGCATTTTTTACGTGCTTTCAAACTGCTAGGTTGGCAGAAGCTGGGACAAGTCATGGGAGCTCACCCCGTTACGCGGCACTAGGGATTCGAACTGCCGAACTTTCAATTGATAAGCTCAGTGTCTTAGCCAGTGACCCATTGCGTCCCTTTTTAAGGGAACAAGGTATGGTTAGCCTAATAGGTTATTAAGGCTTAAGAGCGACATGATAGGTGTCTTCCAATACTTGAAGGGCTGTCACAGAGAAAAGAGGGGCCAATTTATTCTCCATAGAACCAGTCTGGAAATAAGGAAACCTTTCCCGATGATAAGAACGATTAAGCAATAGAACAGCTGGCCTCCTGGAGATGTAGGTGCTTCATCCCTAGGAGTTTTCAAGAAATAACTGGTAAACTATTCATTCGTTTGTTCAACCATTTGTTGAGAAGGAGATTGGACTGGAAGACCTCCAAGGTCCCTTCCAGCCTTATGACTCTATGGCAGTGATGGCAAACCTTTTTGGCACCGAGTGCCCAAAAGGGAGCACGCATCTGGGCCACAACCTGGAAGAGGAGCTACCCAGGGCGCATGCGCGCACCCGAAAATGAACTTCCGGATTCAGGTACTGAACTTCCGGTTTCTGCCAGCTACTCTTCCGGGTTTCTTGCGTGCATGTATGTGCAACGAGCACCTGGCCAGCGTGCAAGCTCATGCAGGAAAATGGAAATCCAGCTCTTCCAGTTTCCAGCATTGCTGCATGCAAAAAGGCCATCTGATCGTCGTGCGTGCATGCACGCAAGAAACCCGGAAGAGGAATGGTCGATGTCGTGCGTGCCAGGCGACATGGCTCCATGTGCTACTTTGGGCACAGGTGCCATAAGTTTACCATCACGGCTCTATGGCATACTGCTGGTTGAAAAAAAAAAAGGCTATTCAGGGACAGTTAGTGGCGACTGGATGTCAATATACACAATCTATGCTAACTGTTACCTCCAAGGCCAATTTATGGTTCTCAGTCTCAACTAACTTCTCAAGTTCCATCCAACTGGTGCTTGGGAGAAATCCCTGGATTTTTCTTGGCAAGGTTTTTCAGAAGTGGCTTGCCATTGCTACCTTCCTAGGGCTGAGAGTATGACTGGCCCAAAGTCACCCAGTTGGCTTTGTGCCTAAAGCAGGACTAGAATTCCTGGTCCCCCAGTTTCTAGCCTAGGGTTTTAACCATGACACCAAAATGACTCTCATGATTTGTTTCATGCTTGCAAATTATTTTTATTTATATCTGTTATTTAGTTTAATTAATGTGTTGATTAACAGCTATCTTCAAATTTGGCTATTGTGCTTCCTCTCTGAAGGTGCCAGTGCACAAAATAGCACAAAGAAGAGCAACAAAGATGATGAGGGGACTGGAGGCTAAAACATATGATGAACGGTTGCAGGAACTGGGTATGTCTAGTTGAATGAAAAGAAGGACTAGGGGAGACATGATAGGAGTCTTCCAATATCTCAGAGGCTGCCACAAAGAAGAGGAAGTCAAGCTATTCTCCAAAGCACCTGAGGGAAGGACAAGAAGCAATGGGTGGAAACTCATCAAGGAGAGAAGCAAACTAGAACTAAGGAGAAATTTCCTGACAGTGAGAACAATTAATCAGTGGAACGACTTGCCTCCAGAAGTTGTGAATGCTCCAACAGTGGAAGTTTTTAAGAAGATGTTGGATAATAATTTGTCTGAAGTAGTGTAAGGTTTCCTGCCTGGGCAGGGGGTTGGACTAGAAGACCTCCAAGGTCCCTTCCAACTCTGTTATTCTATTCTATTCTATTGACCAGAAGTTGGCCTGATTCTAAGCATGATACAAATCTGTTTTCTCTTTCCTTGCACACCTACTCACCCATCACTTGTGCGCACAACCGCATTTGATTCAGAAATGACTGTTTGCAAGTATTGATGTCACTCCGTGCCAAACGTACATTGGCCCAGACCGTCATGGAAATGAAATCTGTTTGCTTTCCCACTGTAACATATGACATTTTTCTAATTAGGGCAATGTTTAATTTACTGTCTGGTGGCTTTTTGAATAAATATAAATTGTCATGCTAAAGTGACAGGTATAAAACCCAGGGTAGCTGTGTTAGTGAGGTTAATCTGTTCTTAATCAAATCAGTTCTGCTTTGCTTTCTCCTGGGAAGTGAGAGATAATAGCCCTCTTTAACAGGAGATAAGACAGACTTTTGGCTGGAATTCCTGGAAGGTTAGATTGGCCTTGATAATGTGTGAATTCCTCTCTCTGTGTGTATGAGGGTAAGTGTGTTTTAGAACTGAAATATAGCCTGGCTTTAATGTGGCATGGGCTGGGGGTGGGTGTCTCTTCTTGCAATTTAATTCAGCATCAGAATTGGAAAAAAAGATAGTTACTGGGCAAATGTACATTAGACAAATGGTAAAGCCATCATGTATACCAAATGAAACCTAGTTTCCTTCATAACTCTCGGTTGGAAAATTGGGGAAGATGGTAAAAGTATTTAGAACATAGAATAATAGGGTTGGAAGGAACTTAGAGGTCTTCTCGTCCAACTCCATGCCCAAATCAGGAGTCCTTATACCATCCTGAACAAATGGCTGTCCAATCTCTTCTAGATTTATTTAGTGTATGGCTGGTCACACAAAATATTAAAACACTTCATTTTTACAGGTTAAAACAATTTAAAAAAAAAAGCAGTAAGAAAACCTAAGAGGAAAACAGAAATAACATTTCAGAGTTTAATGTCGAGTTTGGAGATCCAATCAGTAGCTGTCGTTGTTACGCAGAGGAAGTCCCTAAAATCTCCTGGGTACCTTCTGTTAGAGCATTCCTTCACTATATGTTGGATAGTCTGTTGGGGGCCCCCGCAATCGCATTGTGCTGAAGGTGTCTTTCCCCATTTATACAAGGAGTCAGCACACACCCCATGAGACGTTCTAATTCTATATTATGTCACCCATATGTGTCGGGGTAGATTAAATCCTGGAGGTCTACTATTAGGATTAACATGCTCAGAAATATCTTGGGGGGAATAGCTACTCCACGCTTCCATCCACTTTTGTGTGATGTTCTGATGATCGGCCAGCAGCTTAAGCGCTGTCAGGAGTTGTGGGTTTCTTGACTTTAATCAGCATCTTAAGAGATCAGGAGTGTAGCCATGAATGGGTAGAGAGGAATTTAATAGGGTCTTACTATACTCCCGAATGAGAGCTTCTTGTCGTCGTAAGTGCGGGGAAAGTATGTGACTAAGAACTGGTAGCCAGCAACTAGGTGTAGATTTTATGCACCCAGTAATTAGCCTCATTGTATGGTTGAGTTGAACATCAATAAGTCCTGTATGTGAGCTGTTTATCCATACAGGTGTGCAGTATTCTTCTAGAAATCTTCTAGAAATCCTCCAGTGATGGAGCACCCACAACTTCTGGAGGAAAGCCATTCCACTGATGAATTGTTCTTATTGTCAGGAAATATAGAACATAGAATAATAGAATTGGAAGGGACCTCGCAACAAGTTTAAGCCCTTGCTCAAGTAGGAAACCCTATACCCGTGATGGCAAACCTATGGCACCTGTGCCAGAGGTGGCACACAGCGCCCTCCCTGGTGGCACACAAGCCATTGCCCCAGTTCAGCTCTGCCGTGCATGTGCACATGCCTCCTGCTGGCCAGCTGGTCTTCAGGTCTCTGCCGTGCTTGCGCGGAGGGCAGGGTGTGTGCAGAGGGTGGGGTGCATGCTGGGGGGCTGTGCAAGCATGCACAGGATGGGGCAGTGAAAGGAGTGCAAGTAAAAAAAAAAGTTCTGTAGATCAGTTGAGCGACGTGTGATCGTCGGAACATTTTTTAAAAAAACTTTTTAAAGCATTTTTTACTACCGGTTCGGGCAAACCGGCCCGAACCAGTAGCATTTCACCCCCGCCTCGGGTGCTTTGGAGATTTAAGTCAGTGAGACAGACAGAAGGCAGATTGGAAAGAGACACCTCCATAACCCAAGATACTAGCCAGTAGACCCTATCACAGTCTTTTTCTTAACTTGGCTTAAGCCAGGATGGAAACTGGATGACAGTTTTTGTTAAACGGTTCTTCTTCTTGTACCATATTTGTCATCAGACATTGGCAATCATATTGGTGATTTTATTAAACTTTTACAGAATTGGAAAATGTACCGTTTGATCATTTGTGTTTTCAAGGAAGCAAGGGTATATGTCATAACTGCAGTCTGAATAAAATGAAAAAGCTTCACCCTAAAAATCCAGTTGCCTCCTGAAGCTGCATCTTTGGGACAACCATGACCTGGATGACTGAGAATCTCTACAGACTTGTAGCTATACAATTTGGGATGAACACACTTGGAATGGTGTGAGAGTAGGAATGGATTTCCAGAGGAAAAATTGCAGACTACAGCAGGGGTCGGCAATCTTAAACACTCAAAGAGCCACAAAGGTCCTAACTGGAAGCCCCCATTCAATTTTGGAGCTGACCAGAAGTCCGGTTCCCCCATCATAGTCTCCTCCTAGCGCGGCATCTGTTTTCCTCTGCTGACCGGAAGTCCGGTTCCCCCACCATAGAGTCTCCTCCTAGCATGGCATCCTCTTTCCTCTACCTGTCCTAACTGAAAGCCCTATCAATTGTGGAGCTGACCAGCAACAGGGAGCCGCAGCAAAGGGATGAAAAAGCCACATGTGGCTCCAGAGCCGCGGGTTGCTGACTCCAGGACTACAGGAACCATTTGTACCACTCAGGTGAGCCTGAGGACACAGGTAAACCTCCAAGTGCTTCAACTACCCTCTAAAAGATGCAAATGACCAGCTGCCTGTAATGAATATAAATCCTTCCATTCTCCACTATCCTGTCAGAGCTGAAGAAGCTTCTTGGATGAGAAGTGAAACGCCTTCAAGAAAAAACAAGAAAGTCCAGTTGCCTCCTGAAAAAGCACCTTTAGGCTTCACCCTAAAGCATCCCATCGTGCGTCTTAAGGTTTTTCCAAACCGAAACCTTGATAATGTTAGGACTTTTAAAAAACAGACTTTTATTCATGGAAGAATGCTAATTGAATGAATCCTTACCCAGTCTTCTGACATTAAAACTTTCCACTTGGATTATTTTGGTTGAAAGATTAAAGACTTTTTCCCCTCGCTCTGTTTCTTCCCCACTCTCCATCTCTCTGCCATAAATTAATGATATAATAAATAATCAGAAGTTAGCAATTGCACATCCTTCAAAGCACAGCAGGTTTTCTCATACAACCTAGTCCATGTATGTATTTATTTCCAGTGAAATCGCGCAGGGGGAAAATATGCACAAAATATGCATTTGTTTTTCTTTCTTTCTTTTTTTTTTAACCAGGAAAAAAAAAAAGGGAACACAAAAACTCTGGAAGTTAGCCTCATTGTATGTAAAACAAGCTTAGCTTTTTTTGACATGTTTAAAGTCCAATATATTCTGTGTACTGGGCAAAGGAAGACAGATAGGTACCATCACTTTTCTATTATTTATAACTTTTCATGTCTTCCCACTGGCATTAATGAAGAGTTTATTGTCTGTGTAGAAGCTGGCTATACCATAAATTGTAATGTTATATGATAAACTGGAAGTTTATAGCAGGAGCTGGTATATACGCGAAGGGTTTTAGGAGGTGGGCAGGAAGTACAGTTCCATCCACAATGATCTGTTTTGGGCTGGACACTTTTAGCTGCAACACTTTTAAATATTTACTTCCATTCATTCATTCCATTGCATTTGGTTTCCCTTGAAATTCCCAAGGGGTCATTCATGGGATATGAAACAAGGGTATACAGATTTATTCAGAGCAGGATATGAAAATTGCATGGAAGCTATAGGCTGGGTAGATTTGTCTAGGTGGTGAAGGCCCCAGATTAGGATAGAATGAGCTGGAAGGGACCTTGGAGGTCTTCTAGTCCAGCCCCCTGCTCAAGCAGGAGAACCTATACCATTTTTAGATAAGTGATTGTCTAGACTCTTCTTAAAAATATCCAGTGATGAAGCTGTCAGGGCTCCAAGTAACAGCCCCAATGAAAGAAAACTCCCAGGCTTGAAGTTCCTCAAAGCTACATTTTATTAGAGATATCATTTATTTATTTATTATTTATTTTTCATATTTGTATACCGCCCTACTCCCGAAGGACTCAGGGCGGTGAACAGCCATAATAAATACAAATACATATAGAAGTTAAAAACTATTAAGAAACAGATTAAGTAATTTAGGCTCAAAGATTAAAAACATCCAAATTTATCTAAAGAGGTTTAAAACCCAATTTAAAAGCCAGTTTAAAAGCCAATTAAAAAGGGAGAGTTAGGCCAGACCAGCTTGTTGGAATAGAAATGTTTTCAGGGCACGGCGGAATATGCGTAAGTCTTGGATGTTTCATAACTCCGGGGGAAGCCCGTTGCAGATGGTAGGTGCCCCCACAGAAAAGGCTCTCCTCCTGGGGGCCGTCAGTCGACATTGTTTGGCCGACGGCACCCTGAGGAGTCCCTCTCTATGGGAGCGAACTGGTCGGTGAGAGGCTATTGGTGGCAGGAGGCGGTCTCGTAAGTACCCTGGTCCTGAGCCATGGAGCGCTCTAAAGATAGTAACCAAAACCTTGAAGCGCACCCGGAAGACCACTGGGAGCCAGTGCAGCTCGCGCAGGAGGGGGGTTACATGAGAGCGCCACATTGCTCCCATTACCACCCGCGCGGCCGCATTCTGGACCAGATCATATTGGCACATCTGGGAAAACCCGAATATAAAAGTTTCCAGGCTTTCCCCACCCAAAGAAAAGTTCAAGTCCCTGCCCAACACCCACAAGTCTATCACGTGGCCCAATCAAAGATTGTTCCAACTGGAGATGCTTCCCAGATCCAGCCTTCCAGATGCAGAGCAACTTGTCCTTGACTTCTTGAGAAAGGAATGTTATTATGACTATATATCACCCATGCTCCATACAATCCCCCCTCCCAGTTTCCCACAGTAGTAAACATGGCAGGTCTGAAGGCCTAATACAAAAGAGGGCTTCCAGACCTCACAGGAGCGCCCATGGTTTCTGGAGGCAACTTCTGTTCCACTGGTTGATTGTCCTCACTGTTAGAAAATTTCTCCTTAATTCCAGGTTGCTTCTCTCTTTGATTAGTTTCCAACCATCGTTTCTTGTCTTGCCCTCTGGTCCTGCCCTCTTTGTCCTGCCCTCTTTGGAGAATAATTTGACCTCCTCCTCTTTGTGGCAGCCCCTCAAATACTCAAAACCATGTTATCATATTGCCCCTGATTCTTCTTTTCTTTAGACTAGCCAGACCTAAGCAAATCTGCAAAGCACGTTCCATGTATGCAACCTATGCCCATGGAAAACCCAAACTTTTTTTTTTAAATAAATTTTTATTGAGTATAAATATTAAAAAAGACATAACATAACATATACACAACAAACATTTATACAACATATACACAAAAAGATTATGATTTCTTCTTAAGCATTTTTTCAAAGTGACATTCTACAATTCTACTTATATTTCTTCACCTCTCCTTAATCTAGTAACATTTTTTATATATATTTAAAACCCAAACTTATATAGGTACCGAATGTAAACTAATTGAGCTACTAGAAGAAAAAGTAAAGGGAGTAGAGGAAACTCTAGCCACTCTGAAACTCAACCTACAAAATGAGAAACCCCAAACCTTGAAAAAAGAATATCCCCAGATTGAACATAATAATGATCGAACAACTTCTAAAAGAATTGATTTCTTAGATGAAGAAGACAGATGGAAACATGTGACTCATAGAAAAAAAAATACAAACCTAGTACAAAACCCCTGTCCAACCCAACCCACTCCCTGCCCCACATTCTCTGGGATCAGATACATCATTGGTTCTCACCAACTTGGATAGCTCATGTGATAATCAGAGATTTTCTACAGCTTTCCCTAGGAGAAAAGGAAAAACCCAATCCATAGTTCAATGTTCAGAAACACACGTTTTTATTTTATATATCGAGGCACCTGGTCTACCCCAACATGTGGGAGGAGGCATTCTGCTCCCTTTTGCCTTTCAGCTCCAATCCAGGAGCCCTCGAGCAGTCGCATTCATGACAAACCATTTTTATACCAAACTTATATTTCGCTGATAAAGAAATAAAGGGAGACTGGTATAGATCTATTTCAAGCTATTTAGCTCTCATCAGCTAGCCATACCCTTACTTGGATTCGAACTTGGGCTGCATGCATATTAGGCAGTTGTATTAACCTCTGAGCCACAAGTTCTCCTCCCTTCATCAGCTTGGCAGCCCAAGTTCGAATCCAAGTAAGGGTATGGCTAGCTGATGAGAGCTAAATAGCTTGAAATAGATCTATACCAGTCTCCCTTTATTTTTTTATCAGCGAAATATAAATTTGGTATAAATATATATATATATATATATATATATATATATATATATATATATATATATATGTGTGTGTGTGTGTGTGTGTGTGTGTGTGTGTGTGTGTGTGTGTGTGTTTGTGTGTGTTACACACACACATATATATATTCACATATACCCACAAATATATATTTATGTTTATGTTTTTCTCCAAGGGAGAAAAGGAAAAAACAAAAGAGAAGATATGATTTGACCCTGTGAAACATAATTGCAGAAAGATGCAATGTGTTTAGCTTAGATCTTGAAACAAAAAGGCAAACTGTGAAGTGTACTTGTGTACGTGTGTTCATATTTGTAAATATTCTACTTTAGTGGCAGAAATGCTGAGCTTTTTTTAAAGAGCATTGTAGCAACAGAGGTAACGTGTAATTTCGTAAGAAAGGCAAGTTACTATTTCTAGAGGACTAAATAAAAGCCATTTATAGAAAAGTGGGGGGGGGAACTGCCTTAAAGCTAATTTAATTGCTTCTAGTTAACATAAAAACATAATATAGGAAAATGTCAGCAAATGTTAATTCTCACTTCTGCTAGTACTTGTTAACAGCTCTTTCTATTGTTAATAATTTTATCGCACATGTACACACATATACACACACACTCCTCGTGACAGTATTTATTTATTTGCAGCATTTTTCATTCTGGGCAATCCTCTGAATTTCCAAACATCTGTTTTTTTCAAAGAGATAAAACTGATGATGATGATGATCATCATCAAACGACTGCTTAAAAATAGGAAATCATACTTCTTTTTTTTCCAGATTCATACAGGAAATGCAGTGATTTGCATCTCCACTTTCCTTTAGGAATTAAATAGTTAAGAGGGAGAGAGGGAGGGCTTCTCCATCCTTTACCTTCAACGGTGTTCTGTCCCCGTCTCACACACGCACCCCCACAGACAGGCAACAGGTAAAGAACTCACCCAACAACAGTTTTATCTGGTATCAGAATTGGCAGTAACCCAGTGGCCGGCTGCCAGGTATTCTTTACTCATGAGGGGGAGTTTCTCCCTTCGTCTGGGAACAAAGCCAATACATAATAATCAACAAAATCCAGTAAATACGAAGAAGGTTGTCCGATATCCGTTTTTTGCTTGTCACAGAGCTGAACCGGCCACCACACCCTCTTTTATACCCTGTGGGGTGTGGTCCAATGACTCAGCCTAATCCCTGGCATGCCTCTTCTTCTGTTGCACGCACTTATCTCTGCGACGCTGCCGAGGATCCAGCCAAGACTCATTTTCCTCATTACTGTCCACCTGTGGTTGCGTGGACGTGCTTGGCCCCGGCCCTATCTCTTGACCTTCGGCAGACACCAAAGGCATTGCCAGAGAGGAGGGTCCTGGAGAGGGAGGCTTTGCCAACTCCTCTCCTTCACTCTCGGAGTCCTCTCCTGCCAATAACACAGGCTCAGGTAACGGAGCCACAACAAACAGAATACCGTAATTCTGAGAGAATTAACAGAATAACAGAGTTGGAAGGGACCCTGGAGGTCTTCTAGTCCAACCCCCTCCTCAAGCAGGAGATGGAGATCCTATAACATTCCAGACAATTGGCTGTTCAGTCTCTTCTTAAAAACTTTCAAGTGACGGAGTACCCACAGCTTCTGGAGGCAAGCCGTTCCACTGGCTAATTGTTCTCCCTGTTAGGAAAATTCTCCTAAAGAAGAGGGGGTCAAGCTGCTCTCCAAAGCACCAGAAAGCAAGACAAGAATCAATGGATAGAAACTAATCAAGGAGAGAAGCAACCCGGAATTAAGGAGAAATTTCCTAACAGTGAGAACAATTAATCATTAATGGAATGACTTGACTTCAGAAATTGTGGGTGCTCCATCACTGTAGGTTTTTAAGGAGAGATTGGACAGCCATGTGTCTGAGATGGTATAGGTCCATGATGGTGAACGTATGGCACGGGTGCCACAGGTGGCATGCGAAGCCATATCTGTGGGCACGTGAGCATTGCCCTAGCTCAGCTCCAGCACGCATGTGCGCCCTGGCCAGCTGATTTTTGGGCCTTCCGGGCCCACTGGAAGTCGGGAAATGGGCCATTTCCGGCCTCCAGAGGGCATCTGTGGGGGGGGGGAAGGGAGGCTGTTTTCACCCTCCCCAGGCTCCAAGGAAACCTCTGGAGTCTGGGGAGGGCAAAAAAACGGGCCTACCAGACCACCATTAACCTTTTTGCCATCATGTGCCAAAAGCAGGTGTAGTGCGGTGGGGGGTGGGAGGTTGTGTGCATATGCACGGGGGTGCGAGATGTATGGGGGGCATTTATTTATTTATTTATTGGTTCAATTTATATGCCACCCTTTTCTGGAGACTCAGGGCGGCTTACAATACGTTAAGCAATAGCCTTCATACTTTTGTATATACCTGCTTAGTAGGGCTTTCGGGGCCCCCTAAGCGGTGTTCTTTTTTATACAAAGTCAGCTTATTGCCCCCACAATCTGGGTCCTCATTTTACCCACCTTGGAAGGATGGAAGGCTGAGTCAACCTTGAGCCTGGTGAGATTTGATCTGCTGATCTGCTGAACTAGCAGTCAGCTGCAGTACTGCACTCTAACTACTGCGCCACCTCGGCTCATTGAATTATGGATGTCGGCACATGCACGCACAACCCCCCCCATGCTCCCCATGCTTTTGGCACACGATGGCAAAAAGGTTAGCCATCACTGGTATAGATTCTCCTGCTTGAGAACCTATACCAGTGGGCTGGACTAGAAGACCTCTAAGGTCCCTTCCAGCTGTATTCTACTCTAATTCAGCCTGAAATTGTTATGTTCCCATAAATGGTGTAAGTCCAGTCTCTCTTGAGTTTCATGCACTCTTATCTAGCACCAATTCTCCTGAATAGGCAAGAGCAATAAATCATCTTAGCTAATGTGTGGTCCCGATTCTTCAAACATGCCATTTGACAAAGTTAAAGAACATTATTATTGTTATTATTTCTCTTCCGAAGAATACTCAGCAAATCCTGGTAATTTAGAGTCAACTCAAACTTTAACCCAAAGCTTATGAATTGCCAGGTGGGCGGTTCTAAGCACAGCTGTTTTTTGAAAAACAAAATGTTGTGAGGTCAAATAATTTCTAATTCCGACAATTCCATTTTTGCCGTCCTAATGTTGCAATAAGATCGGGGATCCCTTTTGGCAATGGATTCCACCCTCTCTGTATTTCATCATGTCAACACTTCATATGCACAGCACCAACAGCTGAAAACAACAGCAAAAAGAGAAATGAAACTTTGATTCCCAGCTGCAGAAGAGTTGTGCATTACAATCGTGTAAAGGCTGGCTAAATGAAACCGAAGAAATCTGTGATGCCCCCCACACACACACTTTTTTTTTTTGTTTTTTTGCAAGAGATGGAACCAGAAAATTCATCTGCCGGATAAGATTCCTGCTGTGCCAGGACTCTTTTGACCATATAAAATATAAATTAAACAAAACTCTTGATGTTGAAACACATGGAAATTGCCTCCAATAGCTGGCATGCTCTGCATTTGCTAAATTTAATATGTTCCCCCCTCCTGCCCTTTCTTAGCGCATTCACTTCTTTGGGGCAGTGACGCTGACCTATAGGATGGGGCAGTGGTGAAATGTAAAATTTGTTACTACTGGTTCTGTGGGCGTGGCTTGGTGTGTGTGGGGTAATATAACTGAGTGGGCGTGGCCAACTTTTTTTTTTATTATTTTTAAAAGCATTTTTTCTACAACCTCTTCGGCCAAAGAGATTGTAGAAAAAATGCTTTTAAAAGCCTCTGATCATCAGAGGCTTTTTTTCTTTTTACTTTTAAAAGCATTTTTTCGGCCAAAGAGGTTGTATAAAAAATGCTTTTAAAAATTAAAAAAAAAAGCCTCTGATGATTGCACGGCTCAGCCGGGCAAGGAGCGGGGGCAGGGATTTTTGCTACCGGTTCTCCGAACCACCCACCTCCATCACTACCAGATCGGGCGATCCGGTCCGAACCGGGAGCATTTCACCCCTGGGATGGGGTAGATATTGGGCCAATACATGATTTGGACACCGTAACACAGGGGTCACCAACCTCCAGTCCAGGGACCGGAAACAGTCTGGGGCATGCCAGAAACCAGTCCATGCAAACACATGAAGCCTTATCCATGGGATGCAGGCAGCACACAAAACCACTGTCACAGTTCCAAGTAATAGCTCCATAGAAAGCAGAACTCCGAGGCAAGCAGTTTCCTGAAAGAATCCCTTTGGGTGGGGTACATTCTGTGTATAAGAGGCACCTAAATTTTCACCCCATTTTAGGGGGGGGAAAAGGTGTGTCTTATACTCCAAAAAATACGGGTACTTCATCTCCATCAAAAGCAAGCAAGCAAACAAACAGAAATGACAAGAGGAAAAGAAAACAAAACCCTGGTCTGTAAGTGTCAAGATCTCTTTTTCAGAAAGGCTAAGAACAGTTTCATTCTGATGGTGACCTTGTTACAGGACATCAGTGTCACTGAGGAGCAAAATGTTATCAGTGTCAGAACAAGGGACTTCAGGTTTTCCATCACCTTTAAGATAATTTACCTCATATCCTTGGCATGGTGCAACTTGGGCAGTGGTGGGATTCAAATAACTTAACAACAGGTTCTCTGCCCTAATGACTGGATGGGTGGGCGTGGCCATGGTGGGCATGGCGATGGTGGGTGTGGTCAGGGGTGTGTGACATGAATCACTCAGCCTCCTGCACCTCCCTGGGAGCAAAAATGGGCTGTGAGGGGGGGTGGAATGTACCGCAACCCCCCACACCCTATTTTGGGCCTAGTAGGCCTCCCTGCATTTACCTGGGAGCCAAAATGGAAGGGGTGTGGTGGGGAGGGGAGGCTCCTGCCAGCAATTTAATTACTGGTTTGCTGAAACTGTCCCGAACCGGCTGAATCCCACCACTGAACTTTGGCCATTCTCTACCTTTGCCTGACATTATAGTTGTCTCAAGTTAAAAGTACAACTTTTAGTTAAAAGGCCAGGTAGTCCTCAACTGAGATTCAAGGTGCTGGTGATTATCATGGTTTAGGCCCGGGATATTTGGGGGACCATCTGCAGCCAGCAACAGCTTCCCATCGCCCGGTGCGTTCCCACAGAGAGGGCCTCCTCAAGGTGCCGTCGGCCAGACAGTGTCGGCTGGCGACCCCCAGGGAGAGAACTTTCTCTGTGGGCGCACCTGCCCTTTGGAATCAACTTGAGGACCCACTTTGTGTGGGGCAATAAGCTGACTTTGTATAAATATACAAAAGTATGAAGGCTATTGCTTAACGCATTGTAAGCCGCCCTGAGTCTCCGGAGAAGGGCGGCATATAAATCAAATTAAAAAAAAAAAAAAAACTGCCCCTGGAGCTCTGGGTGGCCCCCGACCTCCGCTCTTTCCAGCGCGACCTGAAAATGTGGCTGTTTCGTTTGGCTGGCCTAAACTGATGGGGTTTTAATTCTAATTTAATTTTAACTTGTTAGTCTTAATTGTACTTTTAACTGTTAAATTATGAGATTTGGATTTAATTTTTTAACTTTTTATTAGATGTTTCTTAACTGTTGTGAGCCGCCCTGAGTCCGGCTGGAGATAGGGCGTTATATAAATCTCATTAATAAATAAATAAAATAAATAAACTTACAACCACAATTGAGCCCAAAATTTATGTTGTTAAGTGAACCATTTGTTAACTGAATGTTGTCCCATTTTACAACCTTGTTAAGTGACCTTCTGAACAAGGAAAGTCACCGGGGAAAGCCAATTCGCTTAACAACCCTGTTAACAACTTGCCTCCAGAAGTTGCAAATGCTCCAAAACTGGAAGTTTTTAAGAAGAGGTTGGATAACCATTTGTCTGAAGTGGTGTAGGGTTTCCTGGCTAAGCAGGGGGTTGGACTAGAAGACCTCCAAGGTCCCTTCCAACTCTGTTATTCTATTCTATTCTATTCTATTCTATTCTATTCTATTCTATTCTATTCTATTCTATTCTATTCTATTCTATTCTATTCCATTCCATTCCATTCCATTCCATTCCATTCCATTCCATTCCACTCTGACTGTAATTTCGGGGCTCAAGCATGGTTTTATTTCAAGGACTGCATATATAATTAATGAAATGAATCATGCATTTATTTTTTGCTTATGTTAACAGCATAGTAGCCATGGGGCAGTGTTTAAAACCCTCAAACTGGGGGTCACAATTGTGTGGTTGAGGCCCTACCCTTTGCATGGTCATCAGTATTGGGTGTGTTTAGAAAGGGCTTCCATCACACTGCTGGGATCACCATTTGAATAGTTTGGATGCTCCCCTTGCTGAATCATTACCTCTCTTTCTGAAAACTAATTTATCATTTTAGGGGAACAAGGAGCTGCCAAGTATGACAGCCTTCACATTAAACAATTATTTATGATGGGGTTATTACCAGGGATCATGTTTGTTATTGAGAAACATATGACTGGGCTGGGATTATTTCTTCTTCTTCTTCTTCTTCTTCTTCTTCTTCTTCTTCTTCTTCTTCTTCTTCTTCTTCTTCTTCTTCTTCTTCTTCTTCCTCTTCCTCCTCCTCCTCCTCCTCCTCCTTCTCCTCCCTTCCTTCCTTCCTTCCTTCCTTCCTTCCTTCCTTCCTTCCTTCCTTCCTTCCTCCTCCTCTTCTTTTCTTCTTCCTCCTCCTTTCCTTCCTTCCGGCCTTCTTCCACCTTCTTTCTCCTCCTCCTCCTCTTCTCCTCCTCTTCTCCTCCTCCTCTTCCTTTCCTTCCTTCCTTCCTTTCTCCCTTCCTTCTCCTCCTCCTCCTCCTCCTCCTCCTCCTCCTCTTCCTTTTTCTCCTCTTCCTTCCTTCTTCCTTCGTCCTCCTCCTCCTCTTCCTCAAATCTTGAATTTTCTCCTTCAGAAGGATTACACTGCCAGTTTTCAATCATCAAAGAAAGGGTGAGATTGGAGGGGAGAAATAAAGAGGAATCTGGAGACTGAACAAGAGTCTGCGGTCTCTGTCTGACCACCCTCCCCTCCCTTATAAATTAACACCGTCTTGTTTTATGTAGAAATGGGCCGAGTTAATGGCATCATCTTAAACCTGTTCATTTGGAAGCAAGATCCACCACCATTAATGGAGCTTAACATCAATGCAATGGCTGAAGCCATTCCATATGCCGAACGAAGTCAGTTAAAGATTATTGGTTGCATTTGCATAATATATGACATTTGCTTAGCTTTAACCTTGCGTCTTCTGGGGGGGGGTTGTTTTTAGTGTTTTTTTTGTTCTGATTTAATATATCGTACAAAGCCAGCCTGTTCAATTATTTTATGGTTCACCGTATTGAATGAGCCTACAAAATGGGTTAATTCAAATAACCATGGTGTGTGAACACAGCTCCTGTGTTTCGGACTGCAGCCGTAGAAAAGTTAAATGCCAGAATCTCTTCATTTTATTGTCTCTTTTGATAAATGAAAAGAAAATAGAGGCAGATCAAACAAAGAGCCTTCGAAAAGTCTCCTCATCCTTATCTCCCTTCTCTCATCATCTCCATAACAGCCCTGTGTGATACAGCGGCTTTCACAGCATTATGCAAAGGAATATTTATATGTGTCTGCATGTGTATAAAGCAAAAATCTATTTTAATTTGAATCTAATTACTTGCCTCCAGCCAATCAAAAAGAAAGCCAGAAGAATCCGAAAACTGCAGTCAGCTTAACTCTTCCTTGTCTGCGTTCACACATTCTGCTAAATCCCGCTTTTCCTAAATTGGCTTTGGTGAATAAGCCACATCTGGCTAGGTTCATCCAGCAGGCTAAATCCGAAACCAAGATGCTAAAGATTAAATTCATCTTTTGCGGGATTAAAACCAAATAAGCGATAGCTCATTTTTTAAACCTCTATGAACAGAGGAGAGTTAATGGCTTCACATCAGATTAATCTACAGGAAGAAAGAATTTGCATTGAGGTTCGGCAGTTTGATTCTCATCAGTTTAAGATTTAGTGAAGAGAAGGACCAGGGGAGACAGGATAGCAGTCTTCCAATATTTGAGGGGCTGCCACAGAGAGGAGGGGTTCCAGCTATTTTCCAAAGCACCTGAAGGCCAGACAAGGAATCATGGATGGAAACTGATCAAGGAGAGATTCAACCTGGAATTAAGGAGAAAATTTCTGACAGTGAGAACAGTCAACCAATTGAACAGAAGTTGCCTTCAGAAGTTGTGGGAGCTTCATCACTGGAGACTTTCACAAAGAGATTGGACTTCCATTTTCAGAAATGGTGTAGGGTCTCCTGCTTGGGTGGGGGGTTGGACTAGATGACCTACAAGGTCCCTTCCAACTCTGTTAATCTGTTAAATCTGTTAAATTATCTATAGGGGTGCTGTAATAGCAGCTGCCTATCCTGAGAAAAATGTATAACTCAGGAATCTCCAAAGTCACTTCAAATGTTTTTACTCAAGATGACACTACATTATGGAGCAATTAAAGTTTGCAAATCAGGAAAAAATCATCCTCGTATCATTCATTTGTGATTTGTGATCCAATTCCCCAAATCAATTTGATTCAACTGAACCTCTGACTCATCCCATCAACTCAATTCAAGTTTGGAGTCCAAATTTTGAGAAAGGGAGAGAAAAAATGTCTAGATTCAATTGACAGCATCTGATTTGAAGCGAAGATTTGAATAAATGTACCAATTCAATCCAGGAACTGAATTTAATTTGGACAGTTGATTAAATCGCCTTCCAACTAAATCTCCGAGCTGAGTATTTGCATGTCTCTAGTAACAGCTTTGTGGAAAAAGCTCATTCCTTCCTTGCTCACTAAGGCTTATCTGGGAAACGAAGTAAATTATTTTTCCTCCCTGATCTAATAAGTTTTTAAAGTCGGTAAAAGGGTTGTTTGCATTATCTAAATGCAAATCTTATAATGCACGCACACAGATGTACAGAACCCAGCGAAGCTGAGACACCGAGATCCCAGAGAATCCAAGAAATGTTAGTTAGTGCAAGATACAATGTGGAATAGCTGTTTTGTTACACAGCCAGTCTACAAGACCAATGTCCTTTTCGTATTGTCATGAAAATCCATTGGTAGCAACCCCAAAGTCTGTAAGTAGATTTCATTATGGAAATGCAGTGGGGGAGAAAAAGGGCCACAGGCAGAAAAATCTATTAAAATGTTTTCAATTGCTTTACATATTCTTCTGTGATAAAAATAGCCCCTATTTTTTGAATTTAAGAGGCTTTTGCTGAAAGGGGATCAGATGGATTTTAAAGAGATTATACCAAAGAAGGGCATTATGGACAAAATAAAATAGACACCAGGTAGGACAGGAGAGAGGGATGCGGTGGCTCAGCAGCTAAGACGCTGAGCTTGTCGATCGAAAGGTCAGCAGTTCAGTGGTTCGAATCCCAAGTGCCGCATAACGGGGTGAGCTCCCATTACTTGTCCCTAGCAGCTTCTGCCAACCTAGCAGTTTGAAAGCACATAAAAAAATGCAAATAGAAAAATAGTGGGCAGGAAGGTAACAGCGTTCTGTGCACCTTTGGCATTTAGTCATGCTGGCCACATGATCACGGAAATGTTTTTGGACAGCGCTGGCTCTTCGGCTTTGAAACAGAGATGAGCACCGCCTCCTAGAGTCGGGAATGACTAGCACATATGCACGATGGGAACCTTTACCTTTACCTTAAGCTATAAACCTGAACTTCTTGGCTTTGAAAGAAACCTGAAGTGCTTTCAACAGCTGTAATTCCAACTTCTGGACCTCACTGAATTGTACAATGGAGCTGCACATTCCTTGTTTATTGTTTATTATTGGTTCGATTTATATGCCGCCCTTCTCTGGAGACTCAGGGCAGCTTACAATGCATTAAGCAATAGCCTTCATACTTTTGTATATACCTGCTTAGTAGGGCTTTCGCCCCCCCCCCCAAGCGGTGTTCTTTTTTATACAAAGTCAGCTTATTGCCCCCACAATCTGGGTCCTCAATTTACCTACCTTGGAAGGATGGAAGGCTGAGTCAACCTTGAGCCTGGTGAGATTTGAACTTGCAGTAATTGCAGGCAGCTGGCAGCTAAGTGCTACGTAACAGCACTTTAGTCCACTGCACCACCAAAGCTCACCTACACAACTACCTAATTGCTATCTGAGCTGTCCATGGAGTGTGGAACGATTAGCACATATGTGTGATGGGAACCTTTACCTTAGGACAGGAGAAAGGTGTCTCATTCATTTGTTTCTTAAATAGCTTTCGAGGGAAAGTTCTTAATAGAAAATTTGAAAGGTGTTATCAAGAGGAGGT
The DNA here is from genome assembly GCF_029215685.1 of Pituophis catenifer annectens. Taxonomy (NCBI): domain Eukaryota; kingdom Metazoa; phylum Chordata; class Lepidosauria; order Squamata; family Colubridae; genus Pituophis; species Pituophis catenifer. The sequence continues at coordinate 6,051,924 of NW_027256896.1, read as the reverse complement.
TTCCTCCAATGTGGCATCCTGTCCCCACACCCAGGGTGGGTGGCAGCTGTGAAAGTTGTCATCCACTGGTGAGGGGGTAGCAAATTTGGTAGATTCTGATTGAAAATGTGAAGAACACACAATTCTCTTCTCCCTTTGTTTATTCATAAGTACTATAATTTAATTTTTTTTTAAAAAAATGCCTGTTTCAAAGCTGAATAATGTTCCAGGATATCCATGATTGCAGTGGTAGAGCTTAGCCCAAAATAAATATAGCCCGAATATGTCACTCCAAATAAACATTTCCTTCACAGTTAACCCTAGTTAGATACGAATATGGATAGTTACACAGGTGGTCCTCGATTTACGACTGCAACTGAGCCCCAAATTTGTGTTGTTAAGTGAGAAACTTGTTAAGTGAATCCTGACCCACTTTACAGCTTCTCTTATGCTCTTAGTTTATTTACAGAGTTGAAACCAACTTTGACCCCACATAATTTACAGCCCAATCTTGACTCTGTTTTCCACCCTCCCCCCAGGGTGTGTCATCAGTCACGGAGCAATTTCGCCAAAGAGGGGATGAATTGCCGGTAGAAATTTGCGAACCCTAGAAAGCTTTGCAGCTGTCTGCGGGTGCAAGGGGACTGCCAGCCTAGGACGGCTTGTACTTTGCCTGGGTCTATCTCTAAGCCTTCATCTGACACTCGGTAGCCCAGGTGAGTGGTGAAATTTGCGTTTTGATGGTTTGACCTACAGGTTGGCTGCCAGAAGTTTTTCCAGTATCTGGAGGACTAGGGGTATGTGGTTGTTCATGGTCTCAGTATAGATGAGGATGTCGTTCAGGTAGACAAGGATCCCCTTATAGAGGTGCTCGTGCAGCACCTCATTTATCAACTGCATGAGCACTGCTGGGGTCCCCTCCAGTCCGAAAGGCTTCGCTTTGAATTGGAAGCTCCCTAGGGGGCAGTTTCCATTTATCTCCCTCCCTGATGCGGACTCGGTGGTATGCTTCTCTGCGGTCTAATTTGGTAAAAACATCTCCCTTAGCTGATCTATGGATCTCCCCAGGGGTTCTGTCACTATTGTTAAGTGAATCACTGCAATTGTTAAGTAATTAATAGGGCTGTTAAGTGAATTGGGTTTCCCCATTGACTTTCCTTGTTCAGAAGGTCACTTAAAAATGGTGGCAAGAAAAGTTGCAAAATGGGACAACATCCACATAACAAATGGTTCACTTAGCAAGGTAAATTTTGGGCTCAGTCGTGGTCATACGTCGAGGACTACCTGGCCTTTTAACTAAAAGTTGTACTTTTAACTTGAGACAACTGTTATGTCAGGCAAAGTTAGAGAATGGCCCAAGTTCAGTGGTGGGAGTCAGCCAGTTCGGGAAGGTTTCAGCAAACCAGTAGTTAAATTGCTGGACGTGCAGGGAGGCCTACTAGGCCTAAAACAGGGCAGGGGGGTTGTGGTGTGTTATCCCCCCTCACAACCCATTTTTGCTCCCAGGGAGGTGCAGGAGGCTGAGTGATACCTCTCACACACCCCTGACGACACACACCATGGCCACGCCCACCATGGCCACACCCACCCAGCCAGTCATTAGGGCAGAGAACCTGTTGTTAAGTTATTTGAATCCCACCACTGCCCAAATTGCACCATGCCAAGGATATGAGGTAAATTATCTTAAAGGTGATGGAAAACCTGAAGTCCCTTGTTTTGACAGTGATAAAATTTTGCTCCTTAGTGACACTGATGTCCTGTAACAAGGTCACCATCAGAATGAAACTGCTCTTCGCCTTTCTGAAAAGAGATCTAGACACTTACAGACCAGGGTTTTGTTTTCTTTTCCTCTTGTCATTTCTCTTTGTTTGCTTGCTTGCTTTTGATGGAAATGAAGTAATAAGTTTCAGAAAAGAGGTGAAATCTTCCATTTCAGTCCTGGTGTGCAGAAAGCTTGGTGCCAACTTTTTAAAGGCAAATATTTTTTTGGCATACTTGAAATTCACAGAATGGCAAACGACTGTACATCCATCAAGTGATAGCTTTTATTTTTATTTTTTTCCATTTTGGTACCTTCAAGTTGGTCTTGACTCCTAGCAATTAGAATCAGAATGGAGCTGGAAGGGACCTTAGGAGTCCTCTAGTCCAGCCCCCTGCTCAAGCAGGAGATCCTACACCATTTCAGAAAAGTGGCTGTCTAGTCTCTTCTTAAAAGCCTCCAGTGATGGGGCACCCACAACTTCTGGAGGCAAGCTATTCCACTGGTCAATTGTTCTCACTGTAAGGAAGTTTCTCCTTAATTCCAGGTTGCTTCTCTCCTTGATTAGTTTCCATCCATTGTTTCTTGTCCTACCCTCTGGTGCTTTGGAAAATAAATTGACTCCTTGTGGCAGCCTCTCAAATACTGGAATATTGCTATCATGTACCCCCTAGTCCTTCTTTTCTCTAGACTAGCCAAACCCAAACCGTTCTTCATATGCCTTCATCTCCTGGCCTTTAATCATCTTAGTTGCTCTTCTTTGCACTTTTTCCAAAGTCTCAACATCTTTTTTGTAAGGTGGTGACCAATACTGGATGCAGTATTCCAGGTGTGGCCTTATTAAGACTTTATAAAAGGCAAAGGTTCCCGTCGCACATATGTGTTAGCCGTTCCTGACTCTAGGGGGCGGTGCTCATTTCTGTTTCAAAGCCGAAGAGCCAGCGCTGTCCAAAGACGTCTCCGTGGTCATGTGACCAGCATGAGTCAAAGTTGAAGGCACACGGAACACTGTTACCTTCCCACCAAAGGTGGTCCCTATTTTTCTACTTGCATTTTTTACGTGCTTTTGAACTGCTAGGTTGGCAGAAGCTGGGAAAAGTAACGGGAGCTCACCCTGTTACGCGGCGCTAGGGATTTGAACTGCTGAACTGCCAACCTTTTGATCAACAAGCTCAGTGTCTTAACCACTGAACCACCGCATCCTTTAAGACTTTATAAAGAGGTGCTAATACTTCATGTGATTTTGATTCATTCGTTTTAATCATTAATAGCCTTCATTTAGGTAAGTCACTGATTGATCAGAAAAAGGAGATTGAACTTCATATTCTTTATTCCGTCTCAATACAGGCAAGATCTTAGCATCGTTGTACTAAATTGCTTGGATCAGTCCCTGCAATTTTCTTTAGCAACGTTTAGCATTGCTACTTTTTTTCCTAGGGCTGCGAGAATGTAACCTGCCCAAGGTCACCCAGCTGGCTTTGCACCTAGGGTGGAACTGCAATTCACCGTCTCCTGGTTTCTGTAGTGCCTTTAACCACTACAATAGTGGCCAAAATTGTGGAAACCTTTTGGAAAAGTGTATTTTCTAAAACCAGTTAATAACACCACTTTTTTTTGGAGTAGTACCATAAAATTATATATCAATGGAAAGATAATTTAATCAAGAAAGTGATGCAATAACTTTTACGAAGGATTTGCTATTAGAATAGCAGTTACAGTATAAAGAAGAAAAGTGAAACACGTAGAAAAAATGAGATATACAAAAATTATACCCATCTCAGTTAATACTTAGTTGGGTAACTTTTAGCATGAATTATGGCCTTACAACGTCTTCCCATGGATTGAACCAAGTCTTTTAGTTCTGCAGCTGTTCTAATGTGAAACCAAGATTGAAGGGTTGCTTCTATTAACTGGGTTTTGTTGCTGGGTCGCTTCTGACTAACAAGTTTCTTTAGTCGGCTCCATAGATTTTCAATTGAGTTAAGGTCTGGGCTATTCCCAGGCCATTCCAGCAGTGGAATATGACTATCTTGAAACTCAAAAAAAGTGATGTTATTAACCATCAAACCTCAAAAATGCACTTTTCCCAAAAGGTTTCCACAAGTTTGGCCACTGATTCTCTCCAGTAGTCTTAGCAATCATAAACTCCTGTTCGGCAGAAATCAAATAGGTGAATTTGCTCAAGGCTACCTCAGACTCCTTTAACTGTTCCAGATTTTATAGGCAAGTGGGCGTAATTCCCTTCCTGTCAATTAACCTCATTTTACCCACCTTAGAAGGATGGAAAGCTGAGTCAACCTTGAGCCTGATGAGATTCGAACTGCCAAATTGAAGGCAGCCGGCAGTCAGCAGAAGTAGCCTGCAGTACTGCACTCTAACCACTGCGCCACCATGGCTCACAGAGGTGGAAGTGAGATTGTACACAGAGTTGGGAACTAAAATCTTGGAAAGGTAGGTCACATTGAAGGCAGGCAATGCCATGATGGTACTCTGCTTGTTTTATTTATCCTTTTTTTAAAGAAAAAAAAATCTAGAACATAGAATCACAGAACTGGAAGGGACCTCAGAGGTCTTTTAGTCCAACCCCTACTAAAGGCAGGGACCTTATACCAAAAGCCACGGTGGCACAGTAGTTAGAGTGCAGTACTGCAGGCTACTTCTGCTGATCACCAGCTGCCAGCAGTTTGGCAGATTGAATCTCACTGGCTCAAGGTTGACTCAGTCTTCCATCCTTCTGAGGTCAGTTAAAATGAGGACCCAGATTGTTGGGGGCAATATGCTGACTCTGTAAACCGCTTAGAGAGGGCTGTAAAGCACTGTGAAGCAGTATATAAGTCTAAGTCCTATTGCTATTTTCCTTCCTTCCTTCCTTCCTTCCTTCCTTCCTTCCTTCCTTCCTTCCATCCTTCCATCCTTCCTGTTTCCTTTCTTCCTTTTTATTTCCTTCCTTCCTTCCATCCATCCATCCTTCTTTTCTGTTCCTTCCTTCCTTCCTTCCTTCCTTCCTTCCTTCCTTCCTTCCTTCCTTCTTTCCTTCCTTTCCTCCCTCCCTCCCTCCCTCCCGCCCGGTGGTTAGAATGCAGTATTGCAGGTTAATTCTGCCGACTGCCAGGAGTTCCATCCTGACTGGCTCAAGGTTGGGTCAGCCTTCCATCCTTCCGAGGTCGGTAAAATGAGGACCCAGAGATTGTTGGGGCCAATAGGCTGACTCTGTAAACTGCTTAGAGAGGGCCGTAAAAGCACTGTGAAGTGACATATAAGTGCTATTGCTATTGCTATGCCAGTTAAATGATTGTCCAGTCTACATTTGAAAAAAAACCCTCCAGTGATGGAGCACCACAACCCCAGGAGACAAAACAATTCCATTGATTGGGTGTGAGGCAGGGCTGTGAACAGTCAGTTGGGTGTGGAAAACCTGGAAGCTTTCAGATTCGGGTTTTCCCAGATGTGCCAACATGACATTTCTAATAAATTGGAACTTTGAGGAACCTCAAGCCTCAGAGCTTTATTTCCTTGGAATCCTGACAGCCTTTCAAAGAGTGGCCTTTGTCTTTTAAATGCAGATGGACCGCTGAATCTTCTCCTGATGACTTTGTTGACAAGGAGTATAAATCCTTCCATTCCCCACTTTCCTGTCAGAGCTGAAGAAGCTTCTTGGATATGAGAACTGAAACATCTTCAAAAGAAAAACAAGAATGTCCAGTTGCCTTCTGAACAAAGCACCTTTGGGACAATAGCATATCTTAATAACGAAGAAATATTAAGATGAAAAGGCGATTGCTTTCACGCATAAAGGCTTCTGGCACAGGTTTAAACCAGTGGTGAAATGAATTTTTTTTTTGCTACCGGTTCTGTGGGCGTGGCTTGGTGGGCATGGTGTGGCTTGGTGGGCGTGGCAGGGGAAGGATACTGCAAAATCCCCATTCCCATCCTACTCTGGGGCCAGCCAGAGGTGGTATTTGCCGGTTCTCCAAACTACTCAAAATCTCCGCTACCAGTCCTCCAGAACCTGTCAGAACCTGCTGGATTTCACCCCTACTACAGGGTTTTCATTACCTCCATACTTTTAAAAGTCAGCATCTCAATCTATTTTTCTCAACTCTCGTTTTGAATTCTGTCCTTTTATTCCTATCCTAATTAGCTTTGGTGCAGGAAAAGAGCTATTGCTGTTGAGCTTTCATTTCTTCTTTCAGACCACAGATACACATGCCCGTAAAAAAAAAAAAAAAATGTAGACTTTTAAAGCTTTTGTCTGTATAGATCTGGTTTTTTTAAAAAAAAAAAATCAATATTTTCTTACCTTGCAATCCATTGGGCTGCCGATATTTTGCCTCGGTTTCCCTATGCTGCTGCTTTAATATTTAATCAGCTCTACCCTATCAGAGAAAAGCAGAACAGCCTCATTAGACAATTAATGGCAGGCTTGCATCTCATTTGCTTCCTTTGAAACAACGGCAGCCGATAATTAGAAGAGGCCTGTATTAAAGGCTCTGCTTTTGATGGAGTCCCTGGGATTGGCAGGCTCTTTGACAAAGCTTTTTTTTGTTTGAAAGAAAAGAAGGAAGGAAGGAAGGAAGGAAGGAAGGAAGGAAGGAAGGAAGGAAGGAAGGAAGGAAAGAAGGAAGGAAGAAAAAAGAAGAAAGAAAGAAAGAGAAAGAAGAAAGAAAGAAAGAAAGAAAGAAAGAGTTACAGTTTGGCACATCTATGTGGTTCCAGGAACAATTGGTGACCAAAAAAAAAATCTGCTTTTTTTTAAAAAAAGAGGGGAGGTCATTCTAAGATAATTGGGTAATTCTATGCAGGACAGCATGTGCAAAACAATCAGCCAAATGAGACTGACATAAAAATAGGTTTGACACTACAGTGTTAATTTAGTAAAGGTAAAGGTTCCCCTTGCACATATGTGCTAGTCGTTCCCAACTCTAGGGGGCAGTGCTCATCTCTGTTTCAAAGCCGAAGAGCCAGTGCTGTCCGAAGACGTCTCTGTGGTCATGTGGCCAGCATGACTCAACGCCAAAGGCGCACGGAACGCTGTTCCCTTCCCACCAAAGGTGGTCCCTATTTTTCTACTTGCATTTTTTACCTGCTTTCGAACTGCTAGGTTGGCAGAAGCTGGGACAAGGAATGGGAGCTTATCCCATTATGCGGCGTTAGGGATTCGAACCGCCGAACTGCCGACCTTTCGATCATCAAGCTCAGCGTCTTAGCCACTGAGCTTTATTTCTTTGTCGCTTCATATAAATTCAACACAAAAAATAGTTTGTCGCAAAAGCGGCTGCCTGCGAAGGCTGCTGGATTCAGGCTGAAAGGTGAAAGTGGAAGCAGTATGCTCCATCCCATAATTGGGTTAAACTAGGTTGCCCTGATTAAAAAAAAACACACACACACATACACTCAAATTCTTCAACATTTGCCCAGGATGGAGGCCCTCATCATCCGGTACCCGAGTTTGTTCGTTTTTCTTTTTAACTGAAGATTCCTTTGGATTAAGGAATCCTTGAGGTGGTTTGTTTGTGTTTTTTCTCCCCTTTGCAAACAAAGCATATGCTACAAAACAGCCGAACCTTCCAAGGTTTTGGCTGCTTGCTGTTACAGCTGCCGTATTGATTCTCAAGACCTTTGAACGTCGCTCTTTTTTCCCAGCAAGAAAAACCTTCTGCTCCTGCAAATGAATCCAGGCTGAGCTGTAGGGGAGCCAGGTTGCTTTGACAAGGAAGACCCAACAATCAGAATGGCTGATGTGGTGCAAGAGACAGCTAGCTGGCCAACAAATAATCCCAGGGACTGTTTACATTCAGTGGAGGTTTCCCTTTCTTTTATTTATTAAGTTGCCATTTGGGATCAATTTCTCCCTTCTGTGGATTGTTTTAAGAGGGTCTTTGTTGGCCTCTTCACGAATTCATAAAACCCTTGTGAAGTTACTCTCCAAATATGCATTCCCTCCCACCTACCACTCCACGTCTTTGAGACTTCCTGGTGGTTGAACAGTCAAATAACCAACTCTAGTCCTGTTTTTGTTTTATTTTTATTTTATTTTTTTGAACCAAGGAAAAGCTAACAAAGTGTTGGCTCCTGCTGTGATTCTGTGCAAGAAAGAAAAGCAGGGGGAAAAATGCCAAAAGAAACCTTATAGAGCAGTGTTTTTCAACTTTGACAACTTGAAGATGTGTGGACTTCAACTCCCAGAATTCCCCAGCCAGCCTGCCTTGGTAGTACAGTGGTTTAAAGCACCCTGTTATTAACACAGCTGCCTGCAATTACTGCAGGTTCGAATCTTACCAGGCTCAAGGTTGACTCAGCCTTCCATCCTTTCTAAGGTAGGTTAAATGAGGACCCAGTTTGTGGGGGCAATAAGCTGACTTTGTATAAATATACAAAAGTATGAAGGCTATTGCTTAACGCATTGCAAGCCACCCTGAGTCTCCGGAGAAGGGCGGTATATAAATCAAATAATAAATAAATAAATAAATAAATAAATAAATAAATAAATAAATAAATAAATAAATAAAGCACCTTCAGAATGAGGAGGAAAAAAATCTTTTTTTCAAGAAAGAAAAAAACCCCCAGGACCTGAAAAACAAAATATCTGCTATCACTAAGGTAAAGGTAAAGGTTCCCCTCACACATATGTGCTATTTGTTCCTGACTCTAGGGGGCAGTGCTCATCTCCGAAGCTGGGACAAGTAAAGGGAGCTCATCCCATTACGTGGCACTAGGGATTGAACTGCTGAACTGACGACCTTTCGATCGACAAGCTCAGCTTCTTAGTCCCTGAGCCACCATGTCCCTTTATCATTAAGTTCTGAATTAAACCATCAGTTCTTCCCATGTCTGAATGTCAGACCAGCAAGCATTCTTCCTCTCTGTTCTTAAGAAGAGTTGAAGGAAAGTTCTGGAAAAGGTCTGTCTTCTCTTCCTCAGGGCAACCTAAAGGTGACTTTTGGGGGCATTTGGATTAAAGTTGATTAATGTTTAATCACATGAGTCTAAAATGTCATTATAGCAGCCATGGTCATGTGACTAAAGCCCTACTCCCCCCCCTTTTTTTTATATTCAGTCTACATAAAATGGAGGCTAAAACATATGAAGAACGGTTGCAGGAACTGGGTAGAGGGAGACAAGCTATTCTCCAAAGCACAAGAAGCAATGGATGGAAACTAATCAAGGAGAGAAGCAATCTAGAACTAAGGAGAAATTTCCTGACAGTGAGAACAGTTAATCAGTGGAACAACTTGCCTCCAGAAGTTGTGAATGCTCCAACCCTGGAAGTTTTCAAGAAGATGTTGGATAACCATTTGTCTGAAGTGGTGTAGGGTTTCCTGCCTAAACAGGGGGTTGGACTAGAAGACCTCCAAGGTCCCTTCCAACTCTGTTATTCTACATTCTAAAATGGAAATTAGCTTTGATTGAACAATCATAGCTATCCTATCTGAGACACCTCCTGGATGCATCATCTGCCAAAATATGTTTTATGTTTGCTAAGCTTCCTGCTTTTCTTCACCAGGCCCTCCGAGCCTCTATTTCCAATCTTAAACACTCGGAAATGAGCATTTCTTTTTTATTCCAACATATGGCATTTTATCAAACTTGTATATAAATTACCTGATTCTTCATACAACTGATATTCTTCCAATTGCTTTAATAGACCATAAAAATGAAAATACCATGGTAAACCGTTAAACACTTAGCCACTTAACCCAGCAGTATTCCTTGTTTAATAGTTTTTACTCATTTAACACTTACGATTTGTAACCGAGTAAATCTAATTTTAAAAGAGGATGAAGAAGTGTAGCTATTCCCAAGGGAATCACTCTGCACTCTTATACCTGAAGGGCAATATTAATTGCTTTCTGAACCCAGAGCCGGCTTTAAATGAAGTCAGGCTCCAAGGATTACTAATGAATGAAGTTTCCATTGTACCTGTTCAAAGCAGGGGTGAAATGCTACCGGTTCGAGGCGGATCGTCCGAACTGGTAGTGAAAATGTTACAGGTTCACCTGAACTGGTAGTAAAAATATGCTTTAAAAAGTAAAAAAAAAAAGTTCCGATGATCATGTGGCACAGCTGATGGCTGAAGTTTTTTTAAAAAAATAAATAAAGCATTTTTTTACTACTGGTTCGGGCAGTAGGTTGTAAAAAATGCTTTTAAAAAGTTTTAAAAGGGTTCTGACAATCAGCTATGACAATCAGCTGTGCCCTACGATCGTCGGAAGTTTTTTTTTTTTTACTTTTTAAAGCATTTTTTTAACTACCTATTGCCGGAACCGATATTTTTGTATAAAGTATGATAGTTTGTTTTTTGAGCTCTCTGTGACTCTGTGAGGTTCCTGCTTGTTGCAGGAGCCATTTGATCAAACTGATCTATTAAAAGGAGAGGGCTAAAGACTTGCACCTTCTAGATTCATGGGATAGAATCAAGGTCACGTGAAGTGTAAATACCGCTTTATAATGCCTTGGTAGGACCACACTTGGAATACTGCATCCAGTTTTGGTTGCCAGGATGTAAAAAAGATGTGGAGACTCTAGAAAGAGTGCAGAGAAGAGCAACAAAGATGATTAGGGGACTGAGGCTAAAACATATGAAGAATGGTTGGAGGAGTTGGATATGTCTAGCTTAATGAAAGAAGGACTAAGGGTGACATGATAGCAGTCTTCCAATATTTGAGGGGCTGCCACAAAGAAGAGGGGGTCAACTTATTTTCCAAAGCACCTGAGGGCAGGACAAGAAGCAATGGGTGGAAATTAATCAAGAAGACAAGCAACTTAGAACTGAGGAGAAATTTCCTGACAGTGAGAACAATTAATCAGTGGAACAATTTGCCTCCAGAAGTTGTGAATGCTCCAACCTCCAAGGTCCCTTCCAACTCTCCTATCTGATCCGATCCTATCCTATCCTATCCTATCCTATCCTATCCTATCCTATCCTATCCTATCCTATCCTATCCTATCCTATCCTATCCTATCCTATCCTATTGAAATTCTCCGTCATTAAAAGTAATTTGTCAATTACTTTTCGTTCATCAAATCTGTCAATTTTATCATTTCTGCCAGTTTCACCTTCCATTCCTCCACTTTCCAAGTATTTGGAAATCCTTCCACCTTGGTGCGTATAAAGGTCTCAATGCCTACATCAAGAAACATACAAATAGCATTGGGCACAAAGCAAACCCCTCTTTAGAATTTAGAAATACAAACAGAAGATGTTTCACTTCTCATTCAAGAAGCTTCATCAGTTCTGAAGGAGAGAACTGAAGAAGAACTGAAGAACTGAAGAAGCTTCTTGGGTGACGAGTGAAATATCTTCAAGGAAAAACAAAGAAAGTCCAGTTGCGTCCTGAAAAAGCACTGGTGTTTTTTCAGGAGCACCTGCCTACCCAGGCTCCTTATGGCCCCAACAGGAAGCAGTTGTTGGAGCTAAGCAGCCACCATGAGAAAAGTTGGCAAATAGAATAGAATAGAATAACAGAGTTGGAAGGGACCTTGGAGGTCTTCTAGTCCAACCCCCTGCCCAGGCAGAAAACCCTACGCCACTTCAGACAAATGGTTATCTAACATCTTCTTAAAAATTTCTAGTGTTGGGGCATTCACAACTTCTGCAGGCACGTTGTTCCACTTATTAATTGTTCTAACTGTTGGGAAATTTCTCCTTAGTTCTAAATTGCTTCTCTCCTTGATTAGTTTCCACCCATTGCTTCTTGTTCTACCTCAGGTGCTTTGAAGAATAGCTTGACTCCCTCTTCTTTGTGGCAGCTCCTGAGATATTGGAAGACTGCTATCATGTCTCCCCTAGTCCTTCTCTACATTAAACTAGACATACCCAGTTCCTGCAACTGTTCTTCATGTTTTAGCCTCCAGTCCCCTAAAACAGCTGGCTCAGTTCAAATTGGATCTGACTGAGAAGGAGGCTCAGCAGAAGCACCTCACTGAGGACTACGAGCATAGGCTTTCCAAGCAGAGGGAAGACCTGTGGGAGTGCAAGGCCAGGTACCAGCGCCTGGACGCTCAGCGGGCTGAGATAGTCAGCCAGTTCCAGGCCGTGATGCAGTCCCATTAGAATGAGCCCCTCTAGCTCTTTGCCACCAGCGGTGCTTCCCTCCAGCCTTTGCCGAAAGCTCCTCACCAGGAGGCTGAAGCAGACATCAAGTTGGAATTTCTCCCCCCCCTCCGACCCGCACAAAAAGACCCCGAAAGGGGAGACTCTCTGAAGCAACACAAACGTTCATTGCACGTATCTGTCCCAGGGGCCGTAATTTGAGGACCCCTGATTTAGTGCAATATAAAAAATGCAAATAATTTTTCTGTGGACCACCAAAATTTTCTTGTGGACCACCAGTGGTCCACGGACCACCAGTTGGTGACTGCTGTTTTAGAGAGTTGTTGAGGCCACTTGGAGGTTTGTCTGTTGTCCTCAGGGTCACCTGAGTAGGGTGAAATGGGTGTGGAGCCTTCTTGGAACTGTTGAAAGGACTGTGTTGTAAAGTGGAGATAGATGATATTGTATCCCCTCCTCCGGCCGAGGTCAGCAAAGGTGATACCAGATTCCTCCTGACCTGTTTGCCAGCCAAGATCAACAATGATTTCTCCTAAAAAGCTTGCACAAAGCACAACGACTGACCATATTTTTTTTTCTCCCATAATACACCCTTGCAAACCATTTTCCATAATATTTTTTTGAACCAAAATGTCCACTTTTGTGCCCCGTTCTGTTACACAGCTGCCCACTTGTCCGGCGATTCTAACATGTGACGAAGGTTGAAATAGAGTCGAGCTTCTATTTTGCTTGGAGGTGCACAATTCAGCAAACCCCGATCCAAAAGCCAAACCAATAATCTCTTCCCCTGATCTCGACTTATTTCTCCTCCAACCAACCTTCCTTGACTCTTTTGTTTGTGCTGCCGTTTGTTTAAACTCTCACTCCACCAGGCTGTCTTCAGAAATGAATCCAATTTTGCCGAAGTCATAATTAGAGACATAAGAAATTAGCCATTAAAGTTAACAGTGAAATCCCACTTGTACTTCTTGTAGATTAATCTATCACTTTGTGTTGTCCTAGGAGGAGTACAAAATGTTCTTGCATGGCAGAATTACCAAAGCACCTAATGTGTAGATTAATTTTTCAACTTCCCTGATGAATCTTAGTTAGAAAATGGATCTTAATATAATGGTACATCATTATCTGACATGCAGAGCATCCGTGTCTTTCTCTATTATAAACCAACTGTTAGTCGGAAATGGGGGAGGAATCGAAGATGAAACACAAAATCTAATGGCATATAAGGGATATTGAAACAAAGGGGGGGGGAGGATCCTAGGATTATCCCATTCATAGTTAAACACTGCTTGAAAAAGTACTAACGACCAGATGGCTGCAAGGAATATAAATCCTTCCATCCAGTAGTGAAATCCAATTTTTTTTTTTTACTACCGGTTCTGTGGGCAAGGCTTGGTGGGCATGGCGTGGCGTGGTGTGTTTGGTGGGCGTGGCTTGGTGGGCATGGCAGGGGAAGGATACTGCAAAATCTCCATTCCCACCCCACTCCAGGAGAAGGATATTGCAAAATTCCCACCCCATTCCACCCCCCTGTTTTGGTTCTGCAACCCAACAAGACAGACACAGACTTCAGGGGATAATTAGAACTGCAGAAAAAACAATAGCTACCAATCTGCCTTCCACTGAGGACCTGTATACTGCAGGAGTCAAAAAGAGGGCTGGGAAAGTATCTACTGACCGCTTGCATACTGGACATAAACTGTTTCAACTCAAAACGACGCTATAGAGCACTGCACACCAGAACAACTAGACACAAGAACAGTTTTTTCCCGAACGCCATCACTCTGCTAAACAAATAATTCCCTCAACACTGTCAAACTATTTACTAAATCTGCATTACTATTAATCTTTTCATCATTCCTATCATGCATCTCATCTGACTTATGACTGTATCACTGTAACCGTTTTGCTGGTATCCTTAAGATTTATATTGACTGTTTCCCTATGACTATCGTTAAGTGTTGTACCTTATGATTCTTGTCGAATGTATCTTTTCTTTTATGCACACCGAGAGCGTATGCACCAAGACAAATTCCTTGTGTGTCCAATCACACTTGGCCAATAAAGAATTCTATTCTATTCTATTCTATTCTATTCTATTCTATTCTATTCTATTCTATTCTATTCTATTCTATTGAATGAGCTACCCCCAGGGATACGACTAATCCCGGACCTCCGGACCTTCCGCCGGGCCCTGAAGACTTTTTTATTTCAGCAAGCCGGGCTGGGTTAAAAATTTTTTAATTGGGTGAATTTTATGGGTAACGGGGTTTTAAATTGGAGAAGCCTAAGATAATTTAATTTTGTTTTAATGTATTTTAATATTTGTATTGTGTGTTTTTAATTATGGCTGTTCACCGCCCCGAGTCCTTCGGGAGAGGGGGCGGTATAAAAATTTAATAAATAAATAAATAAATAAATATTCTATTCTATTCTATTCTATTCTATTCTATTCTATTCTATTCTAGTCTAGTCTAGTCTAGTCTAGTCTAGTCTAGTCTAGTCTAGTCTAGTCTAGTCTATTCTCTGGGGCCAGCCAGAGGTGCTATTTGCCCGTTCTCTGAACTACTCAAAATTTCCGCTACCAGTTCTTCAGAACCTGTCAGAACCTTCTGGATTTCACCCCTGGTTGACCCCCTCTTCTTTGTGACTATATTTTGGGGTGGGGGGGTGCATGAAGATATGAAGGCAAAGGCAAATCACTTTCCTGTATCTCAAAGGACACGTTCTCTCTCCCCCCCCCTTTGGATAGCATCATCATCTCCCCTGAGATTCTTTTCCCATTAATTTGGACTGTCACTATTTTTGGTCAAGCCAATTGCTTTGCAGCGCTTAAGCATATTGCATCTTGTAACCATTATATTTTCCTTTCAAACGAAAGCTGGAGAAGTTTGTATTTTGCAACAATCATCTACCCTTTGCTTTTTTTTTTTTTTTTTTTTTTTTTTTTGTGGACTAGTGTAACAACTATATTTTCATATTTATATTTCCCCCTGTTTTGTGATGCAACTTTCTGGGCAAAAGGAAAGGACTGATTGTTTTGAGAAAGTGACAAACTTTTACTTTTAATTAGGTGAAAACCGCGGGAACCTTCAGAGTCGGTTTTCACCAGATCTGTGCCAATATGATATATCCAATAAAGCTATTCTTTGAGGAATCCATCTGCCTTGGAGTTTTGTTTGCGGTGGGTATGTTACTTGGACCCCTGACACTTTGATTGCACAATTGCAACCCCCACGTATCTACCTCTATTTATTTCTCATTCTTATATTTATGCCTCACTACAACCCCAGAGGATTCTCGTTGGTTTACAGGAATATATAACCATTAAAACGTGGACAGTCAGCCTTGAAATAATAATAGAAAGATTTAAAAGAACACACCAAAGCATTCAAAATCCAGGAATCAGGTTGCAGACGCTTTCCCGAACAGCTCCCTTTTTTAGTTCTTTCTAGAAATCAGTTCAAGGTAGAAGCTAACCTAATCTCCTAACCACATTCCTAATGTTGGCTTGCTTTAAGAAGCCACATCTCCGAACCTTGACCTTTCATACCTCCAAAAAATATTTTGTTTGGGCAAATTCTAGTGGATAAATGTAGTCCTGAACTAGTTTAGTGCCAAGTCAATTTGAGTTTTTATTTTAATTACACTCCCATCCCTCTCCCCTTCTCCTGACACTGGGTAGAGGAAGACACTTATGAACTTCTGTTGACTTGTAACTTCTGGTGTGTAGGAATGACCTTGGGAAACCAGAAGTCAGCCCGCAAGTGTTTAGTTGGCAGATCAAGAAGCTCTGAGAGTCCCTCTCCAAGTTATCAGGTTGTAAACGTGACAGAGGATATGACACTTCTAACATATTTCAATTTATCCTGGCCATTCCTTAGTTGTACAGTGATTTCCCACAGGTCGGACTTTCTCCAGCCCACTGGGAAATTCAATCAGAACTCCTAACTACTAGTTGTTGTTGTTGTTGTTGTTGTTGTTCTTCTTCTTCTTCTTCTTCTTCTTCTTCTTCTTCTTCTTCTTCTTCTTCTTCTTCTTCTTCTTCTTCTTCTTCTTCTTCTTCTTCTTCTTCTTCTTCTTCTTCTTCTTCTTCTTCTCCTCCTCCTCCTCCTCCTCCTCCTCCCCCTCCCCCTCCCCCTCCCCCTCCTCCCTCCCTCCCTCCCTCCCTCCCCAGCAATACAGCTTGATCACCATTTAAACACATGCACCCAGCTTAAATGTCAACAAAACCCTTCTATTTTGTTTTTGTTTTTTAAATCTCATTTAGACCCCAAAAGGATTTTTAATGCATGATCTTTGCTTGGCAGTAGCTCTTTAGTTATTACCTCTTCAAAAAAAATTGTTCCTGTTTGTTTACCATTTTTGTGAATATCCTCTGGAAGTCATTTAATACACTTATTAAAATCTGGCTATTTTTCTCTATCTCGCCCTGATTATCATTCCGGCTGCTTTTGCACCACACACGGTGAGTGTTACTTTGGTTCTGCATCATAAGCACCCAGGATGTACAATGATGGATGCCCTTCTCCTACACCTGCAGATTTCCATGGAATTGCCCATCGATCATGTCTCCTACTCATTGCTGTTATAATCCCTAGTATTTTCTTCAGTGGGGGAGGAAGAAGTAGAGGGGAAGGAATGAGAAACAGAGCTCTTGGAATGAGATTTCCCTTCTCATCTGACTTTGGTGAAGATCTACCCATCATAACAATGGAGGAAATACCCTGTTTCCCCCAAAATAAGACCCAACCAGAAAATAAGCCCTAGCATGATTTTTCAGGATGCTTGTAATATAAGACCTACCCCCCAAAATAAGCCCCAGTTAAGATTGTCAGCCAGATGGATGCATTTAGGTACCATATTTCCCCAAAATAAGACCTAATCAGAAAATAAGTCCTAGCATGATTTTTCAGGATGCTCATAACATAAGCCCTACTCCCCAAAATAAGCCCCAGTTAAGATTGTCAGCCAAATGGATGCATTTAGGTACCGTATTCCCCCAAAATAAGACCTAACCAGAAAATAAGCCTTAATATGTCTTTTGGAGCAAAAATTAATATAAGACCTGGTCTTATTTTGGGGGAAAACATTGTAAGACCTTTTAGGGAAAGATTCCACCCCCAAGACTTGATTGTTCTGATTTCCACTCATTCAAATAGCAATTTCTTTGAATGTTTGAATTTTCACAAAATGCTTCCAAGGGACATTTTTCTTAGATGGAATCTTCTAAATTATTTCATGTTCTAGTTGAGTTGATGAAGATGCAAGGCGAAGTGTCTATTATTGCTCATAAAGCTGATTGTGAATATTTCAAAAGTCCTTTTTTTGAAAAATCCTTTCATTATATCTCCTGTTGCAAGCGCAGAAAGATTAAGCAAATTGTCACTTTCCTAATCTCTATATAGTAGTGTATCTTCTTTAGAATATAATTCGGTATGGCAAAATCAGTTGTAAAGTCCTTCCACTTTTCACAATGATTCCTAACTGCTCTCTCTCCCTCTTTTTTTTTTTTATTTGATTTATATGCCGCCCTTCTCCGGAGACTCAGGGCGGCTTACAATGCATTAAGCAATAGCCTTCTTACTTTTGTATATTTATACAAAGTCAGTTTATTGCCCCCACAATCTGGACCCTCATTTTACCTACCTTAGAAAGGATGGAAGGCTGAGTCAACCTTGAGCCTGGTGAGATTCGAACTTACAGTAATTGCAGACAGCTGGTGTTAATCACAATGCTTCTAGTCTGCTGAGCCACCAGGCCCTTCTTATAGTATAGTCCACACTTTTAGTCTGAATGGAATAATTTGAGTATGCTTACATTTCATATTATATTTTTGTGTGGTTTGTTTACCTTATAATACTGAAATTGAGAAGATTGTGTTTATAAAGAATTCTGTAATTCTAACGTTGTAATTCTATGAAAATTGGCACAAAAGCAAGGGCAGATTCTTTTTAGTACTGCTTACACTCAGCTGAGGAGGTATTGGAGTATAGCATTAAATCAGGTGGTATAAGTCAAGCATATAACTCAAGGGTTACTCTGTTTGCAGCATCTGAGCTCAGAAGCAATCTTCCTTTCTCCCTCCCTGTTCCCCTTGTCCTTCCCTCCCTCCCTGCTTCCTCCCTCCCTCCCTTTCTCCCTCACTGCCCCTTGTCCTTCCCTCCCTCCTTCCTTCCTCCCTCCCTCCCTTTCTCCCTCCCTCCCTGTTCTCCTTGTCCTTCCCTCCCTCCCTGCTTCCTCCCTCCCTCCCTTTCTCCCTCACTGCCCCTTGTCCTTCCCTCCCTCCTTCCTTCCTCCCTCCCTCCTTCCCTCCCTCCCTGTCCCCCTTGTCCTTCCTTCCCTCCCTCCCTCCCTCCCTCCTTCCTTCCTTCCTTCCTTCCTTCCTTCCTCCCTCCCTTTCTCCCTCACTGCCCCTTGTCCTTCCCTCCCTCCTTCCTTCCTCCCTCCCTCCTTCCCTCCCTCCCTGTCCCCCTTGTCCTTTCTTCCCTCCTTCCCTCCCTCCCTCCCTCCTTCCTTCCTTCCTTCCTCCCTCCCTTTCTCCCTCCCTGTTCCCCTTGTCCTTCCCTCCCTCACTCCCTCCCTCCCTCCCTGTTCTCCTTGTCCTTCCCTCCCTCCCTGCTTCCTCCCTCCCTCCCTTTCTCCCTCACTGCCCCTTGTCCTTCCCTCCCTCCTTCCTTCCTCCCTCCCTCCTTCCCTCCCTCCCTGTCCCCCTTGTCCTTTCTTCCCTCCTTCCCTCCCTCCCTCCCTCCTTCCTTCCTTCCTCCCTCCCTTTCTCCCTCCCTGTTCCCCTTGTCCTTCCCTCCCTCGCTCCCTCCCTCCCTGTTCTCCTTGTCCTTCCCTCCCTCCCTGCTTCCTCCCTCCCTCCCTTTCTCCCTCACTGCCCCTTGTCCTTCCCTCCCTCCTTCCTTCCTCCCTCCCTCCTTCCCTCCCTCCCTGTCCCCCTTGTCCTTCCTTCCCTCCCTCCCTCCTTCCTTCCTCCCTCCCTCCCTTCCTTTCTCCCTCCCTGTTCCCCTTGTCCTTCCCTTCCTTTGCTTGTTTTCTTGCTTTCTTGCTTCCTTCTTTCCTTCCTCCCTCCCTCCCTGCTTCCTCTCTCCCTCCCTTCCTTCCACCCTTCCTGTCCCTCTTGTCCTTTCCTCCCTCCCTCCCTCCCTCCCTCCTTCCTTCCTTCTTCCTTCCTTTCTTCCTCACTCACTCACTTACTCACTCACTCACTTTTTTCAGCTCTAACTAAAAGCATTGTTCTCACAAAGCTGGAAACCCATCAACTTAATGTTCCCTGGTTACCAGGGACCAGCTATAATAAGTCCGTGGCCAAATCCAGTGCCTCACTTCTCCAGTCAGCAGCTGGCTGCTACAAATTTGAACTGTACTGTGACCCAACATAAATTCTTTTGTATTATTTTTCTTTGTTAAGTTAACTTAATGATTTTTGGGATGTTGCTAATGGACACATGGCTGATATTTCAGAAGTCAAATGATAATTCTGAATTATCTGTGTGTCCCCCCCCACTTTAAGTATGAAAGTGATCTCGAAGGAAGAATAATTTTCACTTCTCAGGATTAATTAGCTCTGCTAATTAGTGTTTAGGGAAGAGTTAGTAATACACAATTATATATGCAGAGAAACATAGTTTGTCATGTGATGCTGTTGCAAGATAAATAGGCTAAAACAGAAAAATACATATGTACAATTTAGGAGGAATGCCATGGGTATTGGTGATATTTCTTGTTCAAAAATTAAAGCTTCACAGTTGCTTCTTACGGGCTCATAAAGTGGCTTTCTTGGAATTATGGAAGGTCTGGCAGTAGATCTTACATATTAAACTGGAAATATTGAGGGGGAGGACTTTCTGCATCTGGTCACTGGTCCATAGTTAGAACCGAACGTATCTCAGATGTTATTTCTAGTGCCCAACTCAAGCAGTTGGAGATAGGGCCTCATTTTTTTTTCAGAGCAGTTTTCTGGGATCTGAAAACTGGATTGGAAGGACATTTGAAACTGGATTGGAAACTGGATTGGAGGGACATTGGAAGGATATTTCTTCCAATCTTTGATGTGTTCAGATTGCTCCTTGGTTTAGATGGAATGGATTATAACTTGGATCTTCTTGAGGGTGAAGAAAGAACTAAATGTATTGTGGTCAACCAGCAGAAGGAAAATGGTCTTTGGGGTGAGAAAATTCCTTAGGAGAATCTAACCTGAGCACTGATCAGTGGTGGGTTCCTCCCAGTTCAGCCCGGTTCTTCCGAGCCAGTAGCGGTGACGATATGACATCACCGAACTGGTTCTGCCCCCCTGCCCTCCGTGCCCCCCCCACCCCCCGTGCCCCCCCACCCACTCCCCGCATTATTCTTACCTTTTATTTGGCCCCACCCCCAATCTATTGCTGCCTCCTGAGTCCCAGCTGATGGCTAGAGGGAAAAAAACTGTTTAAACTCTTGCCGTGGGGCTTCAAAGGGCCTCCCTACAGCTGATCAGTGTTAAAAGAAAACAAATGGGTAGACCAGTGCCTGCAAAAATACATGAGTAGATCAGTGCCTGCAAAAATACATGAGTAGACCAGTGCCTGCAAAAAATAAATGGGTAGATTGGTACAGCTCTGCAAGCAGTTAAAAGCCTGGTAGACCAGTACCTCTGCTAAATCCTAAATAATTGTCACATGACCATCAAGCCACGCCCACAAAATAAGCCACGCCCACAGAACCGGTAGTAAAAAAAATTAGAATCCACTCCTGGTACTGATGGATCCAGAAAGATTCCAGAGAGTGCCTGGAGACATTCACAGCAATCTGGAGGAAGTTTTGTTGGAAATGTGATTGAATGTTGAGATAGAGAGGTAATCATTGTTGGGATAGGCAGTCACTGTTACTAGGTCTTATTCTTTCTCATAGAGATACAACTCTAGAATGGTTGCAGGAGTTGGTATGGCTAGTCTAAAGAAAAGAAGGACCAGGGGTGGGTGAAATGCTAGTAGTATTTCTGTATTTGAGGGGCTGCCAAAAAGAAGAGGGGGGTCAACCTACTTTTCAAAGCACCTGAGGGCAAGGCAAGAAACAATGGATGGAAACTAATCAAGGAGAGAAGCAATCTGGAATTAACAGAATAACAGAGTTGGAAGGGACCTTGGAGGTCTTCTAGTCCAACCTCTACACAGGCAGGAAGTCCTATATCATTTCAGACAAATGTTTGTCCAATCTCTTCTTAAAAACTTCCATTTTTGGAGCATTCATAACTTCTGGAGGCAAGTTGTTCCACTGATTAATTGTTCAAATCAAATTTATTTACAGTCAAAGACAAATAAAAACACTCAAGGAATATCCAGTTAAAAATTCTAGAATAAAATAATAAATAATAGATAAAATATATCTATTAAAATCACAATGTGACCTCCAATCTATCTGTTGCACATGGCCTAACTATGGTATAATATCAATCCTTAAACTGTGAGGCCCATAGTCATTTCTTGGGTAGAAGCCAGTGGTGGGTTCCTCCCGGTTTAGCCCGGTTCGGCCAAGCCGGTAGTGGTGACGATATGATGTCACCAAACCGGTTCTCTTTGTTCGGGAGCTGGGCCTTCCCGCCCGCCCCCGCGTTATTCTTACCTTTTATTTCTTCTTTTTTAGCCCAGCTGATAGGTGCGGCAGAGTGGATTGCCGCACCTCAGCTGGGCAGATTCGTAACGTGCTAGCGCGGAGCACAAGTTTGGTGCGCATGCGAGCGAAGCTGTTGTGGCCCCGCCCTCTGAGCCTGTCCCATCGGAGGAAGAAAGCTCCGAGCATGAGGAAGAGGAGTCAGCCAGGCCTCCCTCTCCAGGCCCCTCCCCTCTGGCACTGTCTCAGGTGCTGGCTGAGGGAGAGGAGATTAGCAGGGAGACAGGTGGCTCGGATGAGAGCGGAGGAGAAATATCATTCCTGGACGCACGCCTCCGAAGGCGTGATAAACGATTGCAGCAGCTCAGGAGGCGTGCTAGGGATTAGAACTGAGTCACTGGACCACACCCCAGAGACTATATAATAGAGGGTGGTGGCCAGTGATCCTTGTGACGAACAAAAGTAAACCTTGGATAGTCACTAAAGCCTCATCCGGAACTGCTGGGAGGAATATTATTCTGATTGGACTTTTTGTACGCTAAGTATCTTATCTTTCTGTTTTGTGGAAATAAACGCACTTGGCAGACGGTGTGTAAATCGCTGCCAAGTTGGAGATAAGACCTGGGTGTGTGCCAAAGTGTTTCCTTAACCCTCGGCTGGCTGTGTTTGTGTGTGTGTGTGGATGGGGACAGATCAGAAGCGAGGAACGCTGTTCAATTCAGAATTCTAACTGGTTCTGACTTTGAAAGCCCTACATGGCTTCGTATCTTCAGGAATGCCTTCTCCAGATAAAACTATCCTAGCTCAGGAGGATCAAAGTCTAATTTTCCCAATTATGCCCCCAGTTTTAAAGAATAGCCTCTCCATTAGTGGGTTTCAAATTCCGGCACTACCGGTTTGCTATTGGTAGTGCGAGCATGCGGCGCTGCACAGATTTTTATATATATACTTACATAAATGTTTTTTTTATTTTATAGACAAACAAACATACAATACATAATCAATCATTCAAGGTATCCTCTGAGTACCTCTTTTGTGTCTTCTTCCTACTCCTCCACTATTTATCATATCTTCATTTATTATAACATTTCTCCCATATTTCTTACTTTTCTATTAATACATTTATCTATCTTCTTTCTCCTTCACTCATTTCATTACAACATTACCCTATATATATCTCTTCTCTAACCAATTATGAAATTGTCCCCATACCTTAAAATATTCCGATTCCTCTCTTTCTTTAATTATCAAAGTCAATCTAGTCATTTCTGCACAATCCAATATTTTTTTAATTACTCCTCCCTCTGTAGGGATTTTCTCTGCTTTCCATCTTTGCACAAATACTATCCTCGCAGCAGTTATAACATGTATAATCAAATATGTATTTTCTTTACTAAATTTCTCTGGTAAGATACCCAATAGGAACAGTTCAGGTTTTAAATCCATATGTTGTTGTATCATTTCTTCTGATCATGTTTTAATTTTAATCCAATAATTTCTCACTTCTGGACATGTCCACCACATATGATCTGCAGATCATTTTTGATGATGTCTGGGCGGGTGGGCGGAGCTTCCCACCACCGCCACTACCTGTTCACCAAAAACGGGGTGAACTGGGAGCAACCCACAACTGAGCCTCTCCACAGAGATTTAATTAATCCTCAACACTTTTTTTTAATGAGCTATTCTTGTAGAGCGTTTGATTGGCCCCCATTGTTAATGATATTTTTTAAAAATTAATTTTGTGGTTTTATGGATGATCTAAGTTTTATTTATTTTATTACTGTCACGTCTACTACCGTGAGTCATATAATTTGGCACCCTAGCAATGCAATGCCTGGGGGAAAAAAAAAGACCATTCCATGGCTTGCCAACACAACAACAGCAAGACATTTGTTCATGCTTCTACCCAAGAAATCCATAGATGTCAAGCTTAACTCCAAGGAGACTTGACTTCATTAGCCAGTCTTGACCTAAAGCTTTAGAGCTTCATTCTGAAGGTTCTTTGAGTTTCTAAAACAAGGAACAAAATCTCACTCTAAATTAAATCAAAGCTATACTGTGAATAGCTGGAATTTCTTGGCCTCTGAGGTTCACTTTCACGCATCACAATCTAAATGCTGAAGAGATCAGAATGGTGACCCATAAAGTATCAAATCCAGTCTCTCTACCAAGGAGGAGAAAAGTCACAGCACTGTGTCTATCTATCTCATTCATGCTATTCTTACTGATTTTGGGGTTGATGCTTCATTTTAAACCAAAATGGAAGTTGGTATCTGGGAAAACAGCTTGCATAATTTTCACATCCTCAGAAGAAGACGTATTGGGTAGGTCTTGGGTTGATCAATATTTTCACTTCTATGTAACTAAGATGCTCTTCTTTTATGTGTGAGTCCATTTCCTCCCAGCTTCCTTTCCTTATTCTGAAATGGGTGAAGAAACTGCCATCCAGATCAAAGAAATTATCTGCTGGTTGCAAAACTGAAGAGGTAGGCCCTCAAATGAGCAAACCACTAGATGTAATTAACTTTCAATGCTCCTTGGTTAATCATAATTCATATCAACATCCATCTGTGAACATTCTAAAAGTGGTAGAAGACTAGAGAATCAAGGTTTGGGCAGAATTCAACTTCAAACAAACTTTCTTGTGAATAGAATAGAATAGAATAGAATAGAATAGAATAGAATAGAATAGAATAGAATAGAATAGAATAATAGGGTAGGGTAGGATAGTATAGGGTAGGGTAGGGTAGGATGGGATGGAATCGAATGGAATGGAACGGAACGGAACGGAACGGAACAGAACGGAACGGAACAGAACAGAACAGAACAAAACAGAATAATAGGGTAGGGTAGGGTAGGGTAGAATCGAATTGAATCGAATCAAAAATAGAATAGAATAGAATAGAATAGAATAGAATAGAATAGAATAGAATAGAATAGAACAGGTTTTATTTGGCCAAGTGTAATTAGACACACAAGGAATTTGTCTGTGGCACAGAAACTTTCAGTGTACATGCAAAGCAACAGAATCCTCCTCCTCATAATAATAATAATAATAATACCAATAAGAGGGGGTAGTAAAGGAGATAATAAGAAGGGTAATAATGATACTGCAGCCATTTCACATAGATATTAGAAAGGACTGTGAGAATTAGATGTTCAGCAGAGTTACGATACAAGGCGGGGAAAAAAACCTTTCTTTGTGTCTAATTGTTTTGGCATGCAAGACTCTATAGCGCCATCCCAAGGGGAGGAGTTGAACTAATTTATGTCTAGAATGTGAGAGGTGAGAGAGTTCAGAAGATCCAGGCCAGTTCAAATGGGTATAGAGATGAGTTGCAAGCTTAAGCTCTCCAGAAGAATCTGAACCACTAATGGTCCAAGCAAACTGATGATAGATGTAACTCAATGGAATTCAAGGTGGGCTGGACTTAGATTGCTGGAGACATGAGACTGATATGTGTTTGAGCCCTCCCTCGTGCTCAGCCTGGTCATCTCCTACATCCCTCATGAGAAGCCCTCCCATTGGAACCCCAACCAGCTGGCAGAGTCAGGTCTTTAAGCTCTTGCAGAAGGTCTGGAAGGTTGGAGTCAATCTCCCTCCAGGTTGGGGCAGGATGTTCCAAAAGACAGGAGCAACATATGAGGAGCATCATATGAGATTACATGCAGGGGTGGGCTTCAGATCCTTTAGCAACAGGTTCGTTGCCCCGTTGCTGGGTGGGCGGGGCCAGGATGGGCATGGCCTAGTTGGACGCCTGCACCATTGGGGGGGGGGTTGCCCTCCCCAGGCTCCAGAGGTTTTTCTCAAGTCTCCGGGAGAGTGAAAACTGCTTCCTCCGGGGTCCGGAGGTCCTCCGGAGGCCGGAAACAGGCCTGTTTCTGGACTTCCGGAACCTCCAGTAGGCCTGTTTTTTGCCTTCCCTGACCCTCCGTGCGGCCCCTGCACTTACCTGGAATGATGAACAGGCCACATGGAGACTCCTGGGAGGGGCGGGGTGGGTGTGGCCAGCCAGGTGTGGCATTTGGGAGTTCGCTGAACCCCAGTGATCCTTGGCTAGAGGATCGTTCGAACCTTGCCAAACCCCCAGGAGCCCACCCCTGGTTACGTGATTCAAGTACCAATTAAGGACAGGACCAGAGATAGGTTTCAGCAGGTTCTGACCAGGTCTGGAGAACCGGTAGCAGAAATTTTGAGTAGTTTGGAGAAGCGGTAGTAAAAATTCTTACTGTCCCCCCCCCAATCTATTCTCTGCCTCCCAAGTTCCAGCTGATCTGGAGGAAATGGGGATTTTGCAGTAACTTTCCCCTGGAGTGGGGAGGGAATGGAGATTTTACAGTATCCTTCCCCTGCCATGCCCACAGAACCGGTAGTAAAAAAATTTGAATCCCACCCTTGGATCAATCAGGGAAATGAGAGTCATTCCTTGCCTCAAATTCTTCTCAATAATCTGAATGTTGGTGCAGTACCCACAGAATTTTTCTTCCTGAGAAACATCAACTCTGCCTCGACTCACCTGTTACTCTGCGCAGTTCCTGACACCCAAAAGCCAAAGAGTTGGCACATATATATTCCGCTCTGAAGTTGACAAGGAACGAACCGTGTAATTTTCCTTGTGTCAGACTTTCAAGTAAGTGGTAAGCTCCATGAGACAATGGCAATAAATATGTCAGTGCCAAACTAAGGACAGGGTTCTTAAGGCTGCCATCAAATGAGTAAGCTGGGGATTGATTTTTGTCGGGGAAGTTTTGCTTCTCTCGCTCGGTCTATGCAGAACCGACATTGCTGGAATGATGGGAGACGCAGCTGCTAAAAATTAAGAAAGAAATCACAGTGTAATGACAGGAAAGGATATCTGCACTCTTTCTCTTATTTATCACTTATTGGATTTATTTCTTAGCTTTCACTCAGGAGCAAAAAGTGGCATACGCAACACTCCCTCCTCCTGTTTTTTCCGCACAAACGGCATTTGCATTGCTATGTTTACATCATTGTGACTTGCTGTGGATACTTTTGAGGATTAGCTTGAATGGAACTGTGATCTAAAGCAGATAGCAATGGTTTTAGGGGACAACTAACAGAATAACAGAGTTGGAATGGATCTTGGAGGTCTTCTAGACCAACCCCCTGCTTAAGAAGGAGACCCTAAGCCATTCCAGACAAGTGGCTGTCCGGTCTCTTCTTGAAAACCTCCAGTGATGGAGCACCCACAACTTCTGGAGGCAAGTCGTTCCACTGGTTAATTGTTCTCAATGTTAGGAAATTTCTCCATAGTTCTAGGTTGCTTCTCTCCTTGATTAGTTTCCATCCATTGCTTCTTGTCCTGCCCTCAGGTGCTTTGGAAAATAGGTTAACCCTCTCTTCTTTGCAGCAACTCCTCAAATATTGGAAGACTGCTATCATGTCACCCCTCATCCTTCTTTTCACTAGACTAGATATATCCAATTCCTGCAATTGATTGTCTTGATGTATTAAGGTTGAGGAGATCAACTAAGATCCTTCAAAGTAGACCTGCAGCTCAGAGAGCACCATCATCCAGAAAGGTTAATTTTCTGAAGAATCAGAGCATGATTCCTTTGCACACACTGACCTGCATGAACAGAAATATGTATCTCACGGCCCAAGTATTTACTAGACATTAATCCTGATCCATTCCAGCCACCCATTAAGGTCCATGGAAAGACTATCTTCATAGTGGCTGGATTTGCCTAGAGATAACGAAGATGACTAGGAGACCTTCTCAATGGAACACCCCTTTCATCTATGGAGCACACTTCTTTCACAGTTCCGTTTCATAAAGCCATTTCAGATGTTTTGGTTTTCTAGTGCTGTAGTTTAGTTTTCTGTGCTTACTCTTGAATACTGGGGCATTATTTGAATGCTCTTTCAATCATTGCCCTGCAGAACAATATGGAAGTAAGTAAGTAAGTTAGGAAGGAAGGAAGGAAGGAAGGAAGGAAGGAAGGAAGGAAGGAAAGAAGGAAAAGCACTTAGATTTATATACTGCTCCACAGTGATTTGCAGCCCTCTCTAAGTGGTTTACAGAGTCAGCCTCTTGCCCCCAACAATCTGGGTCCTCATTTTACCCACCTCGGAAGGATAGAAGGCTGAGTCAACCTTGAGCTGGTCAGGATCGAACTCCTGGCAGACGGCAGAGTCAGCCTTCTATACTGCATTCTAACAGGAAGGAAGGAAGGAAGGAAGGAAGGAAGGAAGGAAGGAAGGAAGGAAGGAAGGAAGGAAGGAAGGAAGGAAGGAGGGAAGGAAAAATAAATAAATGATAAATGAAAACATTGGATGATTTTGTTACAACTAACATAATTTTTCTTTACTGTCAAAGGGCGAAGCCAATGACTGAGGCATGCCAAGTTTCTTGACTGAAAACTGAGGTACTGAACATGCCTTCTGCATTTTTCCTACTGGTTTTCATTCAGTTTCATGGAAAAGAATGGATTCAAAAATCATTTTTTTGAGGCCGGGTGCATGCACAGAAGGCACATGCAAGAGCAAAGTGCATGTGCCCGCGCTCACATTTGCGAACTGGTAGGGAAAGTAAGTGAGTACCACCCCTGCAAGATACCCCACACTGGCTGCTGGCTTCTCACACTTCCTTTCAGTGTCGGGGAACAAACTCCTGTGAAGCTTTGTTGGTAAACTCCTACCAAGGAGTTTATCTTGAGAAAAATAGGAACATTCCTTCTTCCCCTGGGAAGAAATACAAAAATGTTATCCACTGAATCTCTCAGGAGACTGCAGAAACGGTCGTGCCTAATTTACTTAATACAAGCACTTCGTCTTCATTAAATAAACTGCAAGCCAATATATGTCAACTACAAACTTGAAAAACACTCAGGTTCCAGGTTCCAGTTCTCAGTTCTCAGATTCCAGATTAGCGGTTCCAAATTTTGAACCCGCTAGTTTGCAGAAGA
Source organism: Pituophis catenifer annectens (assembly GCF_029215685.1). NCBI lineage: Eukaryota > Metazoa > Chordata > Lepidosauria > Squamata > Colubridae > Pituophis > Pituophis catenifer. Next base: position 6,023,608 of record NW_027256896.1, on the reverse strand, counting down.
CCCGAACAATTGTTACACATGCAACACATTACTGTCGGCCTGCATCTTTGCTTTCATTCAAGCTTGCTGCCAGCTGCCAGGGAAACGGGGGTGGGGGGTGGGGGGGTGGAAGCACTGGGTATCTGGGAGGGAAAGTGTGCTGGAGCAGGGGTGAAATCTAAAATTTGTTACTACCGGTTCTGTGGGCATGGCTTGGTGGGGGGGTAATGTGACTGGGTGGGCGTGGCCAATTTTTTTTTTTTTACTTTTAAAACCATTTTTTTACATGTAAAACCATGTAAAAAATGCTTTCAAAAGGCTCTGACGATCCCAGCTGAGTTGCCTGATCGGCAGGCAACTCAGCTGGGATCGTCAGAGCTTGGATCGTCAGAGCCATTTAAAAGAAAAAAAGGCTCTGATGATCATGCGGCTCAGTGGGCATGGGGGGCAGGGGGCAGGGATTTTTGCTACCGGTTCTCCAAACTGCCCGCCGCCATCGCTACCTACTCGCCCGAGCCAGTCTGAACCGGGAGCATTTCACCCCTGTGCATTTCCAAGGCCAACCGTCCTGGCATCAGAATGCAAAGAAAACACCTTGGCTGATGATTGAACTCATATTGGTTACTGGTTACTGGGGTGTGTGTGTGTGTGTGTGGATTCTGGGGTTTATTTCAATGTGCTTCTTCATGCATTTTTGCTTCAGATCTTGCCTGACTTCTGCTGCATTCGGTTCTTTCCTAGTAAAAAGTACCTTTTCTCTAAATCTACGGAGTCAAAGGGTTTTCTTTCGTAGGGATTGAACGGAGGCAACCCTGACATTTACAGTAATTCCAAGAGGATCTTTTCAAAGCGTGGACAATTGATGGCAATATACAGTCCTTCTTTTGACTATTAGTGTGCCATTTCTGCATGAAAATTGGTTCACGTTTAAAAGGGGGAAAAAATCAAATAAATGCTAACTAGTACGCCCTGCGTTCTGATGTACAATATGCCGTATGACCGGAAGATCAAGGGATTTTTTTTTTTCCTGTTTGCTATGCACATCAAAAACATATGGCAAAATGGATTTTATGCATATTTTAGAAGCTTGCAGTACCTTTGACTGGGAATAAGATTCAGAGTGTGTGTGTGCGAGAGAGAGAAACTAGGACCATTCGCAACTGGGAAGATAAGCTGTAATGAAAATGCATTGCCTAGTTTTCATATATGGGCATAAAAGTATTAAGAAAAGTCTAACTGAATCTAAAAAAAGAAACATTTTTTTCCCATAATGTTTCAAGGCTTTGTCCTTGGGATTTCTCCTCTCTGATGATTTAAGAATTTGTCGCTTAATTTAGCCAGATATTGCTTGGGCTCGGCTAACACAAAAGGAAAAATCACACAGCAAAACTGTTTCGGGATGAGGCAGATTTTGTGCCGTGAATGTAACTTTGAAGACTTTTGTTCAGACATTTACTGGATTCACACATCCCGTGAAACCATAATGCGACCAGTTTAACTGAACATGGAGTCAGAAAACTGTCTTACGACCTAATAAAATATATAGATCTACCAGTTGTAATTAATTTTTTTAAAAAAAACATGTTGTCCAGGCCAGTGGTGAAATGTAAAATTTGTTCTGTGGGCGTGGCTTGGTGGTGGTGATGGTAATATGACTGAGTGGGCGTGGCCAACTTTTTTTTTTTTTTTACTTTTAAAACCATTTTTTCTACAACCTCTTCAGCTGAAGAGGTTGTAAAAAAAATGCTTTTAAAGCCTCTGACGATCCCAGCTGACTTGCCTGATCGGCAGAGGCTTTTTTTCCTTTTAAAAACATTTTTTCTATAACCTCTTCAGATGAAGAGGTTGTAGAAAAAATGCTTTGAAAAGCCTCTGATGATCCCAGCTGAGTCATGCGATCATCAGAGGCTTTTTTTTTTAACTTTTAAAAGCATTTTTTCAGCCAAAGAGGTTGTAGAAAAAAAGCTTTTAAATTTTTTTTTAAAAAGCCTCTGATGATTGTGCAGCATAGTTGGGCAATTGGGGAGAGGGGCAGGGATTTTTGCTACTGGTTCTCCGAACCACCCACCTCCATTGCTACCAGATCGGGTGATCCAGTCTGAACTGGGAGCATTTCACCCCTGGTCCAGGCCCGCAATCACTGGCTTGAAGCCTTGCTGGTGCCCTGCCCTTACAGCAGAAAGGGGGAGGAAGGATGGGGGGGGGACATGTTATTAGCGGCTATTGCAGTAACTTCAAACATGGGAACAAGGGAGGGGAGGAGTGACAATGGAAGAACACCAGATCACCAAACCAGCTTGTATCAGGATCTACAAGGCCGTTTGCCTTGAGAATGGAATGTTGCCAGTTTGACACCTCAGAGTTTCTCAAAACATTTCACCGGCATCACATTGGCATAAACTTATGATAAATCTGCGTACACATTTGAAATGCCTGTTTTGTTGTTCTATTATCATCCCGAACTTTAAGAAAGGCCATAAATCTGATCCCACTAATCTTAGTAAATTAGTAAATGGACTAATTAGGAAAGCAATTAGTACAGTATATGCCAGTTTGACACCTCAGAGTTTCTCAAAAACATTTCACCGGCATCACATTGGCTGGCCAGTGGGACTGGTTATGGGGTAGGGTGGGGATTGGGAGTTGGAAAGAATAGCTTTGTATTTTGCGCAGAAAGACCAGATTCTGCCTGACTTCGCTGCAACCAATTTCTTTCAGTAAAAGTTCCTTTGTTTCAAGGAAATGGAGCCACATCTTGCTCTCCTGCGAGAGTAGACTGGGGCAGGTCTGACACATGGATTGCGGCTTAACATGACAATCATCAAATCTTTATTACAATCATACAATGGCATATGAGAGCCAGTTTGGTGTAGGGGCTAAGGTGCAGGCCTAGAAAGCAGGAGACAGTGAGCTCTAGTCTTGCCTTATGCATGAAAACCAGTTGGGTGATTTTGAGCCAATCACCAGGAGACAGTGAGTTCTAGTTCCATTTTATGCATGAAAGTCATCTGGATGACTTTGGGCCAATCACCAGGAGACAGTGAGTTCTAGTCCCACCTTATGCATGAAAGTCATCTGGATGACTTTGGGCTAATCACCAGGAGACAGTGAGTTCTAGTCCCACTTTAGGCCTTAAAGACTTTTGGATGACTTTGGACAATCACCAGGAGACAATGAGTTCTAGTCCCACCTTATGCATGAAAGTCATCTTGGTGACTTTGGGCCAATCATCAGGAGAAAATGAGATCTAGTGCTGCCTTAGGGATGAAAGACTTCTGGGTGACTTTGGGCCAATCACCAAGAGACAGTGAGTTCTAGTCCTGCCTTATGCATGAAAGACTTTTGGGTGACTTTGGACAATCACCAGGAGACAGTGAGTTCTAACCCCGCTTTAGGCATGAAAGACTTCTGGGTGACTTTGGGCCAATCACCAGGAGACAATGAGATCTAGTGCTGCCTTAGGCATGAAAGACTTCTGGATGACTTTGGGTCAGTCACTGTCTCATCCAAACCAACCTCACAGGGTTGTTGTTGTGGGGAAAATAGGAGGAAGGAGAATTACTTTTTAAAGTAATAAAGGCAGGGTTTAAAAACAGGGGTGGGCTTCTGGGAGTCCACAGTGGTTCAGGAGAACCTTTAGCTAAGATTCTGTGCTGTTTGGAGAACCCCCAAATCCCACTCCTGGCTGGCCTCTCCCACCCCTCCCCTCCCCTCCCAGAAGTCCCCATATGGCCCATTTTGGATGCAGGTAAGTGCAGGGCTCACACGGAGGCTCGGGAAGGGTGCAAAAATAGGCCTCTGGAGCCTGGGGAGGCTGTTTTCACCTTCCCGTAGGCTTGAGGAAAGCCCCCGAGCCCGGGTAAGGCAACCCCCACACACACACTGTGGTGCAGGAGGCCAACTAGGCCATGCCCACCATGGCCATGCCCACCCAGCAACTGGGCAGAGAACCCCTTGCTAAAATTTTTGAAGCCCAGCCCTGTTTAAAATATAAATAACATAAAACTCTGAAATAAGAGGGATAGAAGATAAGCAATAATTTTAAAAACTAAAAACAACTATAAAATACCCAATGTTAGAAAGTATTTTTTTAAAAAAAAAACTATAAACTTATCAAAAGGGATCATATATTAAGTAAATATATGAAAAAACATAAAAGTTAATATATAACAGAATGACAAGACTTGAAAAGGGACTTGGAGGTCTCTGCTCGAGGAAGAGACTCCATTTCCTGACACCATTTCAGACAAGTGGTTGTCTGTTCTTAAAAGCCTCTTTTAAGTCTCTTCTTAAAAGCCTCCAGTGATGGAGCACCCACAACTTCTGAAGGCAAAGCTGTTCCACTGGTTAATTGTCCTCACTGTTAGGAAATTTATCCTTAATTCCAGGTTGCTTCTCTCCTTGACTAGTTTCCATCCATTGTTTCTTGTCCTGCCTTCTGGTGCTTTGGAAAATAGGCTGAGCCCCTCTTCTTTGTGGGAGCTCCTCAAATATTGGAACACGGCTATCAAGTCTCCCCTAGTCCTTCTTTTCACTAAACTACACATCCAATTCCTGCAACCATTCTTCATCTGTTTTAGCCTCTAGTCCCCTAATCATCTTTGTTGCTCTTTTCTGCAGTACATCATAATACATTCTCAAATAACTGTTAGTTAAGATCATATGGGAACTCTGCCATGGGAAAGTAAGTTATATTCTGTTTCTTGAGATAGGGGAGGCAGCAGTGGTAAAATCCAATTTTTTTTACTACCGGTTCTGTGGGCATAGCTTGGTGGGCATGGTGTGGCTTGGTGGGCGTGGCAGGAGAAGGATACTGCAAAATCTCCATTCCCACCCCACTCCAGGGGAAGGATACTGCAAAATCCCCATTCCCTCCCCACTCCTGAGGGAAGGATATTGCAAAATCCCCATTCCCACCCCACTCTGGGGCCAGCCAGAGGTGCTATTTGCCAGTTCCCCAAACTACTCAAAATTTCTGCTACCGGTTCTCCAGAACCTGTCAGAACCTGCTGGATTTCACCCCTGGGAGGGGGACATATTCAGACATGCAGTCAAAGATTGCAGTAGCCTAATAGTTCTGTGATATGATGTCTTGCTGATCTAACTGTATTTCACATGCAGAGGCATCCATAACTTTTGAGAAAAGAAAAGTACACATTTAAAAAACGGCCATGAAAAAATCTACATACTGCAGTGAAAAATGGTTTCATAATTGCATATTTGGGAATCCTCCAGCTATACGGTCATTTTATCTTCTAATCTGTATGATTGATCACTCCACTTGGAATAATTGTTACTCCCTTTTTGGGGTTCTAATTATTCCTTTTTATTATTCATTATTTTAATGGGCTGTGTAAAAAAAAAGGTCTATCTGCCTCTTAAAATGTATAATTTATGTAGAATTGTATGTTGTGCTTTTAATTTCCTTCTTTTCCTAAGAGGTACTTTCTCCCCAAACTCAAGTTCCTTGTTTTTAACAAAGACCAACAGATTTCCTTCCAATACAATTGTATGTATAGCTGACTTAAAAATTGAAATATCTTCTTTGGTTTTGCTGCCATCGTTTGCAAGGTCTCTTTACCTTTCTGGAATTGCTCTTTATGGTGAACGAGAAGACAAAAATTGGGTTGAGTGGCATATCATTTTACAGAATAACAGAGTTGGAAGGGAAGTTGGAGGTTTATTTATTTATTATTTATATTTATATATTATTTATATTATTAGTTATTTATTAGTTATTTATCCAGAGCCTGGATAGCTCTGCAGACTAAGCACTGTAATTTAACACCATCTGTCTGCAATTAAAGTAAGTTCGAATCTTGCTAGGCTCAAGGTTGACTCAGCCTTCCATCCTTTCTAAGGTAGGTAAATTGAGGACCCAGTTTGTGGGGGCAATAAGCTGACTTTGTATAAAATATACCAAAGTATGAAGGCTATTGCTTAACGCATTGTAAGCCGCCCTGAGTCTCCGGAGAAGGGCGGCATATAAATCAAATTAAAAAAAAATATATTTATTAGTCACATTTTTATGCCGCCCAACTCCCAAGGGACTCTGGGCGACTAACAACAAAGAATAAAACAATGCGAACGAAGATTATTGAATCCAACCCTCTGATCAAGCAGGAGGCCCTATACCCGTGATGGCCAACCTATGGCATGCGTGCCCAAAGTGGCACACAAAGCCATGTCACCCGGCACATGCAGCCTTGCCTGTTTGTTTTCTGAGTTTCTGGTGCATATATGCACGTGGTGATAAACTGTCCTTCGCGTGTGCAGCAGTGCCGAAAACCAGCCTGTGCATGTGCGCTGGCCAGTTGATTGTCAGGCACACATGTGCGCTAGAACTGGGAAGTTCGGCGTTTCCGGAGCATGATCCCTTCACGTGTGTGGCAGTGCTGAAAACCAGCCTGTGCATGCACACTGACTAGCTGATCATCGGGCATGCATGCGCACTAGAACCCGGAAGTTCAGCTTTTCTGGAATGCAGCCCTGATGAGTGAGCATGCGACATTTCCACACAACCTTTTCAGGACTCGGTGCCGAAAAGATTCACCATCACTGCTCTATACCATTCTGGACAAATGTCTATTTTGTCTCTTTTTACAAATTTCCAGTGATGGAGTATCCACAACTTCTGAAGACAAGATGTTCCACTGATTAATTGCTTAACTGCCTGGAAATTTCTCCTTAGTTCTAGGTTGGATCTTTCCTTGATTAATTTCCATCCATTGCTTCTTGTCCTACCATCAGGTTCTTCGGAAAATAGATTGACCCTCCCCCCTCTTCTTTGTTGTAGCCTCTTAGATATTGGAAGACTGCTATCATGTCACCCCCTAGTCCTTCTTTTCATCAAACTAGACATATCCCAATTCCTGCAAGCTTTCTTGATGTCAACTTGCAAAGCATCTCGAGTTGCCATAGGCAAGGGGGAGGGAAAACGAACTCTGCAGCTGTGGCGAGTCAAGACAAAAGCACATTCCAGCCATATCTGGAATGTCAAGGCTGTTTCCGCGGTTACCACAGTTGCCGGAGGGGAGTGATCTCCACAACCTGGGAAATTGCTTCATTGGAGAATGTGACTGATGACACACTTTGGGGGAAGGGGGAAAACAGGGTCAGAGTTGGAATGTAAAGTACGTGGGGTCAGAGTTGGCTTCATTTGGAACGTGCATAACTGGATTGTTTTTGAAGCTTGGTTCGAGGCTCATGATTTCCTTAGGGCATCGTGTTGGAACCCTGACACTTGATATGTTTTAGCCTCCAGTCCCTAATCATCTTTGTTGCTTTTCTATGCACTCTTTCCAGAGTCTTGACATCTTTTTTATATCATGATGACCAAAAGTGGATGGACTTTGCGAGCATATCACAGCTAGTTTCAAAGTAGTGGCCTTCAGAACCACTTTCACCAATCGGTGGGGCCAAAAATGTACAAAACTCAAACTATCCAGATCACCTCCTGTTCTTCCAGCTATGTGCTCCTCATAGACCCCAGGAGCAGTTCTACCATCTTAATATTTCTAATCACAGCATGGTTCTACCATCAAGTTTTGACTGTTAGTACTGTAGTTCAGATTCTTACAGAGAGCTTAAATTTACAATAAATCTGCCTGGATCTCCTGATTTCCCTGATACTTGACAAAGCAGAAGAGAAAAGGAAGGTGATCATCCCAGTTGCCTCATAGAGTTGTGGGTGCTTCATCGCTGGAGGTTTTCAAGAACAGACTGGACAGTTTATTTGACTGAGATGAAATCAGGATTCTTCTCTTGAGCAAGGGATTGGACCAGAAGAGTTCTGAGCTTCCTTCCACCCCTATGATTTTGTGATTCTAGTGCTGTTCTATTATCATCCCGAACTTTAAGAAAGGCCATAAATCTGATCCCACCAGTCTTAGTAAATTAGTAAATTGACTAATTAGGAAAGCAATTAGCAAAGTATATGCTAAATAATGGCATGAGAAATGCACTTGTTGGCTAGAAGACAAGCAAGTCTTAGCTAATGATCAAGTAGCCTTCAGGACAGAATACTCAACAATAGTTAAATGTATTATCCTGAATAATCTTTTAGTCTTGAGATTCTCTTGATGCCACCTTTGCAGATTTGAAGATAGTCTTCTGTCTTCAAATCAAATCTTCTACAAAAGATTACTGTGGAAATTACGAAATGTATCTATGGCAGAGGTGAAATCCAGGAGGTTCTGACAGGTTCTAGAGAACTGGTAGCAGAAATTTTGAGTAGTTTGGAGAGCAAATACCACCTCTGGCTGGCCCCAGAATGAGGTGGGAATGGGGATTTTGCAGTATCCTTCCCCCAGGAGTTGGGAGGGAATGGGGATTTTGCAGTATTCTTTCCCTGGAGTGGGGAGGGAATGAAGATTTTGCAGTATCCTTTCCCTGGAGTGGGGAGGGAATGGAGATTTTGCAGTATCCTTCCCCTGCCACACCCACCAAGCCACGTTCACCAAGCCATGCCCAGTAAAAAAAAATTGGATTTCACCACTGATCTACCATTTTTCCAGATTTATCATAATATTCTATGGGAATAGATATGTAGAAACAAGTTATGCAGTAAATGGAGGTCTATCCTAAAATGAATTAAATAAATAATTCTGCCACGTTTTTCTGCTTAATCATTCAATCCAGAAAAATTGAAAAAGGAAAAATAAAGTTTGGACACAGTTTACATCAAAAAAATTGTGAGTGTTCCGGAGGTGGGTTTCATATAATTTTACCACCGGTTCGCCACACACCAAAAATGTGACTGCATGCACGCACACACATGCTTCACTCTCAGGCATGCCTTCCATGCATGTGCTTTGCTCACACGCGTGGCTTTCACGCATGTGCGCCAGAGATGGGTTTCAGCAGGTTTATTTATTTATTTATTTATTTATTATTTAAATTTGTATACCGCCCTTCTCCCGAAGGACTCAGGGCGGTGCACAGCCAAATAAAATACATACAATACAAAATTTAAAATAATTTAAAACAGAATTAAATCCAATTGGCTTCCCGAAATATTTAAAACCCATTACCCTTAAAATAACCCTTTTAAAATTTTAAGCCAGCCCAGCTTGCTGGAATAGGAAGGTCTTCAAAGCTCGACGGAAGGTTCTGACCAGTTCTGGAGAACCGGTAGTGGAAATTTTGAGTAGTTCAGAGAACCAGTAGTAAACCCAGTGGGAGGCCCTGCCCACCACCCCGGATGTCATCATTGGCGATCTGTGCATGCACAGATCCAGTTACGAACTGGTAGTAAAAGTAAGTAGAACCCAACACTGACTTCAGTGTTCCATCCCTGGAGGTGTGTAAGAGGAGACCAGACAGCCATTTGTCCAGAATGGTATAGGGAAGTGTTGGCTAATCTTTTCCGGACTGAGTGCCCAAAGCATGCATGCATGCATGCGAATGCGCACACGTGTGCCCAAACTCCCAAAATACAATACATGCACACCCCCTGCGCATGCGCTCCACCCCCTCATGCATGCGTGGCAGAGACCAGAAGACCAGCTGGCTGGCGGGAGGCCCCCGCATATGTGCAGTGGAGCTGAACTGGGGTGACAGCTGGCGTGCCATCAGAGAGGGCGCTGCGTGCCACCTCTGGCACGCGTGCCCTAGGTTCGCCATCACGGTTATAGGCTCTCCTGCTTAAGCTGAGGTTGGACATAAGACCTCCAAGGTTCCTTCTAACCCTATTATATTATGTTTTACCTTCTAGTGCCCTGCCGTTAAGAGTTCTAGAAAAGAGGTATGGCAGATATGGCAGAACTGAATCTAACTTTGGGTGGGACAATGTTTTTGAACCAACATCTGAAGTTCTGCTGAGCTGCCCTTTACAACCATACATGATGCTCCAAACTAACATTACCCATCCTTATATTGTAGATCACTCCAATTGTATCATTGAACTGAATATATTATTTTGTTTTACTGATAAATTAACAGAATAACAGAGTTGGAAGGGACCTTGGAGGTCTAGTCCAACCCCCTGCTTAGGCAGGA